>NC_090656.1:164424842-164744842 GCF_040937935.1 Hyperolius riggenbachi | reverse complement strand
CGCACTCTGATTGGCCGAACGGTCACGTGGTTCGGGTAAATAAATACCCGAACCACGTCATATCTCCGCCATTTGTCTGTGGGTTTAGCTTTGGGTAGGCAGGCAGGGTAGTTCGCGCTCCAGCCACGCTAGCCAGGGTCCCCCCAGTCATTGTGTGTCGCTGCTGGGAACAGTAGTACACCGCTCGCTCAGCCACACTATATAGCATTGTGTGTACTGCCACTGTGTACCTCGCTCAGCCACGCTATATATAGCATTGTTTACTGCCGCTGTGTGTACACGGCTCAGCCAGACTATATAGCATTGTGTGTACTGCCACTCTGTGTACACCGCTCAGCCAGACTATATAGCATTGTTTACTGCCACTGTGTGTACACCGCTCAGCCAGACTATATAGCATTGTGTGTACTGCCACTCTGTGTACACCGCTCAGCCAGACTATATAGCATTGTTTACTGCCACTGTGTGTACACGGCTCAGCCAGACTATATAGCATTGTGTGTACTGCCACTCTGTGTACACCGCTCAGTCAGACTATATAGCATTGTTTACTGCCACTGTGTGTACACGGCTCAGCCAGACTATATAGCATTGTGTGTACTGCCACTCTGTGTACACCGCTCAGTCAGACTATATAGCATTGTTTACTGCCACTGTGTGTACACGGCTCAGCCAGACTATATAGCATTGTGTGTACTGCCACTCTGTGTACACCGCTCAGCCAGACTATATAGCATTGTTTACTGCCACTGTGTGTACACCGCTCAGCCAGACTATATAGCATTGTGTGTACTGCCACTCTGTGTACACCGCTCAGCCAGACTATATAGCATTGTGTACTGCCACTGTGTGTACACCGCTCAGCCAGACTATATAGCATTGTTTACTGCCACTGTGTGTACACGGCTCAGCCAGACTATATAGCATTGTGTGTACTGCCACTCTGTGTACACCGCTCAGTCAGACTATATAGCATTGTTTACTGCCACTGTGTGTACACCGCTCAGCCAGACTATATAGCATTGTGTGTACTGCCACTCTGTGTACACCGCTCAGCCAGACTATTTAGCATTGCTTACTGCCACTGTGTGTACACGCTCAGCCAGACTATATAGCATTGTGTGTACTGCCACTGTGTGTACACCGCTCAGCCAGACTATATAGCATTGTTTACTGCCACTCTGTGTACACCGCTCAGCCAGACTATATAGCATTGTGTGTACTGCCACTCTATGTACACCGCTCAGCCAGACTATATAGCATTGTTTACTGCCACTGTGTGTACACGCTCAGCCACACTATATAGCATTGTGTACTGCCACTGTGTGTACACCGCTCAGCCAGACTATATAGCATTGTTTACTGCCACTGTGTGTACACGGCTCAGCCAGACTATATAGCATTGTTTACTGCCACTGTGTGTACACGCTCAGCCAGACTACATAGCATTGTGTGTACTTCCACTCTGTGTACACCGCTCAGCCAGACTATATAGCATTGTTTACTGCCACTGTGTGTACACCGCTCAGCCAGACTATATAGCATTGTGTGTACTGCCACTCTGTGTACACCGCTCAGCCAGACTATATAGCATTGTGTACTGCCACTGTGTGTACACCGCTCAGCCAGACTATATAGCATTGTTTACTGCCACTGTGTGTACACGGCTCAGCCAGACTATAGAGCATTGTGTGTACTGCCACTCTGTGTACACCGCTCAGTCAGACTATATAGCATTGTTTACTGCCACTGTGTGTACACGGCTCAGCCAGACTATATAGCATTGTGTGTACTGCCACTCTGTGTACACCGCTCAGTCAGACTATATAGCATTGTTTACTGCCACTGTGTGTACACGGCTCAGCCAGACTATATAGCATTGTGTGTACTGCCACTCTGTGTACACCGCTCAGCCAGACTATATAGCATTGTTTACTGCCACTGTGTGTACACCGCTCAGCCAGACTATATAGCATTGTGTGTACTGCCACTCTGTGTACACCGCTCAGCCAGACTATATAGCATTGTGTACTGCCACTGTGTGTACACCGCTCAGCCAGACTATATAGCATTGTTTACTGCCACTGTGTGTACACGGCTCAGCCAGACTATATAGCATTGTGTGTACTGCCACTCTGTGTACACCGCTCAGTCAGACTATATAGCATTGTTTACTGCCACTGTGTGTACACCGCTCAGCCAGACTATATAGCATTGTGTGTACTGCCACTCTGTGTACACGGCTCAGCCAGACTATATAGCATTGTTTACTGCCACTGTGTGTACACGCTCAGCCAGACTATATAGCATTGTGTGTACTGCCACTGTGTGTACACCGCTCAGCCAGACTATATAGTATTGTTTACTGCCACTGTGTGTACACGCTCAGCCAGACTATATAGCATTGTGTGTACTGCCACTCTGTGTACACGGCTCAGCCAGACTATATAGCATTGTGTGTACTGCCACTGTGTGTACACCGCTCAGCCAGACTATATAGCATTGTTTACTGCCACTCTGTGTACACCGCTCAGCCAGACTATATAGCATTGTGTGTACTGCCACTCTATGTACACCGCTCAGCCAGACTATATAGCATTGTTTACTGCCACTGTGTGTACACGCTCAGCCAGACTATATAGCATTGTGTACTGCCACTGTGTGTACACCGCTCAACCAGACTATATAGCATTGTGTGTACTGCCACTCTGTGTACACGGCTCAGCCAGACTATATAGCATTGTGTGTACTGCCACTCTGTGTACACCGCTCAGCCAGACTATATAGCATTGTTCACTGCCACTCTGTGTACACGGCTCAGCCAGACTATATAGCATTGTTTACTGCCACTCTGTGTACATGGCTCAGCCAGACTATATAGCATTGTTCACTGCCACTCTGTGTACATGGCTCAGCCAGACTATATAGCATTGTTCACTGCCACTCTGTGTACACGGCTCAGCCACACTATATAGCATTGCGTACTCTGCCAGTCAGTGTGTATGTTGCTGGGATCAGTAATACTCCACTCACCGTCAACCACTATATGAGCTCACCATGAGTTCCTCAGAGACCTCCGCTGTGAGCAGCACTCCCAACAACAGCAACAGCCAACGCCCCACGCAAGCTATAACATCCACCCCAGCAGCCAGTGGTCAGCAGCAGCCCTCCCCGGAGGAGAACGTTGTGTCCATCGGTCCGGCGCCAGAGCGATTAATGAGGGCTGCCATTGAGGAGATGATGGGGCCTGATGTGGAGGAGGAGGTCGGGCTCAGGCCAGCATCCCAAGTTAATGTTGAGGACGATGAGGGGTCTGTGTCTGGGGATGTTGGGGTGGCAGAGGTGGTGGGTGGGTCAGACTCAGGAGAAGAGTTGTATGATGAGGATGATGATCGGGACCATCTGTATGTGCCTCAGAGTCCGACCCCGGAAAACATGTTGTATCGTGTTTTTAGGTACTAAAATCTACGTTCCCAGTAGTGTTGGGCGAACAGTGTTCGCCACTGTTCGGGTTCTGCAGAACATCACCCTGTTTGGGGTGACTATATAGCAGACTATATAGCATTGTGTTTACTGCCACTCTGTGTACACGGCTCAGCCACACTATATAGCATTGCGTACTCTGCCAGTCAGTGTGTATGTTGCTGGGATCAGTAATACTCCACTCACCGTCAACCACTATATGAGCTCACCATGAGTTCCTCAGAGACCTCCGCTGTGAGCAGCACTCCCAACAACAGCAACAGCCAACGCCCCACGCAAGCTATAACATCCACCCCAGCAGCCAGTGGTCAGCAGCAGCCCTCCCCGGAGGAGAACGTTGTGTCCATCGGTCCGGCGCCAGAGCGATTAATGAGGGCTGCCATTGAGGAGATGATGGGGCCTGATGTGGAGGAGGAGGTCGGGCTCAGGCCAGCATCCCAAGTTAATGTTGAGGACGATGAGGGGTCTGTGTCTGGGGATGTTGGGGTGGCAGAGGTGGTGGGTGGGTCAGACTCAGGAGAAGAGTTGTATGATGAGGATGATGATCGGGACCATCTGTATGTGCCTCAGAGTCCGACCCCGGAAAACATGTTGTATCGTGTTTTTAGGTACTAAAATCTACGTTCCCAGTAGTGTTGGGCGAACAGTGTTCGCCACTGTTCGGGTTCTGCAGAACATCACCCTGTTTGGGGTGACTATATAGCAGACTATATAGCATTGTGTTTACTGCCACTCTGTGTACACGGCTCAGCCACACTATATAGCATTGTGTTTACTGCCACTCTGTGTCTGCTGGGAACAGTAGTACACCGCTCACCCGCCACTGTATAGCATTGTGCTCTGTGTCGCTGCTGGCAATAGTGGTACACCGCTCACCCACCACTGTATAGCATTTCTGTACTGCCACTGTACTGCTGCCAGTCAGCGTGTACTGTAAGGATAAGTGAAATGAGGAAGAAATCCGGTGAAAGAGGGAGGGGCAAGGGAAGAGGTGTTTCCCCTGACGGTTGTGCTGGGGAGCTCTACTCCACGGCGGCAGGCCCCCCACAATGACATATGACGAGTTTGAGGAGATGGAAGAGGAGGGTATGGACAATGTGGACATAGACCCAGATTTTGTTTGTGAACGAGAACATCGCCGTCGTAGCAGCAGCACAGATAAGTCTGTTGAAGAACCCACTGCTGCACGAGTTCGCCTTGTGCCACAAAGTAGGCGGCGCGCAATTTCAGGCACCACAAGCGTGGAAGTTCAAGTGAGAGGCAAAAGAGGCGCAAACAGAAATCGCCAGCAAGGCAGGTGCTCCAAAGTCTGGGCTTTCTTTGAAGACTGCACTGAGGATGTTACCATGGCGATTTGCAAGGTGTGCAAGACCCGCCTGAGCAGGGGGAAAAGTATTAACAACCTCTCCACCACCAGCATGAGCCGCCACATGCTATCCAAACATCCCACTCTGTGGGCAAACGCGGCAGGACAGGGTACCACCAGCAACACTGCCTCCCTTGGGTTCACCAGACTCACCACCAGACCCGCCTCAGCAGCAGCAGTAGCCCAGCCATTGCGTGGTTCAAAACATTCAAAAAAATCAGATGACGCTGACACTGTCACTTTCCGGAGTAGTGCTCTTGAGGTCTCCCAGTGTTCATCAAACACAACAACCAACAGCCCTTCGGTGTGCAGCCCTACGGTTCAGTTGTCTGTCTCGGAGATGTTTGAGCGCAAGAGGAAATTGCCAGCAAATGACCCCCGGGCCGTGGCAGTAAGAGCCAGCATAGCCAAGCTTCTGGCCTGCGAAATGCTGACATATCGAGTGGTGGAGACAAACAGCTTCAAGGGCATGATGTCAGTGGCCATCCCACGTTACGTGGTTCCCAGCCGCTACCACTTTGCGCGCTCTGCAGTGCCTGAGTTGCATGAGCACGTGGTCAGCAAAATAACCTGAAGCTTGAAGAATGCCGTTGCCTGCAAGGTTCACCTCACCACTGACACCTGGACGAGTGCGTTCGGCCAGGGTCGATAAATCTCCCTTACAGCGCACTGGGTGAACCTTGTGGAGCCTGGCAGCGATTCCTCACCTGCTACGGCGCGGGTGTTGCCCACGCCGCAAACACCTGCACCGCCGTCCCTCCCACTGGATAACAGCAGCACCTACCTCTCTGACTCCTTCTCCTCCAACACATCTCAAAGCTGTACCTCATCCGGAAACGCGAACCCAGCACCAGCAGCAGTAGGATCGTGGAAGCAGTGCAGCACAGCTGTTGGCATGCGTCAGCAAGCATTGCTGAAGCTGATCTGCCTTGGGGATAAGCAGCACACAGGGGAGGAAATTTGGAGGGGAATAAAGGAACAGATGGATTTGTGGCTGGCACCGCTGGACCTGAAACCGGCCATGGTTGTGTGTGATAATGGGAGTAATCTCATTCGCGCTTTAAGGTTGGCTAAGCTGACACATGACGAAGAAGAGGAGGAGGAACAGCTGGAGTTGGAGCAGGAATTTCCTGCCACCACTGACGAGGGCCAGAGCGGTGCACGTTGGACTTCCACAATTCAGCGCGAATGGTCAGCAGAAGCAGACCAGGAAGAAGGTGACGACTATGATGCATCACAACAACTATCACAACGCTCACAAGAGGATGATGAGGATTCTGGTAGGACTCTGGCACACATGGCTCAATTCATGCTAGACTGCATTGAACGCGACCCACGCATTGTGCGCATTCGGGACAACACCAATTACTGGGTTTATATACCCTTCTGGATCCACGGTACAAACACAATGTTCCAAAACTGCTTGAAGAAAGAGTCAGACAGGTCAAAATGGAAGAATACCAGCAGGCCCTTGTGTAGACTTTAGAGAGGAGATTGACATCCTCCCCCTCCTCTAGCCAGTTGTACGCCGACAGACTGACTTCCGCAAACCCAGGACGACCAGGAGGGCAGCAAACAACACAAGCCGCAGCTAGTGCCCAAAAGGGAATGGTATCGGCAGTGTCCTTGAAATGGGAAAATTTTCTGACACCCATGCAGCAGCAGCCCACTGAACAGCAAGCGTGCAGATCCACCTACAACACCGATCGCCTGGAGAAGATGGTCAAGGACTACATGTCAGATGGCGTAGCTGTGTCTAACAATCCATCTGCACCCTTCAACTATTGGGTATCGAAGCTAGACACCTGGCACGAACTGGCAATGTACGCAATAGAGGTGCTGGCTTGCCCGGCAGCCAGCGTTATGTCGGAACGCTGTTTCAGTGCTGCCGGAGGCATCGTCACAGATCGGCGTATCCGCCTCTCCACAGAAAATGCAGACCGTCTGACTCAAATTAAAATGAATCAATCCTGGATTGGAAACGACTACGCAACACTCCAGGACCCCAACCAAGTAACATGACCAATGAACATCTGGGATGGTTTAGCGTTTCCGGTCCCTGTTTATTGAACCTCTCATCTGTATTACATTTATGACTGCATGGCGGCAAAAAGCATTGCTGCTATATCCGCACGCTTTTTGTCCTCATGCAAGGCCTGGGTTGTTGTGTCTCAAAAAGCATGGCCTTCTCCTCCTGCGCCTGCTCCTGTTCCATCACGTGTGCTGCTGCTGCTGGGTTAGCGTTGCCAGTCCCTGTTTATGGAACCTCTCATCTGTATTACACTTATGACTGCATGGCGGCAAAAAGCATTGCTATATCCGCACGCTTTTTGTCCTCATGCAAGGCCTGGGTTGTTGTGTCTCAAAAAGCATGGCCTTCTCCTCCTGCGCCTGCTCCTGTTCCATCACGTGTGCTGCTGCTGCTGGGTTAGCGTTGCCGGTCCCTGTTTATGGAACCTCTCATCTGTATTACACTTATGACTGCATGGCGGCAAAAAGCATTGCTATATCCGCACGCTTTTTGTCCTCATGCAAGGCCTGTGTTGTTGTGTCTCAAAAAGCTTGGCCTTCTCCTCCTGCGCCTGCTCCTGTTCCATCACGTCTGCTGCTGCTGGGTTAGCGTTGCCGCGTGGCCCCTGTTTATTGAACCTCTTATCTTTATTACATTTATGACTGCATGGCGGTACAAAACATGCTATCCGCACGCTTCTTGTCCTCATGCAAGGCCTGGGTTGTTGTGTCTCAAAGCGTGGCCTTCTCCTCCTGCGCCTCCTCCTGTTCCATCACGTGTGCTCTGTGCTGCTGCTGCTGCTGGGTTAGCGTTACCGGTCCCTGTTTATTGAACCTCTTATCTTTTTTACATTTATGACTGCATGGCGGTACAAAGCATGCTATCCGCACGCTTCTTGTCCTCATGCAAGGCCTGGGTTGTTGTGTCTCAAAGCGTGGCCTTCTCCTCCTGCGCCTCCTCCTGTTCCATCACGTGTGCTCTGTGCTGCTGCTGCTGCTGGGTTAGCGTTACCGGTCCCTGTTTATTGAACCTCTTATCTTTATTACATTTATGACTGCATGGCGGTACAAAGCATGCTATCTGCACGCTTCTTGTCCTCATGCAAGGCCTGGGTTGTTGTGTCTCAAAGCGTGGCCTTCTCCTCCTGCGCCTCCTCCTGTTCCATCACGTGTGCTGCTGCTGCTGCTGGGTTAGCGTTACCGGTCCCTGTTTATGGAACCTCTTCTCTTTATTACATTTAGGACTGCATGGCGGTAAAAAGCATGCTATCCGCACGCTTCTTGTCCTCATGCAAGGCCTGGGTTGTTGTGTCTCAAAGCGTGGCCTTCTCCTCCTGCGCCTCCTCCTGTTCCATCACGTGTGCTCTGTGCTGCTGCTGCTGCTGGGTTAGCGTTACCGGTCCCTGTTTATTGAACCTCTTATCTTTATTACATTTATGACTGCATGGCGGTACAAAGCATGCTATCCGCACGCTTCTTGTCCTCATGCAAGGCCTGGGTTGTTGTGTCTCAAAAAGCGTGGCCTTCTCCTCCTGCGCCTCCTCCTGTTCCATCACGTGTGCTGCTGCTGGTGCTGGGTTAGCGTTACCGGTCCCTTTTCCTGGAACCTCTTCTCTGTATTACATTTATGACTGCATGGCGACAAAAAGCATGTTACCTGTGCAAAGAAACATGACATTTTCCACATTTAAAAGACAGTTTTTCCTTCGAAACTTTACAATCAATTTTCTCAAAAACTATAAGCTCTTTTTCAAATATTTTTTTTCCTCTTGTACCCACTCCCAAGGTGCACATACCCTGCTAATTTGGGGTATGTAGCATGTAAGGAAGCTTTACAAAGCACGAAAGTTCGGGTCCCCATTGACTTCCATTATGTTCGGAGTTCGGCGCGAACACCCGAACATCGCGGCGATGTTCGGCGAACGTTCTCGAACCCGAACATCTAGGTGTTCGCCCAACACTACTAGTAAGTACCAGAGAAAAATATCCAAACCATTGCTTCTGCTGCAGTTACACAGAATATTCCAGTTTAAAGGTATTGCAGATCATACAGCAGACCAAAAGGGATATTTATCCTTTTGAAAAGGCAGGTGAAGCATTACTTTGTATTTTTTTCATTCATGCGGTACTGTGCTTAGCTTAAAACTTTTGATATCCAAGTAAGATGGATCAATATTTTCTTGTTTACATAAAGTAGCGTAGCTTTATGAAAGAGTGTAAGCTCAGGCTGCAATGTTTTTGCATAATGATGTTGAATAATCCATTCTTTACTTTTAATAAGCCTGTACTCTTGTCTCCCTGTTCGGATATGTGTAAGAACATATCTATATTCAGCACACTAATCATGCACATGCAATATGCTTATACATTTTGTTCTATAATGATTCACACATTTCAAAGATCCTTTACATAACCAATGAAAGAGATCTCAAATGAAACAGAAATAATGCCATCACATCAGATGTTCTATTTCTTTCATGGTGGAGCTATCAGTTCCGTTCCTAGGGATAGGATCCACCAAAGGAATATAAATAATTTGCCAACACAACACATATTCCTAAAAAGATTTATAGCAGTGCTAAGCCTTAGGGCTCCCTATGGCCCATTCAGATGAGTGTGCCTTTAGGCTTAGTGGTGTTGTGACATGGCCTAAAAAAAGTGAAGATATTGCAAAACTATTAGACATATACATGCCTTCAGCATATACCAAACTCCCTGGAGCATCCCTGTCACTGAAAGGTTTCAAGTGTTAGGGGATGCAGCATAGGAACAATACCAGCTCCATCACTAATACTGTGTTTTATAGTAAATAATAAACAATTCATTCACATTCGATTTGAATTTTGTGCTTTTATTATTCATACTGAACATGAATATTCAATTCAAACTTGAGCTCTATAGGCCTATTCTTTTTTTAACTCTATGCACACATGTTATATGTATTAAAGTTGAAATAACCAGAGGGCACTCAAACTACTATGATTATGGCATATAAACCAGTCAGAATGCATATGTTAGTTTAGTGATTCCTATCCTGAGAAATGTCTTCTTATACATACTGGGAAGCGGTAATAGGAAATTCATCTGCAATAACAGATCCAAATTGTATGCAGTAGTAGTACTTGGTATATGGTAATGATAAATATAAACCTCTTGAAAATTGACAGGCATTATCAGAAGTATACATTGATGATATTGTTGCTTAGTGTATTTATAATTACCATTCATGTCTGTATAAGTATACAAATATATATAAAAAAGTGCAAACATTAAAAGCAAAAGTAAAGATAAAGAAGTGCCAAACTGTAATATTGTATTGCTTTACCTTAATCTTTACCTTATTTCTTTTAACTTTATTTATTTGTCTAAAGATACCGGTACTTATTGAGTTGCAACATGCTCCAAGTTTTATAATCCAGTTCGGTGTATGTCAATGTTATGCTTTCTTACCTGGAGCAACTTTTATGGCATGAATATTGCTGCACATAATCACTGACCACAGTAGATGCTCACATTGCTTTTAACAGTGGAAAGTATTGGCAGATTGACAAAGAACTTGCTGCTCACTAAGTTAAAATGCCACTGGTTACAGGCAGTTAAAGGTTCATGTGGAAGAGGGAGGGGTCAGGATCTTGAGGTATATAATTTGTAACTAGAAGAAGCAATAAAAGTATTTTTTAGAGATAGCTTGTCAGGAGAGGCACACTCTAATGAAAGTGTCTGTTTGGTTGGGAGGGGTTAAAATGGGTATGGTAAAAAGTGGGCGCAAGTGCTGTACATACATAAATGTAGTTCACCCAGGTTCCTAAGTAGTGAGCTGCAGCTTTTTAGTGCCTCAAAGTGTGCTACGGCGTTCTACTACTCTCATTTGTGCTATAGAGCTTTCCAGTGTCCCTTGAACTGTTTTTTTCTCATACACTATGTAGCCCCCAAAATTTTTCCTAGCTTTCCTATTCCCCTATAGTGTCTCCTCAGATTTTCTGGGTTACTTGTACTGTGTCTCCAGATTTGTGGTGTCTGCTCATGACTGACTGAGACTTTGACCATACTGTCTCAACTGACAGAGACTGTAATTACTGGGTGACACTTAGGTGGCACTTTAACTACTAACTCACACTAGAATGGGAATGTGACATGTGACAGAGACCACATCTTGATCACTGCCATAAGACTATTTTGCCTGTGAGCACTCACAGAGACTTTGATTGCATTTTGACAGTTGACAAAAAATACAACTACATTTTGACCAGAGAGCGAGACTAGAAACACATTCCAGAGGATGAATGAGGGTCTTTTTATTATAATGGTTGTAAGGGTTTGCCCATTTCTATATTTTTATATCACAAGAGAGGTTTATTCTCTATGTTTTTATGGCCTGTTTTATATATTGAATACATTTATTACTAAGCAAAGATATCAGTAGTGTTTGGTAATCAACCATCACATCAGCATGCAGAGTAGTGGTAACTTACTTGAGAGTAGTATGTGTCAGCAATATTTCAGAAGCCTATAGGGAAGCATGAATCGCTACTCCATTGTTGCCAGTCAGTGACAGTAATGGTAAACAGACAAATTCACTTAAGAAATGCTGTTACTCTTTGTATCTCCAAAGACCATTGTGTTTCTTACTAATTTTTAGTAAATGTAGCATAGCAGGGGTTTTTGTGCTTTTCAATAAATCTCTTATAACCCATTGAAACACCTATTTTCTTGATATCTGTGAAGGAACACTTATACAGCTTCTCTTGACCTCCGGTACAATCACTGAAGAAAACATGTATCCTTAATGACTAATACTAGGCATAATCATCAAAGTAGCGTTTCCCAGCTATCGGGGAAAACTGAGTGTGCCAAAGATTGCAGTGGGGTGAGGAATCTATTATTCTGCAGGGGGTTTAGGTTCTTGAACTGCCTACTAAAATCTGGCAAATTCCCAAATAACCATAACTCTGTATAAATGAACCAAGAGGAAAATATTGTTCTGTAAATTTTAAGTCTAGTTGCCCAACTTTTTTTTAATGAGAAATACCTTACTTATGAAAATTTTGGGTGATTCAATGTCGATCAGTTTGTTTTCTGTAGGTTTGCCTTAAAGTGTACCAGAAGCAAATCTTGGGTCAAAAAGAAGATACTTACCGCAGAAGAAGGAATCTCCTGTATCCTGCTGAGGCTTCCCATGCCATCCTCCAGACCACCATTGCTGCTTATGGACACCCCAAATAAATCCGACAAGAGGTTGCCAGACCTTGCTCCTCTTTATGCACGAGCACAGCACTTGCCCAAGCTCAGCCGTGCCTCAGTCGTGCATGAGCGGGTCCGTGCTACTGTGCAGGTTTCGATGTGCTTGCACATGTGCAGCACAACCATGCTCATGCATAAAGAGGAGCACATTGCAATCTTAAAATGAACCTAAACTGAACTGAAAAAAGAGGGTTTCACTTGCCTGGTGCTTCTACCAGCCCCCTGCAGCTGACTTGTGCCTGCGCCGTCAGTCAACAATCCTCTGGTCACCTGCAGCGGCTAAATGGCCACTGTCCTAAATCACGCTCCCATCACTGACAGCATCCTGCGCATGCACAGTATGGTATGATATTTCCTCATATTGCGCATGCGCAGTATGCTCCCGATGACAGGAGCATGATTGAGGACATGTGCGGCCAGGGCCACACAAGCGCAGTGGTCATTTACTGGGCAGTCACTTTAAAACAAAATGTATCCGCTGCAGTTGACCGAAGGTTTGTTAAATGATGGCGTGGGCACAGGTTGGCTGCAGGGGGCTGGTAGAAGCTACAAGTAAAGGTAAGTGAGGCTCTTTTTCAGTTCAGTTAGGTTCACTTTAAGGAGGGGGAATCACTTGAAAAGGCTCCTGGGCCATCTGTATTAAAAGAGCGCCTTCATAGACTTCAATGTTATTTCTGCAAATATGGGCTACAAGGTGGTGAAAAGGGCTCCCGAGTTTTCTTTTGGCTACAAGGTTTTGGATTCGGCTACAAAAGGGCGCCCCTTTGTAGCCCATATTGTTCATTCGGCTACAAGGTTTTTGATTCGGCTACAAAGGGGCACCCCTTTGTAGCCCATATTTTGGATTCGGCTACAAGGTTTTCGGCTACAAGGTTTTTAATCCTGCTACAAAAGGGCGCCCTTTTATAGCCAAGATTTTTGATTCGGAGGTGGGAGGGGGGTTAGGATTATATATACACATGAGGATGCACACCATTTATATGCAATTGATACTAGCTAATTTAGTCTAAGGTGCTGTGTAGAATATAACATACTATATACATAAAGGAACACGCACACCATGTAGTTTCCAATGCAAATAGATATATTGAAAAGCATAGGCTAACAAAGTGCAGTCAAATACATGTAAAGGAGCACAGTAAGAAATATATATACAAAAGTGCATAACAGTAATCAGTAGACCTGGTAGATACAGCATACAGGCAATAAATTGAGTGCAAACAAAATGCACATTAAGAAGCAGAAATCCAATGACAAACTGTTATAACTGCTAACAAAGAGAGGTACTAACTGATACTGGTGTATAAAGCAATGAGTAGCAAACAGTCCACTGCAAAGGCAATATACACAAAGTGGAGAAGCGAGGTACAAAACACCGCTGCATTACCCAGACGCAGCGTTTCGGAAAGTTCCTTTGTCAATGGGACAAGCAGGTGAGCAACTGAAGCAAAACGGCAGAGCGGTGATGTCCTGGAGTATCGCTGTTCTTGATCCGGTTTAAATAGCACAAGAGGCGCGGACGTGAATGAGCAATCACACCGGGGCCGGCCCAGTAGTGCAGTGACGTCACGCGGAGTGCGCCGCTGCGCCACTACGCTACGCACTTAGACTCCACCCACCTCCAAAGCGCTGGCTGGCATAGTGGGGAGTATCACAGACTCCATCCACAAGATGGCCACCGCGCCATATATGGAGATGGGAGGGACAGTACTGAGACTGGCAGGGGAAACAATAAAGCAACATAGCGGAGTGATGAATAGATCCCCAGAGCGGCAGCTCGGTGTGTTTTATCAGCAGACGGTGTGAGGGCTCCATACACTGCTAATACAAACAAATAAATACACATAAGTGAACATCATATTTACATAACATGTATAAATCCTGGACATAAATATGACTATATTACATTAAATATATACAATGAGAGAAGATATTAATAAAAAGGGACAGTCAAGCAATGCTTGTACCCCTAGTGGATGACCCAATATTGCAGCCTAATTTACAGATAGCAATTAAGTACAGCCTCTTCATTTAACCCATGAGGGTGAATAGAATCCAATTTATACATCCAGAATAGTTCACGCTGCAGCAGCCTACTTTCAAAATCACCCCCTCTACTATTAGGTTTGACAATTTCTAATACACAGAACCTTAACTGAGATACATTATGTAGTTCCTCCATGAAATGCCTGGCTAGAGGGGAAGTAAGTGTGCCACCCCTGATGTCACTGCGGTGCTTACTAATTCTCTGTCTAATCTCCCTTGTAGTCTGGCCAACATAGGCCAGGCCACAAGGGCATGTGATAAGATAGACGACACCCTTGGAGGAACAATTTGCAAACCCCCTCAGGTACAACCAAACACCACTACGTGGATGCGCCAAAGAATCGCCTCTTGATACAAAACTGCACTGGGCACAGTGGCCACATGGGTACATTCCCTGTGGTCTTTCAGATGTGGTGAGCCAATTACCTCTGGTTATCGGAGTCTAAGTACGTAGCGTAGTGGCGCAGCGGCGCACGCCGCGTGACGTCACTGCACTACTGGGCCGGCCCCGGTGTGATTGCTCATTCACGTCCGCGCATCTTGTGCTATTTAAACCGGATCAAGAACAGCGATACTCCAGGACATCACCGCTCTGCCGCTTTGCTTCAGTTGCTCACCTGCCTGTCCCATTGACAAAGGAACTTTCCGAAACGCTGCGTCTGGGTAATGCAGCGGTGTTTTGTACCTCGCTTCTCCACTTTGTGTATATTGCCTTTGCATTGGACTGTTTGCTACTCTTTGCTTTATACACCAGTATCAGTTAGTACCTCTCTTTGTCAGCAGTTATAACAGTTTGCCATTGGATTTCTGCTTCTTAATGTGCATTTTGTTTGCACTCAATTTATTGCCTGTATGCTGTATCTACCAGGTCTACTGATTACTGTTATGCACTTTTGTATATATATTTCTTACTGTGCTCCTTTACATGTATTTGACTGCACTTTGTTAGCCTATGCTTTTCAATATATCTATTTACATTGGAAACTACATGGTGTGCGTGTTCCTTTATGTATATAGGGGGGGTTAGGATTAGACATCACTAGTGGGGGAGTCTTAGAATTAGGTACCACTAGAGGGGTCTTAGGGTAAGGCAAAACCATGGGAGAGTTTTGTGTGAGAGTAGGGAGAAGTTAGGTCATAGTAATCACGGGTGGGGGGGGGGTTAAGGTTAGGCACCACCAGGGGGGTCTTAGGGTTAGGCACTATGGTGGGGGGTTAGGGTAAGGCACCACCAGGGGAGGGTTCTGTGTTAGAGTAGGGAGAATTTAGGTCATACTAATTACCAGGGGGTCTTAGGGTTAGGCACCACCAGATGGGGTCTTAGGGTTAGGCACCACCAAGGGGGGGTTTGGCACCACCAAGGGGGGGTCTTAGTATTATGCACCACCAGGGGGGTTAGGAGCCACCAAGGGAGGGTTCTGTGTGAGAGTAGGGAGAAATTAGGTCATAGTAATCACCAGGGGGGTCTTAGGGTTAGACACCACCAGGGAGGGGTTAGGGTTAAGCACCACCATGGGGGTCTTAGCGTTAGGCACCACCAGGGGGGGGGTCTTAGGGTTAGGCACCACCAGGGAGGGGTTAAGGTTAGGCACCACCAGAGGGGGGGTCTTAGGGTTAGGCATAGACAACACCAGGGGAGGGTTCTGTGTGAGAGTAGGGAGTAGTTAGGTCATAGTAATCACTTTTCTCAGCTATTTTCAAAGCCCAACAAATTTTGCCTATAACAGCATCCTTTTTATAAACTAAAACAAGCTTTTTGGCTACACCAGGCACCCTTCGTAGCAGAATTTGGCATATGGGCTACACCAGGCACCCTTTGTAGCCAAATTTGGCATATGGGCTACACCAGACGCCCTTTGTAGCCAAATTTGGCTTTCTTTCGTCTATATCAGGCCCCCCTTTTCACAGGAGCCCATTTCAAATGTATGCAAGGAGTGTCACAGGCAGCTCTAGTGTTCAGAGGATGCAGAGGCTTTCCTCTTTTTAGGTATCTGTTTTTTTACATGATTCATTTTAAGGTGGAGAGTGCAGCAGAGGCATATATTATGAACATTTGTGAGTTAAATTACAGAAGAGCATTTTCACTGATGGAGTAATAATTATTACCACAAGATATGGATGGCATCCTATGAAATACTTAACACAAAGTATTCTAAAAAAAAACACCAGCTCTGCTCTGGAAAATACCTTTCTAACCCTCTCATCATTTTTGCTCTTGTGGGAGAACAAGCTCTCTTATGCATAAATGCTGGAGCTGAAAATTTACAGCACAGACATCAATTAAAGGGTGGTATTGATCACATTAAAATTATGTCTTTTTATTTCTCTGTTGCACCAACCACCTCACTCTTATCCCATATTCTAGAAAATAAATATTAGGCATATTCATATAACTTGTTAAGGCCTATAGTCTTGAACTGGCTATGCATCATTTTTCCTATTTCTCAAGTAGTTGAATGTGTTGATCAATGAAACAATCACGTACAAACCTATGGATATAATGGAGGTTTATAAATTTCCGGATGCCTGAATCACCTTAAGCATCAATATTGCTGGCAAATCCCTAGCAATAGCTTTACAAATAAATCTTCCAAGGTATATGGCTGCTATTTATGAATGTGTCCTACTGTCCCCTTGTCCTATTAGCTTATGAACATCCCATATGTAAACATGATATTGGATATGTCTAAATAATGGAGTTTGAGAACATATTTTTGTTTGCGCTTGCCCACTCTCTAATATTTGTTTGTGCATGGTTGCTGTATTACTTCAATAAAACATCCTTGGCCTGAGTTATTTATAACAATCACTATCTTTAAAGGGGTTCTTCCGCGAATGAGGAAAAAAAATCAAAATGGTTTATTAAAAATCCTTCTAAAATAGTGTGAAAATTTTTTCAAAAAAATGAATGGTTTCACCAATACAACATGTAATGTATACAGTGACGGCTGACGGGACTGTGAGGCTAATCCATTTGTTAGGGGTGTTTTTTTTGTTACTTTCACTTCATAAGCTGCTCCCTACCTAGTTTTCATTGCTGTAATGCAGGGCTATGATGAAGTGCTGTGCAATGGCAGTTACAGCTATTAAAATAACGGCTGTGCTGCTCTGTAGTTTCTGCTTGTACTTCCTCACAGAGCTGACCCCCCTCCCCCCGCCTCTCCCTGTAGGCAGAGGTCGGGCAGCTCTTCGGAGCAAATCACGTGTTTACCTCGTTGCCGGGCAACCAGACTTCAGCGTCTGTGCAGAGGACTTCCTATCCATTGCACGGCAAGTTAGCTGCCTGAGCTACAGTTCAGTACAGTACAGTACAGAGAGGGGGGGGAGGGGGGTCAGCTCTGTAAGGAAGTACAAGCAGAAACTACAGAGCAGCACAGCCGTTATTCAGCTGTAACTGCCATTGCACAGCACTTCATCATAGCCCTGCATTACAGCAATGAAAACTAGGTAGGGAGCAGCTTGTGAAATGACAGTAACAAAAAAACCACCCCTAACAAATGGATTAGCCTCACAGTCACCTCAGCCGTCACTGTATACATTACATGTTGTATTGGTGAAACCATTCATTTTTTAAAAAAACTTTTCACACTATTTTAGAAGGATTTTTAATAGATTATGCATAAACCATTTTGATTTTTTTTCCTCATTCGCGGAAGAACCCCTTTAAGGAGTAGTAATTGACTAACACAAATTTCAAATCACATGACCTAACTAAGAAACAGTGCTGGGCGATAATTTTGTCCTGGACATATGAAAAAGTGCAATTTTTTTAATCACATAAGTAATTCCAAATGTCTTTTTTCCTCTTGTTCTATTTCTTCCTTTTTTTCATATACAGATTTAAATGAAAGCTTAAAAAAAATAAATCAGAGTACACCCTCATGAGGCTCTTTCACTTGACCCGACATGGGGGAGTTTGTGGGCAGTTGACATTTTATCCCTCTCTTCCAAAGTCCCCTTGACCAAGGGGCTCATCCCCACCTCATACTCAAGGAGGTGGGGGTATTTAACCCACCCTTGGGAAGATATGTATTGGGAGGGGTGTTAGTTTTGGTGGAATTTGGACACTCTTTAATAAGGGAACTTCTGGATATCAACTTCCTGATAAGCATCCTGATTACAACACACACAAGCAATAGAACACAGCAGTACATGCATCCAGCTACATTTAAGTGGTCAGCAGGTGCTCGTCAGTCAATCAGGATGCACTGTCATACACCCTTTACCTGCCATACCACATCTAGCAGCCATTAGCATTCAGGTGGGAGGCTTCAGTTGGACGCCATCGCAAGATTGCGTCACTAGCAGGACCGCCCCGTGCAGGCATCCCTCCCACAGGGGTCCCTCCCTAACCGCTCACCTGTCCACCATGTCCTAGAGCTGAAAGAAAACGTTTAAAAGCACACGAATGGTTCGCACTGTGACCAGGGGCCCCGAACCTCTCTCACTGGCCGGGGCCCCAAGGCCAACATGCGATACCTGGAGGGAAGTGCAGGTGGGCCTAGACCTCTCACACCTAGGCTCTGGACCTCTCACATCCAGAAAACCCACCAACACTGCCTCCATACTGAATGCTAAATTCAACACACACAAGCAATAGAACACAGCAGTACATGCATCCAGCTACATTTAAGTGGTCAGCAGGTGCTGCTAGCGATGCAATCTTGCGATGGCGTCCAACTGAAGCCTCCCACCTGAATGCTAATGGCTGCTAGATGTGGTATGGCAGGTAAAGGGTGTATGACAGTGCATCCTGATTAGCTGACGAGCACCTGCTGACCACTTAAATGTAGCTTTAGATTCTGGAATTCCTAACCTTTGCAGTGAAAAAAACAACAAGTAGGACTAGACTGTACATACACAAGTTTATCTATTTCCTCATATCACACCTCACTTTAGTTACCCTTTAAAATGTGAATACTCCTGCATACTAATCAAATCCTTTAAAATCTACCCAAACAAACCGTGGTTCACCAATAAACTACGACTTGTGCAAAGAAGCTGCTCACAAGTCCGGCACTCAGGAGGACTTCGGGAAAGCTAGAAACACCGTTAATCATGAATTGAGAGCTTCCAAAGAGGAGTACGCTGACAAGATTAGACATTACCTCTGCTCGAACAACCCAAGGGCAGTCTGAAAAGGCTTAAGGCTGCCACCAACTACAAACACCCTCCCCAACATAAAATACCAAGCATTGAACTAGCTGATGAACTTAGTAATTTCTACTGAAGGTTCAAAAAGCCAGGTTCCCCCTGCGGGGCACTTAATGCCCCTAACCCCACCTCTGAAAAGTATGATCCAAGATGCCCATGCAGTGTGTGAGGCTGATGTTCTGCTAAATGCCAGGAAAGCCTCAAGCCCTGACAGCATGTCACCAGCCTGGCTGAAAACTGGCTCACAGCAGCTGGCTTCCATCCTCATCCCCTTGTACATGCTTCAAGAAGTCCATCATTATACCTGTCCCAAAAAAGCAAGGAGTCCGAGACCTAAACAATTTCAGACCCGCGATGAAGATACAAATTAGCCACTTTGCTTGTTTGTATCCAGGGCTTTGACACTGATTATTGATATTGTACTACTGTGACCTGGATGTGTATTTGACTTGTGACCCGACAGAGTTTCATGCTGTCTGTATACATTGTGTACCATTGTATCTGACATTGTATGGATTGTCTTTTTCTTATATGTACTTGATTGCATATTGGAATCGCTATGACATCTTTTTTTCAACTTCAAACTGCTGGTGTGTGAGTCAATTCTTTCTTACAAATTCCCAGAACTACCCTCACAATTGTGCGGATAGTTACCTACACCTTCCATAGCATGAGGTGGAGATGAGCCCTTTGGACAAGGACAGTTTGCCAATGGGAAAGGAAGGCTTTTCATCCAAATTTTTCAAGAGTGCCCCCCAATGTTATGGACCATTTAGGTTGGTATTTCTCAATGGTGAAGCCAAATATTAGTGTGCTCCACAATCCATGGATTTTGCCAGGTTATTGGCTCTTATAATGGAAGAGGGTGGATATGCCAAGCCCTTCTCAGAGAATATATTAGACTATATAAAAGCATGTTCACGTTAAATTAGCACTATATTCACCGATCCAAACAGTAAGCATTCATACTATGACAGATGAAGGGAACTTTGTTATGCTTTACCAAAAACACAAAACTAAAAGTACACATGAATGAATAAGAATACAACATTGGATTATTCTGAAACGACATTCCCTGCACCCTGATTTGAGTTCTTTTGAAAAGCTTTTAACAATTTTAAAACATGCAGATAGGTGAAGCAAGTGAGGTATGGTCCAGTGATTATTGTGAAACAGTTATGTCAATATCAAACCAATAAATATTTATTCAGGTAATACCTTTAATGACTAATTGAACATACTTTTCTTGCAAGCTTTTTGAAAACTAAAGTTTCTTTTTCAGGCGTGAAACAGTACTGGATTAGAACCATCGAAGCTTACAAGAAAACCATGTATACAGGTGAAACTCGAAAAATTACAATATTGTGCAAAAGTCCATTATTTCAGAAATTCAACTTAAAAATGTAAATGAATATATGAAATCAGAACCCTCTGCAGGTGTTTTGGATTAATTAGCTGGTTAGAGTCAGACACTTTGAGCCTAGAATATTGAACATTATCACAACATTCTAATGGTCTGAGATTTTGATTTTGGGGTTCTCATAAGCTGTAAGCCATAACCATCAAAATTATAACAAGGCTGATAATATCTCGCTTTGCATATAATGAGTCTATTTCATATATTATTTTCACCTTTTAAGTTGAATTACTGAAATAAATGGACTTTTGCACGATATTTGAATTTTCCAAGTTTCACCTGTAGTTAGTCAGTAAAGGGTTACCTGAATCAACATTTGTTGCTTTTATGTCAGCATAGCAGACGTGTGAAGGCACCCTTTAAAGGAGTTATCAAGGCGAATCTTAACAAAATAAGTGCTACTTACCTGGGGCTTCCTCCAGCCCCAATCTCCCAGCATGTCCCTCGCCACAGCTCTGCCATCAGCCGCTCGCCGCCGCTGCCTCCCGGTCCCCGGCGATGATGTCAGGCCGATCTCTAGGTCGGCCTGCGCGAGCGGCGCTGTCAATCATCGCCACATTGACTGGAGCGGACTGCGCAGGCGCAGGATGCATATAAACGTCCAGTTTGAGTTAGGTTAAAGCATACCTAAAGTGACAGATAACATAATGAGATAAGCATAGGTACATGTAGTACTAGTCCTACAAAGATATTGCCTGAAGTCCCTTACTGTTTTCTTGGAAAGCAAGTTTTAAGAAACTAGAGTTGCTATCTCTGTAAATGAGCTTGTGGAACAGCTTGTCAAATTCTGTCTGGTTTCCTGACAAGTAAATAGAACAAAATGATTTTTTTTTTATTCAGAAGAAGGCAGTTGATAACATGTTAGAGGTGAAATGTTCAAGGGGTCATTACTTCCATTTGATTTGCTGCTCAGCAAAGCAGCTTTATCATCATACTATAATGGCTGCTGTTTAACAGCTGCATGTTTAAAGGTGCGTACACATGCACTATGGCCGCCAACGACGGGTTCTTCAGACCCTCCCACTGGGCGGACGTTCAGCCAACAGTAGCGCGTGTGTACGTGCTGTCGGTGGACTGATAAGGTTGTTTATCAGTCTGCCAACAGCGCGTACACACGCACTACTGTCGGCTGAAGTGCGCCAGCGGGAGGGTCTGAAGGACCCGTCATTGGCGGCCGTAGTGCGTGTGTACGCACCTTAAGACAGCATTATAAACTGAAAATCAACACATGAGACTCATTTGTATGTTACTTATCTTTTGTTTACTGATAGTAAAACATACAATTAATTATCCCCAAGGTTTATCACTTTAGGTTTGCTTATACATGAGACATCATATCAAAGTAAAGTTAACCAGTAAAGTCTTATCTTGAAAGTATTTAGTTTTTTTTTTACTTGGAAAGTAATGAGCAGTTCTAGATAAGGTCAAAAGAATATAAGGAAAGATTATAATGTACATGAGAAAAGTTTTTTTAATCAGTCCATTTGAAAGCCACACAAATCGCTTGTTTGCAGCGATTGCCTCAAAGTGCAACAAACTTTTTAAGATCGATCCCCCTCTAAACTGAACAAAGAGGTATTGAATCCATGCACATGTTGAACAATAATTTCTAATATATTTAAACATTAAATCTATTGAAATTCTATTTAATCGCTGCATTGCTCTGTTCGCTGCAGTGCAACGCTATTGGCAGTCAATCTACTGCCACTGCTCCCCCTCCTCTGATTTATGGAGATTTTCTGTGCAGTCCGATTGATAATTTTGATTGATCGAAATTATAATCACTGAGGCATTCTGTCATATGGATACCTGGCAGATTTAAAAATCGATGTATGGATAGCCTGCTTAAAGGAGTCATCAGGCCGTTTTAAAGAAAATAAATGCTATTTACCAGGGGCTTCCTCCAGCCCCAAGCTCCCAGCACATCCCTCGCCGCAGCTCTCCCCGCAGCCGTTCACCGCAGCTCCGACCCGGTCCCCGACGATGACGACAGGGTGACCCCCAGGTCGGCCTGTACTGCGCCTGTGCGAGCGGCGCTGTCAATCCCCGCCACGTGGGCCGGAGCGGACTACATAGGCGCAGAACTACACCCACATGTCGGTGAATGACAGCGCCGCTCGCGCAGGTGCAGTACAGGCCAACCTGGAGGTCGCCCTGACATCA
Source organism: Hyperolius riggenbachi (assembly GCF_040937935.1). NCBI lineage: Eukaryota > Metazoa > Chordata > Amphibia > Anura > Hyperoliidae > Hyperolius > Hyperolius riggenbachi. The sequence goes on along the minus strand of NC_090656.1, from coordinate 164,721,962 downwards.
TTGCCGGGGACCGGGTCGGAGCTGCGGCGAACGGCTGTGGGGAGAGATGCGGCGAGGGATGTGCTGGGAGCTTTGGGGCTGGAGGAAGCCCCCGATAAGTAGCACCTATTTTCTTTAAAACGGCCTGATGACTGACTCCTTTAAGTTAAAAATCCCATAATTTGTGTTCATTTCAGTTTTATCTCTGTTATTATTTGAAATAAACTGTTGAATTAAACTATAAAGCAAAGCCTGAATTTTGTTTAGTGTGTAATAAACAATGGGTTCTATTTAATTTGGAACAGAGACAATTGTGGGTAGTATTAACAAATAAGGGGTATTAACAAATGTGTCCACATTGTATAAGTAAATGGACACAGAGCCCACAGTAGTAGTGCAGTTTGTCGCTCCCAGGAGATTTTAGACTGATTTATGTGTATGTATGTGTTTCTGTTTAAAGGGACACTGAGCGGTGGCAAAAAAAAGAGTGGACTTACCTGGGGCCTCCTCCAGCCCCTCATAGTCCGCAAGGTCCCTCAGTGTCCTCTGGGTCCCCTCCGCGGTCCTGCTGGAGGCTCCGTAAACCTGGCAACTTCGGCTAAAGTTGCACCTGCACGGCCGTTCTAGGCACCCATCGCGTCATTGCGCCCTTCACCGTAAGGGTCCTGTGCATGCATGGTGCATTCAAGTGTCAGGACTGGCCGTGCATGCACGACTTTGGCTGAAGTCACGAACCTACCGAAACTGCCAGTGGGACCACAGAGGGGACCCAGAGGACACTGAGGAACTTTGCGGGCTACGGGAACCTGGAGGAAGCCCCAGGTAAGTCCAAATTTGCTTTTTTTTTTACCTCTGTTCAGGGTCCCTTTAAAGGTAGAACCTGATAGACGTCTGTGTAAATCTCAGGTTCAAGAGCATGAAATGTGTTCTTGCTTGCTGACTGGTGTGGGTGAAGTAGGGTCTCTTTCAACTCAGAGGAAACTCACTGCTGGTGAAAGAGTCTAGTATGGAATGCTTTTGCATGGAATCCAATTTGGAAGTGAACATTCTCCATTTATGCACCTGAATTCAACTTGCATTTAATATGTTTTGTTTTTATCATTACTGGGGGTTCCAGCTAGTCATGAGTGTGTGAGTGCAGAGGGTTAATATATATATTTATATATATATATATACACACACACACACACACATGCACAACACCTGATTCATAGAAGTTGGCTTGCATCATAGATTCATTGGTTTAATAGAAGTTTAACTGAAATAAGCATCTAACACATCTGAAATGTCTGACAGCAGGCTTGTGCTAGTAGCAACAGCAGGTATATAGCATGCATGTTTCCTAATGTATATTAATTGCGATGTAGACATGCGGCATAAGTATTTTATACATGACTGGTTTTAAATGGCTGACCTAGCAATAATAATCACTCATCAACACATTAAGCAGTTTGTACAAAAGACATGCCACTTCAGAAAACACTAATTAGGAAGAGGCAGCTGAAATTCCAAATGGAATACTGTACTCTTTCATCAAGTTGTACTTTAGGAAAACTTTCCTTTAAGGGAAATAATTTGAACTTTATCTACCAGCATCCCCCACCTTAATTAACAAGTGCCAGTTCTCATCTTCATTATGCCAAAGAAAAGAAGCCACTACAATGTGTCTTGTATTGTACCCACGGCCTAGCCTTGCTGACACCCAATGCTGTCCTAGTTTCCTCTGTTTGGCACCTTTTTGTTACAATAAAATGCATGACAGTAGAAGATAAAAACCACTTGAGTGAATGAAAAGGCCAAAAGCATGATTTGCAGAATCAATTAAAATTTTAGGATGTTCAAGACACTATGCACAAAACGCATGCCCAGTAGTAATCAAACATTTAATGTATGGTGTAAATGTGACATTGTATTAGTAATAATATATACCGGTCAAGAAATATTCATGCTAATCAGTAGAACTTAAAGAGAGCCCGAGGTGGGCTCCTAGAAAATGTAGGCTCCCTGATCCAGGGGGCTAAACGGATCAGGTAGCCGCAAAAACCGTCACTCCCCATCGCTTCTGTGGGCCGCACTGGCCCACTTTCACTTTCGTGACCTCTGGCTGCATGAAGTGTGCATCCAGCGTGCATGGAGGCGGGGAAGCAACAGGGGGCATGGCCAGGGAGAGCTGCCCAATAGCAGCTCTGGAAACCCTGCAGAAACGCCCCTGGCGAGCGTCTTAAACAGGGAATCCCCCCCATGTTTACCTCTGAGAAAGCAACAAATAATGTTCCAAATCAAGGGGGGGACTATGGCATGGTGGTGGGAGGGCATAAATCAGTGGTGGGGACACAGAGGCAGAGAACATGCCCCTTTGTCCCATCCACCCCCCCCCCCCCCCCACACACACACACACACGAACCACCTCAGGTTCTCTTTAAGATTTAAACCTTTTTTTATCGATAAGCTGTAGTAGAGGCCTGCAGCGGGTCAGGTACCCACGGGTTACACAAAATGCGATTCGGGTATGGGGATGCAGGTTGGGTCACGGGTAGCGAGTTATGGGTGCTGGTCAGGTCGCAGCTAGTCAAAACAAGCATAAGATAATTCTGTATATTTTGCCTTCCCAAAATCTGTGATGAATGCTGGCACCAGAATACTTTCTTCAGAATCAGTTTTATTTCGCCAAGTACAGCAAGAGCCATAATCTGAATTATTTGTGGTACACATGGCATAGACAGATACAACAACAATACAATTGAAATGCAGTAATCAGATATACAGAGGAGGCAGCGACGGGGACCAGCTGCCGACCCGGCAATTACGAGTGCAGGCCGGACCGGGGAAAGTCAGAGTTCAGTGACCGAACGGCCTGGGGGAAGAAGGTGTTCTTCCGCCTGGTGGTTTTGGATGGTATAGTCCTGAAGCGGCGGCACAACGGGAGGAGCCTGAAGTAGTGGCTGCCAGGGTGAGAGGGGTCACGGGAGATCATGGTGGCCCTCTTACTCAATCTAGCGGAGTGGAGGAGATCAAGAGGTGGAAGAGGAGACCCGATGATTCTCTCTGCATCAGCTATGACCCTCTTCAGTTTATGTTTATCACTGGCCGTTGCGCCCGCGTACCAAACAATGACTGAGGAGCAGAGGATGGATTCTATGGTGGCGGTATAGAAGCTGGCCAGCAGCTCCCGTGGCATGCCAAATCTCTTCAGTTGGCGCAGGAAGAACAACCTCTGCTGGGATTTCTTTTGAATTTTAGTGGTGTTCTGCCCCCATTTCAGATTATTGGTGAGAGTCGTGCCGAGGAACCTAACCGATGTCACCATAGAAACTTCTGTTCCTCCAATGAGGACAGGCGAGGGGGGGTTGTTTCTTGCTGACTTGTTTACTGCTTCTCATCTTTAATGCCAGCAGACTCCTTCCTGCTCTCAAGCTGAGACCTCCCCTCCCCCCATACTAGTGCATATAACTGGGAACATGCCAGTGTGAGATAGAAGAGGTGTTTTTCACGTACATCAAAAAAGGGCGTTGGGAAAAAGGGCGCGGGTGTAAACGAAAAGCGGTAATCACCGTTTATAAAAATATTGTGTTGTATTTCGTTTACAAATAATGTTTTACAAATGTAGAAATCATTAAATTATGTGTATAAAATCGCAAATTGTGAAAACATTAATCTACCCGGTTTCAAAAGTGAAACTTATAATTACGTTTGTTAAAAAAACGATAATATATGTTTAATCGTTATAATTGTATATTATTGTTAATAACCCTCATTTATCGTTTCTTCTTATAATAAAATCTGAAAATATTGTTTATAACGATGATATAAATATAACTATGTACGTATTAAGTGTTGTAAGACATTAGTAAGTATTACTAAAATTTAACTAAAACTAAACCTAAACCTACTCTCACACAGAACCCTCCCTGTACCTATCCTCAACCCTAAGACCCCCCTGGTGGTGCCTAACCCTAACCACCCCTCTGGTGGTGCCTAACCCTAAGACCCCCGGTGGTGCCTAACGCTAACCACCCCCCTGGTGGTGCCTAACCCTAAGACCCCCTGGTGGTGACTAACCCTAACCACCCCCCCTGGTGGTGCCTAACCCTAAGACCCCCCTGGTGGTGCCTATCCCTAACCAACCTCTTACTGATCGCTTTATTATGAGGATAATAATGTTTTACAAATAGTGACTGTAAAAAATATATTGCAATTTACATTACATACTAATCGCTTTATTTTGTGAATAATAATGTTTTACAAACATTAAGGGATAACATTTTAAATAATTTTATTTTGTGGATAATAATGTTTTACAAATAGTGACTGTAAAAAATATATTGCAATTTACGTTACGTACTGATTGCTTTATTTTGTGAATAATAATGTTTTACAAACATTAAGGGATAAAATTTTAAATAATTTTATTTTGTGGATAATAATGTTTTACAAATAGTGACTGTAAAAAATATATTGCAATTTACGTTACATACTGATCGCTTTATTTTGTGAATAATAATGTTTCACAAACAGTAAGGGATAACATTTTAAATAATGTTTTACTTAAATACGATAAATATGTTTACTATTTTTATAAACGTTATTCGTCACGGGCGCATTTTCTAAACTTAAATCATCACAAGCTCAGTTATAAAACATTAAAAATCTCCGGGTGCCGTTTGTAAAACGTTAATAATCTCCGGCGCCCTTTTTTCCTGTTCGGCGCTCATTAAACGATATTTATTATGGGAGTGAATGGCGGCGCCCTTTTTGTCCACTAGCTGCTGGCGCCCTTTTTTCATGTTGCCGTGTTTTTCATAGATGGACAGAAATCACTGGGGCATGCTCTGTTAGAGGAAAAGGTGTGATAGGAAAGCTCTGTCTGTTAGTGACTGGGGATATTTGATAGGACAAGAGCTAGAGAATGTTCTGGCATGTTCTCTAAAGCTGGAGGGAGGAGGCAGAGGAGCAGATGGCAGATAGAGGAGCACATGCCACATGTGACAAGATCTGCTGACAGACAGTGTAGCTGCATCCACAACCATCTAGTACAAACAGGTATGTGTTTGCTGCATATGACAAGAATAATTAAATACAGGATTTTATTATCAGACAGGTACAAGACAATGGGGCAGATTTATCAACATAAGTGCATGCAAAATGGAGGGAAATCTATTGCAAAAGTGAAACAATTGATGTGTGTGCTGCTTTTTATTTTCTTTTGGTTGTGATAAATCTGCTCTAATTAACTTTGATTCTGATTGGTAAGTCCTGAGTAGATGTGCATATACAGTATATTTGTTCTCCCTGCTTAAAAGCCTTGTTGTACTCTTATGCAATCCTGATTTTCTTAATTAATTATTTTGCTCTCGAGCTACTGTGATGAAGAAAAGATCATTTAGAGTGAATATACACATGCAATTTGGATTGGCCAATTATCTTCCAATTGTACATCTCCCATGTAGTATGAGAGATTACCTACTCAATTTACTCATGGTCGTTATAGCCGCACGATGCAAAGCCTAGTCCACCTAATCACACACATTCGTACCCATGTCGTTACAAAACAAGTTAATTTTGGCACATAATTATATGTCTTCTCAAGCCTACATGTTTTTGCACAGGTAGATCTGCCAAGCACCTTCATTCAGCAGTAGCTCATCATTCACAAATGTTCTAACAGAAGTAATTGCACTTTGAGTGCATACACACACACACACACACAATTTTTATTGGCCCTCACACTACATGGAGGATCAAGATTGTGTATGTATATGCACCCTTAAATCTGAAAATTATTTATGTGAGCCTGGAAGCAGTGTCTATTCCTTGCAACTCATAGCTGCAGCGGTGGAAGTGCCACCCTGGCCACCAAAATGCATGCTGGGAGATGTAGTACATTAATGTGCCTACATACCCTGTGATTACATTAATATACTACGTCTCCCAGTGTGCATTGCAGTGGGTGGAGGGGGGGGGACACTTCCACTGTAATGCCTTACAGATCTCTTTCCTTCTTTCATCCACTATGGCCTCGATTCATCAAGACTTATCTAATCAATTACCGACAGCTCGGTAAAATACTGAACTCGATAAGTTGATTTCAGGATTCATCAAAGTTATTTACAGCTGTTAGCGAGCATTCGGTAATCATTCGGTAATGATGCGATAAAACGGAAGAAAGTGCAATTCGGTTTAGCATTAAATTTAGGATTCATTATCTCCTTCACTGCTCTGTCGTTATTCCTGTCAGATCATTGCTGACAGATAAGTTGGAGCCATTTGAAGTGGGTATGTATCAGCTGAGAGTGATTCAAAGGTGCAGAAGGGCAAGAATAAGGTCTAGACTCTAGAACTATATCAATTTGTAAGAGAATGGATTTATTTGCTATACCAGGACATCGGCATTTCTCTTGAATCATCTTGTAAGAGAACACAGGCAGTGTCAGGGTTAACTAAATTGCTAGCTGCACTACATTTTTTCAGAAAAAGCTCCTATCAAGCCGTAGTCGGCGAAATTGTGGGATTGTCCAAAAGCCACTTCCAGAATCCTGGTCCAGGTGTTAAGCCCTATTTGGAATGTTGCTACGTGGTGTTCAAAAGGACTGCCTTTTTACCCACAATTCCACAGGAATCTTATGGCCTTATGTTAAATTACCTCTGTAAAATGGAAATATTGACACGTCACCGAATGGTTACCGCATCAAATTCACACCGAATGCGAAAAAAACCGTGATGAATACAACTAGAAATCGATAGACTTCGAATTCGGTAATTTAAGGCACTGGAAAAAGTTATCTCAAAGACAATGATGAATAGAGGCCTATGTCCCAATCAAGTGCCGTAGCTCTGAGCTCGGCCCACGTCTTCATCTATACACAAGCCCCGGCTTGAATAGGACACGGAATATGTCTCCTGACTTCGGTTTACTCCCAGGTCTTAACTGCAAGATATAGTGGCTGAGGCCGAGAAAGCCAGAGTACCACCAGAGCAAACAAGACTATGCAACTAGGTGAAATTAGATAGTAGAGCAGAATGCTTTTGTGGAGAAAGTTACACAGATCACACCAGGAGCAATGAACAAGGTAGCAAAATTGATAAGAGCAACCACAGCTCTGAGCTTCCGATAACCGCCACAAATAAACAAGACACAGTGGTTGCTCAATATGACCGCAGCACTGAGCATCTGATTTAAAAATTAGCAAATACTGCGCTGATATTAAAATATGGTGTATTAACCGGTGGTGCGCTACCCAAATACTATAGTAACCACACTTTTCACAATAAAGCTGCGCACTGATGTTCCTATAGATAGACAGTTCTCATAAATAACAGGAGTTGTCTCAGTGTTCAGTAGACTCATCAATCTTGCTTCAGCAGTTAGCTGACACTGTTCCACTTCAGTGAGACACCACCACCAGCAGTGGGCACTCACCGCATTAATGTGGGGAGGAGGGGTCAGTGATGAACAGAGTAGTCATTTGGCATATAAGCACAGCACAAACTGTCCACTCATTTTTTGCCTTTTCTGAGTCTTAAACAGCAGCTTGCCATACTTTTTCAGAACAGAAATAAAGGTCATACAGACCAAACATTGTACATATTGGTGAGGCCTGTTGGCAAAGTGTTACATGTGATTTTACCAGTACTATTTTTCGGTAGTGAAGCATTATAAAGAATACCAATCTTGTTCTGTATTAAGTTTGAGGTATTGCCTAAATGGAACAGTAAATCAGGCCTTGTTGACTGCAATATATAAGAGAGGAATGTGTTCTACCTGATGGACCACACCTTTCCAGATTCAGACCCATCAATTAATTTGAGCTGTGTCAAAAATGTCTAAGGGAAGAAGCTGTTGCAGTGCCTGGAAGTTTTTGCGACAACTAACTGGTATCTCACTCGTCTAGTCGGAAGTTGGAGTGGGCAGGATGAGTGGGGCCAGAGGCAATGGGGTTGCTCTATTTCTGCACCTGCTAGCATAAAATTCCTGCAGACAAGGTAAGCTGCAGCCAATTATTCTTTCTTTTTTTGTCCTCATACCACATTGTCTGTGTCCATTACAGCAGACCTAAAACAACAGCATAACTTTTACAGAAAAAAACATTTCCGTGTTACAGCTTCCTTCATAGATGCTGCAGAGTAGTTACTCTGAAAGGATTAAATTCCTATATTTACATACAGCCTGTCTGAAAGGCACACCTGTGGCATATATCAGACAGAGATGGCAGCTCAAATTACAGTGGCTCATTACTTCCATATACAGTGGGTTGAAAAAGTATTCGGCCCCCTTGAAGTTTTCCACATTTTGTCATATTACTGCCACAAACATGAATCAATTTTATTGGAATTCCACATGAAATACCAACACAAAGTGGTGTACACATGAGAAGTGCAACGAAAATGATACATGATTCCAAACATTGTTTACAAATAAATAACTGCAAAGTGATGTGTGCATAATTATTCGACCCCCTTTGATCTGAGTGCAGTCACTTGCCTATAGACATTGCCTGATGAGTGCTAATGACTAATTAGAGTGCACCTGTGTGTGATCTAATGTCAGTACAAATACAGGTGCTCTGTGAGGGCCTCAGGGGTTGTCTAAGAGAATATTGGGAGCAACAACACAGTGAAGTCTAATGAACACACAAGACAGGTCAGGGATCAAGTTATTGAGAAATTTAAAGCAGGCTTAGGCTACAAAAAGATTTCCAAAGCCTTGAACATGCCACAGAGCACTGTTCAAGCGATCATTCAGAAATGGAAGGAGTATGGCACAACTGTAAACCTACCAAGATAAGGCCATCCACCTAAACTCACAGGCCGAACAAGGAGAGTGCTGATCAGAAATGCAGTCAAGAGGCCCATGGTGACTCTTGTCGAGCTGCAGAGATCTACAGCTCAGGTGGGAGACTCTGTCCATAGGACAACTATTAGTCATGCACTGTACAAAGTTGGCCTTTATGGAAGAGTGGCAAGAAGAAAGGCATTGTTAACAAAAAGCATAAGAAGTCCCGTTTGCAGTTTGCCATAAGCCATGTGGGGGACACAGCATGTGGAAGAAGGTGCTCTGGTCAGATGAGACTAAAATGGAACTTTTTGGCCAAAATGCAAAACGCTTTGTGTGGCAGAAAATGAACACTGCACATCACTCTGAACACACCGTCCCCACTGTCAAATATGGTGGTGGCAGCATCATGCTCGGGGGGTGCATCTCTTCAGCAGGGACAGGGAAGCTGGTCAGAGTTGATGGGAAGATTGATGGAGCCAAATACAGGGCAATCTTGGAAGAAAACCTCTCGGAGTCTGCAAAAGACTTGAGACAGGGGTGAAGGTTCACCTTCCAGCAGGACAACCACCCTAAACATAAAGCCAGGGCAACAATGGCATGGTTTAAAACAAAACATATCCATGTGTTAGAATGGACCGGTCAAAGTCCAGATCTAAATCCAATCGAGAATTTGTGGCAAGATCTGAAAACTGCTGTTCACAAACGCTGTCCATCTCATCTGACTGAGGTGGAGCTGTTTTGTAAAGAAGAATGGGCAAGGATTTCAGTCTCTAGATGTGCAAAGCTGGTGGAGACATACCCTAAAAGACTAGCAGCTGTAATCACAGCAAAAGGTGGTTCTACAAAGTATTGACTCATGGGGGCGAATAATTACGCACACCCCACTTTGCAGTTATTGATTTGTAAAAAATGTTTGGAATCATGTATGAGTTTCGTTCCACTTCTCACGTGTACACCACTTTGTATTGGTCTTTCATGTGGAATTCCAATAAAATTGATTCATGTTTGTGGCAGTAATGTGACAAAATGTGGAAAACTTCAAGGGGGCCAAATACTTTTGCAACCCACTGTAAGAGAGAATTAGACAGGCTATTTTCTCTAAATACACACAGGGTGGGTTTCTCTATGTTTTCCTTCTCTCCTGTGGAAAAGTTTAGGTCCTCTTTAAGCCAGGGCCGGTGCTGCCATTGAGGCAAAGGAGGCAATGTTCTGACCACTCCAGGGGCCCCCATGCTGCCAGACCACAGAGGTGGCCTCCTGCTGACAGCTCCCCAAGGCCCCACATGTTCGATAGTTCAGTTGCCTTGAAATACAGTAGCTCATCCTGATCTCATCTTCAGCCACGCTGCCTGCCTCTTCTCTATGCCGGCACATGTTATTTACACATAACATGCGCTAGTTGGAGATGACACAGGCAACTTGGCTGAAGACTTTGGGACAGAGCAGCTGCCGGCACAGGTAAGATATTTCAAGGCAACTGAACTACCGAACATGTGGAGCTATGGGCAGCTGTCATGGGGAGGCCACCTGGCGGGTGGTTCAAACCCGTGGGTCACGTATGTCCAGCTCTCGGCCAGCTGCTCACTGTCAGACTTATTTGTCTCTGGGGTCTGCCTAACATTATGGAGGATGATAAGACAGACAATCATGGTACAGTGGCAGAGATTTGAGGTGTGACACCACTGCAGATGACCAATACTGCCAAAATGTCAAGCATCAGCTATAGCTATGGAAATTGCAGGCTGCTCACAATGAATTAGGTAAAATTGGCTAATGCCACAGATGTGAGGAATGCTGCATTAACAGATGTTTGGTTTTTCCTTTGTGATAGATTTTTCCTCCCTTCCTGGATTATTTCTTGTTCTCTTAAGCGATATTGTAAATTCTGATGTTTTCCCTTCTCTGAATTATGTGTTACAATGCTTAAAGGGAACCAGAGACGAGGATACTGAAAAATGAACAAAGCTTTTATACATACCTGGGGCTTCCTCCAGCCCCATAAGCCTGGATCACTCCCACGCCGCCATCCTCCGCTTCCTCTATCGCCGCTCCCGGGTCCCGTCACTTCCGGGAGACGCGGCCAATTATCCGCATGAACAGGGGCGCCCTCCATACCCGTACGCATGCGGCTGCGCAGTATGGAGCCATACGGGTATGGAGGGAGCCCCTGTGATGCGGACAATTGGCCACGTGCTGCCGCCGACTGGCGGAAATGACGGGACCGGTACCGGCTGATCCAGGCAGCGGAGGACGGCGGCGTGGGAGCGATCCAGGCTTATGGGGCTGGAGGAAGCCCAAGGTATGTATAAAAGCTTTTAAGTATTTTATCTCTGGTTCTCTTTAAATACATCTAATGAACCTGCGAATGGGAAATAAGACAGCTGGCAAATTGATTCCATGCCTCAACCAACATGTTTTTTTTTTCTTTTCTGAGTGATCACTGTGGTTAGTAGTGTTGACAGCAACAGGTGCCGCAATGTGCCTGCCACATACAGTATTTGCATGCACACTGCCTGTTTTGCTCATGTCTTAAAATTAGAGGCGCTCCCTGGATCCAGTATGCTGACATCTAAGGGCTGCAGTATATACTGTACTTCAACTAAACCTCGATATTGTACTTCAACTAAACCTAGAAATTGATCCATGTCTCTACATAATTATATAGCCAATGTTCTATCTTTCGTATGTTATACATTTTGTTTTTGTTTTGACAGTTATTTAACTGAAAACTGCTTATGTATATGCACTGATGTATATCCTGGGAAGTTTCGTTGAAACTAAAATCAGTGGTGCAAAGTTTCCTAAAAATCTGTCACTCAAACAATGCTAAGTGTGGTTTGCTTTCTTAAAACAGAAGGAATTTGCGATAATTCAGTGAACATCTGTGGCTACCCACAATGCACCGCTACTAAATATGCAATTTATCTCTTTATGCCCCAGAAGCCAAGCTTGTATCCAGAACCACTGGTGTCTAGCAAGCCTATAGTTTGAAATTTTACAGAGCCATACCAATCCCACATGCAGACAGCCTGTTTCTGACTTTTGGCCCTCCTCAGTGCATGGCAGGGATTGATATGGCTCTATGGGATAGGGCTTGGACCAATACAACACAGCAACCAAGCAGCTCGGGGTGACCCACCCAAACAAATAATATTTTAAGGATTAAGGACTTTGCAAGACATTCCTGCCTGATAGAACTCCAACCTTTGCATTCTACAATGATTAATTATGATCCACTACACAAACATCAGACTTGACGCCTCAAACATTACTTATGAGTTTACAAGTCTCAGTTTAGAGATGGCCTGAACTGTTTACCGGCGAACTTGATCACATTTGCGGCGAACCGTGAACATTTAGCGAGTTCGACCCGCCCCCTATACTACATCATTGGGCTAAACTTTGACCTTCTACATCACAGTCAGCAGACACATGGCAGCCAATCAGGCTGCACTCCCTCTTGGACCCCCCTCCCCTATAAAAACGCTGCTGCGTCAGTAATTTTCTCACTCTGTCTGCTGCCTGCTTTAGTGAGAGAAGGGAGAGGTTGCTGCAGAGATAGGTAAAGCGTTAGTTAGGTCTTGTTAGCTTGCTCCTTGCTGATATTTGTTGCTGAAAATCACCACAAAAAAAGCTCTTTTGAGAGCTAGTGTTCTTGTGATGTTTTTTTTTCGTGTGTGTGTGTGTGTGCCATTGACACTGCATATACAGCCCTGTCTGTCACAGCTGGCCCTTGCTAATTGCTATACTGTGCCTGGCCCAGCACAATCAGTGCATACCTTTCCTTGCATTTGTGTGACTGCACATTGTATTATACCAGCAGTCAGTACCTTTCACTGCATCTGTGTGACTGCACATTGTATTATACCAGCAATCAGTACCTTTCACTGCATCTGTGTGACTGCACATTTGTATTATACCAGCAGTCAGTGTATACCTTTCACTGCATCTCTGTGACTGCACATTGTAATATACCAGCAGTTAGTACATTTCACTGCATCTGTGTAACTGCACATTGCATTATACCAGCAGTCAGTGTATACCTTTCACTGCATCTGTGTGACTGCACATTGTATTATACCAGCAGTCAGTGTATACCTTTCACTGCATCTGTGTGACTGCACATTGTATTATACCAGCAGTCAGTACCTTTCATTCCAGCAGTCAGTACATTTCACTGCATCTGTGTAACTGCACATTGCATTATACCAGCAGTCAGTGTATACATTTCACTGCATCTGTGTGACTGCACATTGTATTATACCAGCAGTCAGTACCTTTCACTGCATCTGTGTGACTGCACATTGTATTATAGCAGCAGTCAGTGTATACCTTTCACTGCATCTGTGGGACTGCACATTGTATTATACCAGCAGTCAGTACCTTTCACTGCATCTGTGTAACTGCACATTGCATTATACCAGCAGTCAGTGTATACCTTTCACTGCATCTGTGTGACTGCACATTGTATTAGACCAGCAGTCAGTGTATACCTTTCACTGCATCTGTGTGACTGCACATTGTATTATACCAGCAGTCAGTACCTTTCATACCAGCAGTCAGTACATTTCACTGCATCTGTGTAACTGCACATTGCATTATACCAGCAGTCAGAGTATACATTTCACTGCATCTGTGTGACTGCACATTGTATTATACCAGCAGTCAGGACCTTTTATTGCATCTGTGGGACTGCACATTGTATTATACCAGCAGTCAGCGCATACCTTTAACTGCATCTTTGTAACTGCACATTGTATTATAATACCAGTCGGTGCATAAGTTTCACTGCATCTCTGTGACTGCACATTGTATTAAACCAGCAGTCAGTGCATACCTTTCACTGCATCTGTGTGACTGCACATTGTATTATACCAGCAGTCAGTGCATACCTTTCACTGCATCTGTGTGACTTCACATTGTATTATACCAGTAGTCAGTGCATACCTTTCACTGCATCTGTGACTGCACATTGTATTAGTCAAGTCAGTGAATGCCTTTCACTTCATCCCCCCCCCAATATGGACAAAACAAGAGACAAAGCCAGAGGCAGGCCACCCGGTAGGTCTGTTCGAGGTCGTGCTGACGTGATTTCGTGAAGCCCTCCACCAAAGTACAGTGTTCAGAAGGCACATGCCATCAACTCCCAAGATTGTCAGGACAACCGTGACATATCTTCCTCCTCCTGCTTGGATTCTGGCACCCCACTTAACACTCAGCCAGCAGCCACCACTGCTACTACTAGCACCACATTTGCTCCATTTTACAGTTTGCAGGATTTATTTGGTGGGTAATTAACCGATTTACAGCCATTATTGTTACAAGATGAAGGCACTAAGCATGTTACACCACCTCATATGTCTGAGTTAGGCGTCAGTATGGATGTAAGGTGTGAGGATGATGAAGTACCTGTTGTTGGTGCAGTTTTGGAGGTGTCTGATACAAGCAAAGCTGTGGAGGATGATTATGAAGATGATGATACTGCCATGGATGTCACGTGGGTTCCCAATAGGCAAGATGAACAGGGGGACAGTTCAGAGGGGGAGTCAGAGAGGAGTAGGAGGAGATGAGTTGCTGAAAGAAGCAGGGGGAGCTCGTCGTCAAACAGCTTGTGGCAGTGTCCAGCAGCATGTATCACCACCTATGGACAGCCAGCCAACATGCCCTTCAAGGTCAGCAGCTGCCGCCACCACCAAAGTGCCATCATCCCAGGGCTCAGCAGTGTGTACATTTTTTGTGTGTCTGTCTCAGATGACATCAATGCCATCTGCACTCTCTGCCACCAAAAATTGAGTCATGGAAAGACCAAGACCTGCCTTACGAAGGAACATGATGAAAAAGCACAAACAGCAATGGGATGACCACTCAAGTAAAAGCAGCACACAAATGCAAAGCCACTCTCCGCCTCCTCTTCCTCCTTCAGGTGCAGCATCTTCATTTGCCAATGTCTGACAGTTGGCTTGGCAGAACTGTTAGCTGGTGGACTCTGAGGCCTTCCGAAAAGTTGTTGCGATTGGGACACCGTAGTGGAAGATACCAGGTCGCAATTATTTCTCAAAAAAGGCGATACCCAAACTGTACCATGAAGTTGAAAGGCAAGTGGTGTCATCTCTGGCACACAGCGTTGGGTCAAGGATCCATCTGACCACGGATGCCTGGTCTGCAAAGCACGGTCAGGGCATGTACATTACTTACATAGCCCATTGGGTCAACCTGGTGACTGCTGGCAAGCAGGGAGTACGTGGCTGTGCAGCGGACCTAGTTGTGACACCTCCACGGCTTGCAGGCAGGCCTGCTGCCAACTCCTCTCCTTTTCCCCTACTCCTACTGCTACATCCTCTTCACTGTCCTCTTCCTCCTCCTCAGCTGAGTGGCAGTGCCACTCTACTGGTGCTGCGATCTTCTCTCCAACTACACACCCCCAGCTCCCCAGGGCCTATGCTGCATGCCAGGCACGGCGGTGTCACGCCACCTTGAACATGTCTTGCCTCAAAGCCGAGAGTCACTCTGAAGCAGCTCTACTGGCTGCTCTGAACAAATAGGTGGATCTCTTGTTGGCTTTGAGTTTGGGAAAGTTGAAACATGTACCCTGCAAGGCACATGTGCTGAATCTTATAATCCAAAGATGTGTGTGTAAGTACCTAGGTTTACAGGAGGTCCTGAAGCAGTCCAGGAAGGTGTGTCAGCATTTCAGGCGTTCCTACACGGCCATGGCGTGCTTGGCCGATATTCAGCAGAGAAAGAACTTTCCGGTGAGGCGCTTGATTTGCGATAGCCCGGCTGGCTGGAATTCACCACTCCTCATGTTTGACCACCTGCTACAACAGGAGAAAGCCATCAACGAGTATCTGTACAGCTACGCTCAAAGGTCATGCTCTGGGGAGCTGGGCATTTTCTGTCCGAAGTACTGGACACTCATTCGTAATGCCTGTAGGCTCATGCGTCCATTTGAGGAGGTGACAAACCTGGAGAGTCGCAGTGAAGGCGGCAGTGAAGGCAGCACCAGTAGATCAGCAACTTGATCCCATATGCTTTCTTCCCAGAGCGTGCCATGCATAGAGTGGTGAATCAAGCTGTAGAGGAGCATGAACAGGAAGAGGAGGAGTTGTTGAAAACATCATGACCAGGACCAGATTTGTCATCAACACCTGCGGCAGCACAGAGGAGGGGGAGGAGAAGGAGTCGCCTGGGGAAGAGGAGTCAGATGAGTAAGGTGGTTTTTTAGAGGAGGAGGCAGAAGAACAACCGCAGCAGGCATCGCAGGGGGCTTGTGCGGCTCACCTTTCCCGTGGTATTGGTATTGTTCGTGGCTGGGAGGAGGAGGAGAAGGAGAGGAGGAGGATAACTTACCTGACATCACTGAAAAAGAGCAAGAGGAGATGGCTAGTAGTTCGGCATCCGACTTTGTGCAGATGGGGTCTTTCATGCTGTCCAGCCTGTTGAGGGACACCCGTATACAGGGCACCCATCAAGGGGGGACAACTGACACTGCAGTGAGGGGCCCTGGGCCCCCCAAATTGCTGGAAGGGCCGCATATGCTGGCTGTGAGCCTGTGGCTCACTAACACAGCACACCGCGTTCCAGCACTGAGAGAAGAGTGCCCACTACAGCAGACTACCTATACTGGGGCACCACCTATATCTGGCTACAGGCTACCTATACTGGGCCACCACCTTCACCTGGCTACCTATACTGGGGCTGGAACCACCTATGCCTAGCTACCTGTACTGCGGCACCACCTATACCTGGCTACCTATACTGGGGCACCACCTATACTTGGCTACTTATACTGGGGTGCCTATAGCTTGCTACCTACACTGGGGGCACTTGTACCTGGCTAACCTATACTGGTGCACCACCCATACCAGGCTACCTATACGGGGGCAACTATACCAGGCTACCTATACCAGAGCACCACCTATACCTGGCTACTTATACTGGGGGAAACTATACCTGGCTACCTATACTGGGGGCACCTATACCTGGCTAGGGCAGGGGGAAGAGCTGAGACAGAAGAAGAAAAGAGGTAATACAGGGGGATAAAAGAGGCACAGGGGAACAGAGGCGGACAAAAGAGGCACAGGGAGAAAAGAGATGAGATAGGAACATGAGGTGAGACAGAGGGAAACAAAAGAGGCACAAACTGAGGTGAGACAGAGGGGGACAAAAGAGACACAGAAAGAAAAAAGGAGGACAAAAGAGAACGAATAAAGGATAAGAACGGACCTATAAGTCCCTATCTCATTTGTTAACCAGGAACTACCTGTATTTTGTTAGTATCTGGCTCCTCCCACAACATGCTATGGTCATGCCCACTTTTTGCCGCATCATGCTGTGCATGCCGCTTTCTTCAGTGTCGGAGCCATGAAGCGCACTTTGCACATGGACACAGGGGTGGGGTGGCTAGTGGGTGGGCACAGCAACAAGTGGGTCGGCTGATGAAGGGGGGGGCCAGGCCTGATGATGTGTGAGGGGCCCCAAAATTTCTGATGGCAGCCCTGCCCGTATAAAAAAACTCAAGGGGAATGACCTGTACTGGGTGGCAACACTACTAGACCCTCGGTATAAGCACAAAGTGGTGGAGATGTTACCAAATTACCAGAAGGCAGAAAGGATGCAGCACTTGCACAACAAGCTGGCAAGTATGCTTTACAGTGCATTTAAGGGTGATGTCACAGCACAACGGAATGGCCTTAAGTGCGGATATAGAAACTCTGAGCAGCGATGAACCCCTGGACTACAGGGTGCGCAGGCTTGACCTGTGGCCAGAGCTGTCACAAATTGCCATCCAACTTCTGGCTTGCCCAGCCTCAAGTGTCCTGTCAGAAAAGACCTTCAGCGCAGCTGGAGGCATTGTCAGTGAGAAGAGATGTCACCTAGGTCAAAAAAGTGTTCAGTACCTCACCTTTATCAAAATAAATGAGGCATGGATCCCGGAGGGCTACTGCCTGCCCGAAGACTAAGTCAGTCCCCACACACAGCATCTCTGCCTGCACGCCGTGTGACTGCCTGCCCGAAGACTTAGTCAGTCCCCACACACAACATCTCTGCCTGCACGCCATGTGACTGCCTGCCCGAAAACTAAGTCAGTCCCCACACAGCATCTCTGCCTGCAGGCCGCTTGACTGCGTTCTCCGCCACCACCAACAGGGTCCAGGATGCCAGGTGGATACCTGGATTTTTAAGGCTGCTGCTAGCAGCGCCCGCTAACAAAAATAATAATTTTTCTGGTGTGTGTACATGCCTAATATTTCTGGCTGCACTGCTTCTGCAACAGCAAAAAAAAAAGACATGTGTCAATTCCCCTTCGTGATTGTTACCTTGCCGCGGTGAAAAGGCTTGCATATCACAATGAAGCAATGACCTATATGAGTGTGTTGGGGGGCACACCCAAGGTATTAAGGTTGTTGCTTTATTGTGGACAGATCAAATTCGATCAGCTGGACAGTCACTATTGTTCTGTCATTGAGCTACCTCAGCCCGACCATATGGGCTGGAAAACCGCCATCGCCTGCACTCTTGCCATCGTGCGCACCAGTCCAGCACGGCCGTCACTACACAAACAGCTGTTTGCGGTGCATTGCACAGTGAGTTTGGTCTGTCAGTGTGAAGCAGTACACTACTTACACTACTTACACTACCTCCTGATCCATGTATACACATGCAAGATGTTTTCAAGCACTTTATGCCTCCAATTTAGGAGTACAATGTGATTTCTGCCCTTTAGGGATTATAACCCTGCTGTGCATCAAATCCGTAATTTTCCCTGGGATTTTGATGTATGCCCCCTCCCCCCCCTCCAGGTGTTAGACCCCTTGAACCATCTTTTCCATCACTTTTGTGGCCAGAAACAGTGTTTGTAGTTTTTCAAGTTCATCTGCCCATTGAAGTCTATTGCGATTGCCGAGTTCGCCGGTTCGCAAACTTTTGCGGAAGTTCGCACTCGCGGTTCGCGAACCCATAATCTGAGGTTCGAGCCATCTCCACCTCAGTTTACAAGCACCATGTTTCATGGTCCTCATAGTATGATCATATTTTTTTTTTTTTATAGATCATGCTTTTATAGTCTGTTTCAGGTAATAATGACTAATCATACAACAGCCAATCTTTTGTTGAAACAGTTCTGTCATAACAGAGTTATAGTATAACCATAAGATTAATAAGAAGTCAATATATTAGCATTGTAGAGAATAACATAAAACAAAACAAGAATCATTTGATTCCGGTTAGCAAGTTACCTAAGCTGAAGCCTACCTGGTATTTAGCCTGGTAGGGGCTTAGGTGAGTGCAATTTGTCTCTGCAGGGTGAAAGGGGAGGGGAAAGTTGTTGGGAATTAGTGGGGGGGGGGGGGGGGGGAGAGGAGGATAATATGTTGCATAAAGATACTCATGTGAATAGATAGTTCTGATATTCAAAGTATTTTAATTGTTTTCACAATAGCTGAGTAGAGTATATTAAGTCAAGGGTAGTTAATTTAGTTTTGTCAAGATATTTTTCCAGTCTATGTTAGGATTAATGGGAGGAGGGCCTGATCCGAAGTGGTGGAATGGTAGATTTTCCATTTCCAGGTTACATAGTTTAGCTTGTATAATTTTGAGGATTTTCGGGATGGTATCAGTTGACCATTCTGTTAGCATGGCTTGGCGTGTAGCGCATATGATGTGGGCCACAGTTTTTCTATGGCTTAAGGGAATTCTGTCTAGGCCTATTAATTATTTAAAAATAACGCTAAGTCAGGAGACATTGTGAATTGGATATAGTATGATCATATTATACACCACTTTAGCCCACAGGTGTTTTTACCTCTAGGACAAAAGCAATTTTCCTCTGTCAGCGCTCCTTCCATTCATTCGCCTATACCTTTATTACTACTTATCACAACGAAACAATCTATATCTTGGTTTTTTTTTGCCACCAATTAGGCTTTCGTTAGGTGGTACATTTTGCTAAGAGTTATTTTATTCTATAAGCATTTTAACAGGAATAATAAGAAAAAATTGAAAAAAAATGATAATTTTTCAGTTTTCGGCCAATATAGTTTTAAAATAAAAGGTTCTACTGTGCATAAAACCCACACATTTTATTTGCCAATTTTTCCCGGTTATTGCAACGTTTAAAATATTTTCCTAGTACAATGTATGACACCAATATTTTATTTGGAAATAAAGGTGCATTTTTTCGTTTTGTGTCCATCACTAATTGCAAGCTCATATAGGCAAAAGATAACAGTAATGTATTGTCACAACAAATATATAAAAAAAAAAAAAGTTTAGTCCTTAAGATAACTATATATGTTTTTTTTTTAAACTGTCTTTTTTTTTTTTAACAAGGGTTTTTTTTTTTAAGCTGGGGGGGGGGGGGGGGGGTTTAATCAGGCTTTATTAAAGTTTTTTTTTTTTTACTACATTGATTTTACTTTCTGGCCACTAGGTGGTGCTAAGTACTCTCCTGCTAGTTATCAGGAAGTGCTTGTTTTTTTTTTTTTTGTTTCCTTTTACATTTTGTGATGTTCCGTTTTCATGAATCAATATGCCTCCTGCTTGGAGGCAACTCGATTCATTCACAGGGGATAGTTTGCCTCGGGGAACACTTGTTCTCCTACTGCAATCAATCCCCTGTAATAGAGGTGGGGAACAAGCCACCTGCATGCGTATGTGCACACGCAAACACCACAACACCGCTGGACGAATATATTCGCCCAGATTGCCTCTGAGCTGCGCTTTCAGGATGAATATATTCATCCAGTTAGGCAGAACTGGTTAAAGGGAACTCAAAGCGAGGCTTCCATATTTATTTCCTTTTAACCACCTTGTCGGTACGCAGTTTCTGAGGCTGTGTCAGCCAGGAGGTTTTTTTGCCCCAATTTTTTTTAAAAACGCTTTAGCTAGCATTTTGCTAGCTAACCATATGTACAAGGTTGCTCCGGTCCCCCTCATGCCCGCCGATCGCTGCCTATACGTACCTCGCCACGATCCCACGAAAAGCGCAGTTTCCAGATCGGCTTCTGGCGTTGCTATGGCAACAATCGGAGATGGCGTCATCGACGTCAGCCGCAATCGCCATCATCGCAAAGCCTGGAGTCGATTGGGCGGCTGCGCCGGTGTGGGAACGCTGGGGGGTACGTATACCGGAAGCAACTGCAGGCGATCGTGGGGGACCGGAGAAACTTTGTGCATACACTTAGCTAGCGAACCGCCAGCTAAAGTGTATTGCACTAGTTAAAAAAAAAAAAAGTCCTGGGGCCATGTGATCCTCCACGGCGGCTACCCCGTGTGTAGTACGGGGTTACCGCTAAGGAGGTTAAGCAATACCAGTTGCCTGGCTATCCTGCTGATCTCTTTAGGTGCAGTAGTGTCTGAATCGCACACATGACCCAAGCATGCAGCTAATCCAGTCAGACTTCAGTCAGAGCACCTGATCTTCATGCTTGTTCAGGGTCTATGGCTAAAAGTAGTAAAGGCAGAGGATCAGCAGGACATCCAGGCAATATGCATTATTTAAAGGGATATAAATACGGCAGCCTCTCCTCGCTTTAGGTTTCCTTTAAGTAACTGTTCATTGCTCAGTGTTCTTGGACATTCTTTACACATCTGTCAATCTCAAACTCTTCACATGTACCCTTAAAACACATCTTTGAAGTCAAGCATAGAGTCTAACCTAGGCCTTTCTCCTTCAGCCTCTGGCCAATCTAGGCTACTTTCTAAATATAATCTAAACTTAAAACACCCTTGGATAAATGTTTTGCCCCGCCTCTTGCTTTCTCCCTATTCCTTTAGATTTTAAGATTACAGGGGCAGGGTTTTCTCCCATTTTTGTGTCTTTAAGTTGCTCTACATTCTATTAGTCAAAGGGTTAAGAGGTGCCCAGATTAATATAAAACTAGGTTAAAAAGAATGAAAATAAAAGAGGCGGCTTCTCTCTGTGACAATACTAATTTATTTATATCTATATTTTTGCACTGGGCCATGTGAGGTTAACCTCTTGTGTGTCAGTCACCTATTTATCTTAGGCTATCCCCAGACAAGCCCTGGTTGGAATGGAAAGGCCTGCTCTCTCCCTTCCATTCCAAAGTCTGGGCCCTGAACTACTAAAGTTGTTACCCTGGACTGCAAGTTATCCTGGCCCCCTACCCCAACTGCCTGTTTAGGGGGAGCCAGAGTCAAAAATGGGAGAAACATATGTTCCCGCGTTTGGTATATTTTGAAACAGGTAATGGCACAGAGGGCGACATCACAATCAGGGCAGTAGAAGCGTGATTCCTTTGGGACTTTTTTGTCTTTAATATCAGTCTTAGGAGGCAGGCAGAGACTAGTTACAATGCAGGCAGAGGTTGGTGCAGGCAGCCGGCAGAGAGTAGTCAAAATCCAGGCAGAGGTCGGTGCAGATGGCAGGCAGAGAGTAGTCAAAATCCAGGCAAAAATCGATAACAGTAAGGCAGAAGCACTTAGCTCAGAAGCAGTTGAGAACCAAATGACTATTTTGTTAACATCCTGTGCTTTCAAATGAGCTTATCCGCCATCTTTGCCATGGCAGGTGTCACAGGGGAGAGATCAAATTACAACTTGTGATTAGAGACAAATGAGGAGGAATTAGACAGGCTAAACTCTCTATATACAGTACATGCAGACAGCATTTCTCTCCATTTACTTTCTGTCCTGTGCAGCTGATCGGGGTCCAGATGAGAGGATCAGACAAACTAAACTCTCTATATACATACAGGGCGCATTTTTCTATGTTTTCCTTCTGCCCTGTGCAAAAGTTCCGTTCCACTTTAAATTTTTGTGCTGCCCCGGGCCCGCGCTGATGTCACGCCACACCGCCGCTCCACTATTCTCATTACTGGGACCCCAAAAGAAAAACGGGGACATGGGGATCCCGGCAGCCGGTAGAGAAAGCCAGGCAGCTGGGAAGAGTAGCTGGAGTCCTGCTGCGCAGCGCCAATAGCATGCGGGACTTTAAAACCCTGCAGAAAGCACGTAATTACCTACCCCGAGCTGAGCCCGGGATTACCACTCTGGGCATATTTTCCTTAAACCGAGCTCAACTCTGGGATACGGCCAGGGAAGTTAAAACTAATACAGCTGTCTTGGGGGGATTTGTTTTTTTGCCAAATGAGTTACATTTTATACTAGATTACACTAGTGGTTGTATAGCCCAAATAATATCATTCTGACTAGTCATTTTCAATTGGTTCTCCTAGCTATGAAATATGTAAATGGTAAAAGCAGAATTCCTGGCATTTTTCTCTTCTATTTGTTGTAAACTGGTCAAAGTTGAAAGATAATCAACCTTCTCAAGTATGATAGCAGCATATCAGCAAATATTGCACCTGTTTTATGGCTGATTAAAAGGGGGAAAGAAAAAGTACTATTTTCTATTCTTTTTAATCTTTATCCACCTTCATATTTTTAAGGTACAGTAGGATCTCACACTTATAAGCCAGAGGATTTTTCAATTAAAATATCCAATTTTTTGGTGTTCTGAACTTCCAGATCTTGTGCATTGGGGACTTTGGTAGTTGACATCTTTGCTGATATGTTTATTACTTTCTGCAGTGAATGATACCACTATTGCACAATAAGTAAAGTAACAGGTGCAGAGTAAAGCAAAGATATATATGGTCTATGTGAAGAAAATTGGGTGGTGATCATAAACGGCATTTTGTCCAGCAGGGCAGTGCTTCCGGCACTTGTAATGATTGTGTTGTGTGTTCTTCGTCTAAAAGCAATTTAACTCTGCGTTATTGAAAGCTGAACAGGAGAAGTCTAAATTGGATGGCTCGACACAGAATATTGCAGTTGTGCTGTAGAGAATTCACATGGCAAAGCATTCATGGTACCTAAGGTGTCATCATTTTGTTTTTGTAAGACATCTTTAAGTACTGAAGCTTGTCCTTTAAAAATGTGTTGTTGTTTTTTTTGCAATATTTCTTACTGAAATAGATGTGAATACCATGTAAGGTGCTTTTTTTGTTTTATAGGTGTTATTTTTTATTGTGCTATAAAATAAAGAAAATACATGGTTTGTTAAAATAAAACATAGCGTTCATTGACAAAATTTACCACATCATATGTGTGACTTAAATGAGGACTAATTGGAGGAGAGGAGTACCACAAGGTTACTCTAAATGTGGTTACACACAATACAATTCATTAAACATATTTTTTCAATTTGAGAATCACAATCAATGTTTTCTTGTGTGTTAAATTTTTCCCCAATTATGAAAAAAAAATATTAAAAACGCTGAAAAATGACTAGGGTCTATAAATCAAGAAATTTACATGGTTCCCTCATGATTTAATTGTATAAAAATTGTATCTCAAATTTCAACCTTTCGACAAATATAAAAAAATATATAGTACATTTTGTGATCAAAAAAGAAATAACATTCAATGTTTCTATACTATTTTAACCAATAATTTTTATTGAAAAAGCATTTTATTGTATCCTGTTGTATCCTGTCTCCCCAGCTTTGCTTTGCTTACTCCTGTTCTTAGAACCTATAATAGTGTATTTAATATTTTCGAACAGAGAGGAAATTCTGACAGTAGTTCTGCTTTGAAAATGTAATAGAGATATCGAACATACTGTACATATTCATGTACAAGTTAACCTCAAATATACTGTAAGTCACCCCCAAGAAAGTTGGACCTCTAATTTTGGAAAAGCTTCCCATTCAAATGAGGGGAGGAATATTTTGATTAAGGGGCTTTGCAGTCCCCCCCAGAGGTCATGCGTCTTCCTCCCATCCATCTATTGCAGAGCATGTAGCGGAGAGTACTCTGGAGAGGGTTTGCTACAGCTGCCTCTCCTAATTCCACCTCTGCAAAAATGGTGGAGAAATGGTTGGAGTCTCTATATTAATGGGGAGAGATAAGAGGGAAAGAAAGGAAACAAAGGCTGTATTTACAAAAAAAAAGGAAGGAGAATTCAATACTTGCTGGTCAAATTACTCTTTAGTACTCCTTGGGCAGCGTTCAGAACTACTCCTGTTCCTGAGTGCATCCGTACTGCACACACTTGTGTCTGGTCTCATGCATGTTTAAAAATGGATGCATTTGTCTTTGGAACTACACAGGAACAGGAGTGGTTCCGAAAGCTACATGAGGTGTACCAAAGACCTAGCCAGTTGACTAGTTTCAGCCAGGCTTTTTGCAGGAATGATGGGTAGAGATGGCCCAAACGGTTCGCCGGCGAACAGTTCCCAGCGAACTTCGGTGGTTCGTGATCGCGGCGAACTGCGAACTTTTCCAGAAGTTCGATTCACCCCCATAGTGCATCATTAGGGTCAACTTTGAACCTCTACATCACATTTATTTCAGTATTTACTAAGAATAAAATGTATGCAAAAAGCTTCCTGATAATGAATACCAAATTAGGCACATAAATTAAGGCATGTCTGAAAATTCTGCAAATATTAACTTAATTGACAATTCAGCAATAGAGTCATGGGGCCTGATTCACAAAGCTGTGCAAAGTGTTTGCATGCCTGTGAAAAGCCCCTTATCACGCCTAAACTCAGTTTAGGTGTGATAAAATGAAACTCGCGCGAAATTCCCAAAGTTTTGCTCGCGCAATCGCGCGGTGCAGTGTGCGCGATGCGCCCATTAAACCCTATGGGCGCCGCGCGCGGAATTACGCGATTGCGCACGTAAAACTTTGCGCGCGGGACTTTGCGCGCGATAAAGAGCTCAAATCGGTGCTAACTCAGCGGTGCAAAGCTTATCTAAAGTCTTTTAGGCGTGATAACTGAGTTATCACCGCTTTGTGAATCAGGCCCATGGTCTTGCATGGCTGGATGAATTACTTTTAAGAATCAGCAGGTATTTAGAGCTATGCTTAATATGTACAGCATACTTTTTTTTGCAGCTCGGCACTGCTTTTTTTATTTACACACCAAAAAATAAAAATAGCAAAGCCTCTCCCACTGGATCTATACTGTTCAAGCATTTCTGTAACAGAAGTGGAGACAAGACCCTGAAACTCTGATGGATAAAATAGCCTTCCTATCTGTTGAATAGTACTGCTCTCACTGCTGGTGGGCATGGAAGCTCTTCAGGCAACCCCATAGCCTGGTGGTGTGCCCAGTATTATATAATGAGATAAGTACCCCTACCAAGGCTAATGTATATATGAGTCTCCTGAGACCCCTTACACATTGTTAGAAATCTGCATGGTTCTTTTCTAGGACACTCATCTGCATCAGCTGATAGGATTACACTTTACTACAGTGTTACCAGCTTGCTAGTAGAGCCTCTGGAGGATGTCTATCCTCTTCTGCCCAGCTAACTTCTTGTTGTTGACTCCCAATCTACTTGTAGACTTAGCAGGGGCTTATAGTAGGGTGACTTTGCTAGTCATGTCAGCTGCAATACAAAATTCTAGTGGGTTTATTGGACTTTCTCACCTGGGCTGGTCAAACTTCAATCAGCATAGAGAAAAGGATGCTATCAACATGAGAAGAACTTACAATTAACAAAGGGTCCCATAAGCAATTAACTTTTCCCCCGAGTTTTCTCCTAGGAAAGTGCTGAATAATTATTTTAAAGAGAAGATGAAAAAAACATCTCATAGGAGAAAACTTTGGAGAAAAAATTAATTCAGTAAGGGCCACGGAAAGGAACCTGTAATAAACAGAATAGGAGCAAGACTACATTTAAATTGATAAAGACAAAGGTCCCTGAACCCTTCTACAAAGTTAAAGGAAACCTTAAGAGCCGTGTGACATGATGAGATAGACATGTGCATAGCACACAAATATGCTGTGATGCTTTTCTTCTTCCTCTGCGTGAAAGAGTTAATATTCTACTATGCAACTGACATTTTTTTCCCAGTGGGACTACTGATAAGGTACTGCAGCCATAAAATACTTTGCTCTCAGAAGCCCGGTTCTCTGCCAGGAGAGGATAGATAAAAAAGAACAATAGGTCATATATTTGAGTACTAGAGACAGACTGTTCCATTCATCTGAGACAAAACAATAAATATGTGTTTTTTTAAGTTTTTAAACATAACATAAAAGGTACTACTTTTACAAAACTTTTCTACCTACTAAACATAACATAAAATTATGGGATATCTAAAAGTCATTTTTATCATGATATAATTGTTTATCTCTTCACTTTGTTTTCACTTTAGTATGACTTTAAAGATAATAAAACATTCCTACAAACTGTTTTGTACGACTCCAAAAATATATTTGCTTTAGCTGCTGTTGTTCAATTATATGGTTGAATATGGCTTAATTTATTATCAACCAGCAATCCCAAGTCCTTTTTCAAAAATTATGTTCCCAGCTTAACTCCGTTTTTTTAATATTGCATTATGACAGTGCCATGGCCAAAATGTATGACCTTATACTTATTGACATGAGATGTATTCTACCATTTACTAGTCTATTTAGCCATGCTGACAAGATCCTTCTGTGGTATGTCACTAACCTGCTGAGTGTTGTATCATCTTTTAAAATAGAAAAATTACTTTCTGTTCCCTCTACAAGGTCATTAATAAATACATGCCTATGGTGAACTAACAGTCACATTGGTGTGTAAAGACATTTGATTGATTAAATGCAGGACCACCTCCTGAGCACAGAACATTGCAAGACCTATACAGATGCCCTATTTAGCAACAGTTTAAGCACAAATATTAGTTGGCAAGTACCTTATCTGAAATTAGTGTTGTGTTCAGTTGCTGCTGCTTTAGGGCTGGTTCACTCGGGCTTCTGCTAAGCTTCTGCTCAGCGGCTCATTCAAACGCTGTTTTTTTTGTTTTTTTTTACGAATGTCAGCGTTTAACAGCTAAGCTTTTTAATGTCTTTTGAAGGCCTTTAATGGCTTTCAGGAGAGTGTTGCTTTTCTGTCTTTTGTTGGCATTTGCTGGAAGTGGGTGTAGGCAAAGGGCTGGGATTTGGGCTTTTGTTGGTTTTCAGTGGCTTTTTCTGGCATTTAAAGGGACTCCGAGCAGTGCAGAAACTATGGAAAGATGCATACCATTTTGAAGCTCTCTTTCTCCTCTTTCCAACGATATATAAACTGCCACCCTACGCCTTTTATTTTTTGCTATTTTCGCGATCGAAATCGTGGCTGCCTGCAAAAGCTCCTACTAAACGCTCCCATACACTTGCTTGGAATGGCAGTAGATCCCTAAAAACGTTACTTTTAAAACTGTGCATTTAATGCCAGCAAAGTGTCCATGTGAACCAGCCCTTTTGAACTGTAACTAACATTTTTGTGAGTGGGCACTCATGAAGGTTAGGATGAGAAATTTTGATAGCTAAATATCACCCATGGGGAACAAAAGCTCATGGATTCCCTCACTCATGTTTTTTCAAAATTTCCATTCCTGGTTTTATACGCCTTATTTTAAAAGCAGACCACTATCCCCCATCTTGATCACCACGTGTTGGTCCACAAATTGTCCTGTTATGTGCAATTATATGCACAGTATCCATTTAACACAGCTGCCTCTTTGTTAATGCCTACCACAGAAGCACTTTATTTTCCAACATAGTTACATTCCATACATTTTTAAGTATTTATGTATTTTATTAAGTATTTCATGGTCAAGGGAGATCACATGGCAGGACAAAAAAAATGAACAGAAAGCTAGACAAATCTCATAAAGGTAACTACAATTATCAAGTTATTATGTCATGTAGCCTACTCCCCAGAACATTCTGGCGATCATATAATATTTCTGCTGACAAATGTAAGAATGTAAATCAGGGTGAGGTAAGATTTTACAATGGGCAAACATTGACTAAATAATTTGTAAATGAATATTATGTAAATAAGCAATTTTATTAAACCATCTACAGTAAAGCTGCTCTTTAACTTAATCACTTATGTGGTTTACGACAGATTATCTACGTCCTGTAGGACTTCAGTTCTTGCCCAGGGACGTAGGTAATCGTCAGTTGGATCTGACGGCCACCACTCACTCCCGTGCGCATTCTAACCACCGATCATTAGAGGGGAGATGAATGAATGGGAACACAGTTCCCATTCATTAATCTAAGTCCCCGTGTCAATGATCGCCGGGGTCAATGAGATGCCATGATCATTGTAGCTACACATAGTAACACATCCATGCATTACTTCCTGTTCATGTACATATAGTACTCTAGTAAGAAATAATGCCCGTGGACATCTTGTGGCCAAATAGTAAAATACACCTACATAAATTTATTTTAATAAAAAGACCTACACATACATTTAAAATTAAGCCCTTACCTCCCACAATCTCCAATAGTTACACAAATAAAGCTTTTGCAAAAAAAAAAATGACATTTAAAAATAAATACATAAATCGTTACTGTACTGACTGAACTTTTTTCATTTGTATGTCAAGAGGGTATATTACTGTTAATTTTGAAAATATGGGCTTGTAAATAGTGATGGATGTAAAACTGAAAAAATGCACCTTTATTTCAAAATAAAATATTGGCACCATACATTGTACTAAGGAAATATTTTATACGTTTCAATAACCAGGATAAATGGGCAAATAAAATGTGTAGGTTTTAATTACAGTAGTATGTATTATTTAAAAACTATAACGGCCAAAAACTGATAAATACCGTAATGATTTTATTTCCATTTTTTTTTCCTGTTAAAATGCATTTGGAATAAAATAATTCTTAGCAAAATGTACCACATAAATAAAATCTAATTGATGGTGAAAAAAACAAGATATAGATTGTTTCATTGTGATAAGTAGTAATAAAGTTATAGGTGAATTAATGAATGGAAGGAGCGCTGAAAGGTGAAAATTGCTCTGGGACAGAAAGGGAAAAACCCCTCAGTAGTGAAGTGGTTAAGGATGTTTTAACATACTGTACATATTGCATGCAAGATAACAATGTATTTCCAATTCTACTTTCTTCCTTCACTGTTTGTTTGCTTAATTTCATTTCTTGGGGCTAGTTCCTGCAATTCCATGTAAATACAGCAGGTTGGGCCAAAGTCACTAATAACAGTTACTGGTACTCAGAAAAGATAATCATGGGCAAATACAGCATAGTGTACCTATGCAAATGAAAGCAAACAAATTATCCTCAGGACAGGTCTTCATAGGGATTCATTGAAGGCAAGTAGGAAATGCCTTCCCAGAACCAGGACAATTTAACTGGAATGTTACTTCTATCAATAATGTCCACTGCTTTAAAAATGTGATAAGTATTACCAGCTCATTATTTTCCATATGATGTATTAATCCACAAATTCAGCAAATTATGAAGGGGTGTAGTTAGTGACAAACTAAATACTCTGTTAACACTGCAGAAGATGCCAGCTCTATATAAATACTAAATAATAATAATCATCATTGTAGTCAAAATGATGAACAAAATTGCCTTATTGCAAATGAAAATCTTCCAATGGTGAATACGTAGCACATGAAGATAGAAGATAGAATATGCATAATGATAAATCATTTTTTTGCGGGGAGGGGGGTCATACGTCTATATATGCTTTGAATGTCTAATGCTCCCAAAAGTCTTAAACTTTGGGGATCTGCTAATTTTATATAAGAAAATCACACCGGATTCCTGTAGTTCTGTCAGTTAGTAATAGTTTAATGTATTTGTGCACTTTACAGAAAGAACAGGTATATGTGATCTGTAGCTAAAATTTCTGATATTGATATTATTTATCAGTATTGGCTGCAGAAATAAAAACAAGCTGCAAGACACAACCGGTTCAAAAAGGATCTTCACACTTTCTTACATGAGCATCAGAGATACAAAAAAAAAATGTTCCCCTGTACACTGGTATATTGACATTTAATACCACTTTCACCTGGATTATGATGCAAACATTCTCTTAGGAAGCCCTTGGATAGGACAATGGCTCAAGAGCAATGAAGGGGTTAATAGTTTTTCTCCATAATATGTCAATATCTTGTGACCTTTAGTATTCCTCTCTAATCATAACTAGCTTTACATACACATCCCTTCCTCAGCCTGCCTGTGAATATAGCCTAATCCATTGTGCTCATTTGATGGCTTAGAGATCTCAGGCAGGACCCTCCCAGATTTAGAGATATCTCTGTGGTATTAAGGGCATTGCTTCCCTATATCTCTTTAATATTAATCAGGAAAGACCTGATGCCCTGGTTATTACCTCTTATAAGATGCACTTGCACTTCTATATATGCATTATTATCAGTCAACATTATTGCTTTTTAACTATTCCACTACCTCGCAGCTGCAGATGATGAGAGATCACATAAGACAGAGAGGATGATTTACTACAGTAGAAATGCAGTGATGAGTAGTAAACTTTGAATATTTTTGCTTCAAATCTCCAGTGATTTGCAGAGAAGCTCCTATTTCTTTAAAAAAAATCCATACACCTCACTCGATATTTGAAATGAACACAACTGGGACCATTTATCAAGCAAAGCTACAATACAATCAATTGTAAAACCTGTGCAAATCAAGCTTCTAATCTACGTTTGAATTAAATAATTGTGATGGTTCTTCTATGGCTTGCTGATCCATGTGGCTAAAATACTCTGCTACGGAGATGTAAATATGCAGAGATTTACCATCAGTATTAGATAGAAAACGTTGCATGTGTAAGAAATGATCTGAAGAAAATTTTAATTTACTGAATGTGACGTTCAGAAACAGCATTGCTGATGACACACCTATCTGGGACACTTAAAGAGAAACTCCGACCAAGAATTGAACTTTATCCCAATCAGTAGCTGATACCCCCTTTTACATGAGAAATCTATTCCTTTTCAAACACAGACCATCAGGGGGTGTATGACTGATATTGTGGTGACCCCCCCCCCCCCCGCAAGAAGCTCTGAGGACCGTGGTACTCCTGGCAGTTTCCTTTCTGTAAACCTTGTTACATTGTGGGAAATAGCTGCTTACAGCTGTTTCCAACTGCCAAAACAGCAAGCAGCAGCTACATCACCTGCCAACAGTAAAAATGTCCCCATGTAATAAATGTCAGAATGTAAATCAGGGATTTATACGATTTTACAATGGGCAAACACTGACTAAATCATTTATACATAATTATTGTAAAAATGAAGCTTTTTTATTACATTATTTTCACTGGAGTTCCTCTTTAAAGCCACCATAGTTAGATGTAAAATAGTCCTACTTACCCTATGCAATAATGCTTTTCAGTCAATGGGCCTGAGCGGCTTCTTGCTACTGTGCAGGCCAAACTTTGCACCTGCACAGTGTGGCTATGCTCAAACATGGAGTGAAGCACAGCCTTGAGCACCATATTCGACAATATTGTTCAATGTTTTCAAGTGTTCACAGAATAGGAATGGATAAGAAAACAAAAAGGGGAAGCCTCTGGACTATCTAGTATCTATTAGTTTCATCTTGGCCAGTTCGGGTTAGCTTTAACCTCCCTGGCGGTAAGCCAGGATGATTTCTCAGGCCCTGCTGGGCTGATTTGCATCATTTTTTTTAAACACGCAGCTAGCACTTTGCTAGCTGCGTGTTCTATACGATCGCCGCCACTCGCCGCCAATCCTCCGCTCCCCGCCGCTCCGACCCCCCAGACCCCTTGCGCAGCCTGGCCAATTAGTGCCAGGCAGTGCTGAGGGGTGGATCAGGACCCCGTCTGATGTCACGACATCGATGACGACATCGCAATCGTCGCCATGGTGATGGGGGAAGCCCATACAGGAAATCCCGTTCAGTACGGGATTTCCTGTTTGGATTATGCACCGAAGGGGATCGGAGGGGCTGGGCGGATGCCGCAGGGAGGGGGGAAGCATGTAGCTAGCGCTAGGCTAGCTACATGCTAAGCAAAAAATAAAAAGGCAAAAAAAAACCTCCCGCGGCCGTGCGCTGCAATAAATCATACCTGCTGGGAGGTTAATCATAAAACATAGGAAAGGAATCCATACATACACATTTCCATAGGTCCTAGAAAGACTTAAAAAATCAAAAGAAAGAAAAGGAAAACACAAACTATTCAAGATGAGGATGGAAAAGAAGATCAGAGCAAAACAGGAAGCAAAAAAAAACATGAAATCAAGAGATCAACAGCCAATCAACTAAATATAAAAAACAAATAATAATAATCAGTTATAGCCTTTAACCACTTCACTACTGAAGGGTTTTTCCCTTTTTGTACCAGAGCAACTTCCATTCATTCGCCTATAATTGGGTGTGGTAGAGAGGGTAGAAAAAAGGATGAGAGGAGACCGGGAGCCCACTCTGGTGCAGTATCGTAAGGCAGTGATAGTTGACAACTGTAGACGTGTCAGATATACTCACAATGGTGGGTTACAGTAGACAACCACTCAGCTTCGCATGTGGGGAAATACCGTCCCCACTCGGCCTTGTGTCCGGGTATGTGTGGTCGCTGCTCCTTAAAAAGGGTCCAACTTCCGGGGTGGTGACCCCTGAGATCGGGGTAAGACGTAGGCAGGATGGGGTAGGAGGCGCCCGAGGTACTCGTGACACGATATGTATCTTGTACTCGAATGAAGTAGGGGGTTTTGTGACTTAAAAGTACACTGATACAAATTCAAATAGTGTATAAGGTGAAAATAAGGTTCTACCTTAATAAGTAGACCATCGATAAGGTAAAAACCCTAAACTTTTTATTGGCACTAATGACAATGTGTTTCGCGGTAACCCGCTTCCTCAGGTCGAATACCGCGCCTGATATAAGTACCTGTAGTTAGAGTTGGGCCGAACGGTTCGCCTGCGAACGGTTCCAGGCGAACTTTGGGGGTTCGTGTTTGCCTGTGCCAGGCGAACTTTTGCGGAAGTTCGATTCGCCCCATAATGCTCTATTAGAGCAAAATTTTGACCCTCCATATCACTGTCAGCAGACATGTTATTGTCAAACACACTGCTCTCAGTGCTAGAGAACCCACCCACCCTCCCTTCAAGGTAGGTCCTTTATACCATTTTACTCAGTTGTCTGCCTACACTAATTAATTATGGGACAGCTGCTACACACTCTGCTAGGGAGATTTTAATTGGCCTCCACCCTCCTCCCTTCTACCTATTCCCTCCTACCGGAGGGAGGAGGGTCTCTTCTGCCAGGGAATTATACTATTTTAAAAACCAGTATACATCATACCATAGCTGGGAATCGAACCCAGATCTCACTGTGTGGTGGGCACATCTCCCTAAGCACTGTACCACTACTGTAGTAAGTGAAGCTAGCCTAAAATTTAACATTTATGCTCAATTCAATAGAACCATTAGGTTGGTTAAAGGAGAACTGTAGTAAGAGGTATATGGAGGCTGCCATATTGATTTCCTTTTAAGCTATACCAGTTGCCTGGCAGCCCTGCTGATCTATTTGGCTGCAGTAGTGTGAATCACACCAGAAACAAGCATGCAGCTAATCTTGTCAGATCTTACAAAAATGTCAAACACCAGATCTGCTGCATGCTTGTTCAGGGTCTAGGGCTAAAAGTATTGGAGGCAGAGGATCTGCAGGATAGCCAGGTAACTGGTATTGCTTAAAAGGAAAGCAATATGGTAGCCTCCATATACCTTTCACTACAGTTCTCCTTTAAAGGGAACCTTAACTGAGAGTGATATGGATGTTTCCTGTAAACAATACCAGTTGCCTGGCAGTCCAGCTGATCTTTGTGACTGCAATAGTGGCTGAATCACACCCTGAAACAAGCATGCAGCTAATCCAGTCTGACTTCAGTCAGAGCACCTGATCTGCATGCTTGTTCAGGGGCTGTGGATAAAAGTATTAGAGACACAGGATCAGCAGGCGATTCAGGCAACTGGTATTATTTTAAAAGGAAAAATCCATATCCTTCTCCGTTTAGGTTCCCTTTAAGGATTTGTAGTATAAAAGCCAACTCACATTGGCTGGGATTTGAACCTGGGTCTCACTGTATGGTGGGCAAGCACACTAACCACTATACCAACTGAAGCTGGCCTGAAATTGCTGGCCTAAAATTTACTATTTATGCTCAATACAAGAGAAAAAGTAGACAAGACAAATAACATTTATATCACACTTTTCTCCTGGCAGACTCAAAGGACCAGAGCTGCAGCCACTAGGGCATGCTCTATAGGCAGTAGCAGTGTTAGGAAAAGAGAGAGATATGAATCTACCTGGCAGTGGCGTAGCTAAGGAGCTTTGGGCCCCGATGCAAGTTTTACAATGGGGCCCCCCATGCACTCTATACATAGCAATTGAAACGGCGCACTAAAAGCTGCCAATGGCAACTACAATGTCAGAGGTGCAAGAAGGGGATGGGGAATAGTTTGTTAATGATTACCACTATTCAAAGTATATATATAAATGATTATTATGAGCACAGGACCAATATAGAGCTAATACTGTAGTTGAGGGAGGGCCATTCGGGGCCCCTCTGGCCCAAGGGCCCCGATGCGGTCGCTACCGCTGCACCCCCTATTGCTACGCCCCTGCTACCTGGCTATCTGGGGTTCTCTTTGGACAACTGTTGAACACAAAAGAGAAGGCCATGTCTGGCTAAATATCTGTAAGCAGTGGCTGCATGGTGTAATGGATAAGGGCGCTGCCTCTGACAAAGTAGACCAGAGTTCAAATCTCAGCTCTGTCTGTTCAGTAAGCCAGCACCTATTCAGTAGGAGACCTTAGGCAAGTCTTCCTAACACTGCTATTTTGTCTAATTTTTCTCATGACAACTGTTGAACACAAAAGAGAAGGCCATGTCTGGCTAAATATCTGTAAGCAGTGGCTGCATGGTGTAATGGATAAGGGCGCTGCCTCTGACAAAGGAGACCAGAGTTCAAATCTCAGCTCTGTCTGTTCAGTAAGCAGGCACCTATTCAGTAGGAGACCTTAGGCAAGTCTTCCTAACACTGCTATTGCCTATAGAGCATGCCCTAGTGGCTGCAGCTCTGGTCCTTTGAGTCTGCCAGGAGAAAAGTGTGATATAAATGTTATTTGTCTTGTCTACGTTTTCTCTTGTATTGAGCATAAATAGTAAATTTTAGGCCAGCAATTTCAGGCCAGCAATTTCAGGCCAGCTTCAGTTGGTATAGTGGTTAGTGTGCTTGTCCACCATACAGTGAGACCCAGGTTCAAATCCCAGCCAATGTGAGTTGGCTTTTATGCTACAAATCCTTAAAGGGAACCTAAACGGAGAAGGATATGGATTTTTCCTTTTAAAATAATACCAGTTGCCTGAATCGCCTGCTGATCCTGTGTCTCTAATACTTTTATCCACAGCCCCTGAACAAGCATGCAGATCAGGTGCTCTGACTGAAGTCAGACTGGATTAGCTGCATGCTTGTTTCAGGGTGTGATTCAGCCACTATTGCAGTCACAAAGATCAGCTGGACTGCCAGGCAACTGGTATTGTTTACAGGAAACATCCATATCACTCTCAGTTAAGGTTCCCTTTAAAGGAGAACTGTAGTGAAAGGTATATGGAGGCTACCATATTGATTTCCTTTTAAGCAATACCAGTTACCTGACTATCCTGCAGATCCTCTGCCTCCAATACTTTTAGCCCTAGACCCTGAACAAGCATGCAGCAGATCTGGTGTTTGACATTTTTGTAAGATCTGACAAGATTAGCTGCATGCTTGTTTCTGGTGTGATTCACACTACTGCAGCCAAATAGATCAGCAGGGCTGCCAGGCAACTGGTATAGCTTAAAAGGAAATCAATATGGCAGCCTCCATATACCTCTCACTACAGTTCTCCTTTAAGCAACCTAATGGTTCTATTGCATTGAGCATAAATGTTAAATTTTAGGCTCGCTTCACTTACTACTGTAGTGGTACAGTGCTTAGGGTGATGTGCCCACCACACAGTGAGATCTGGGTTCGATTCCCAGCTATGGTATGATGTATACTGGTTTTTAAAATAGTATAATTCCCTGGCAGAAGAGACCCTCCTCCCTCCGGTAGGAGGGTGGAGGGTAATTAAAATCTCCCTAGCAGAGTGTGTAGCAGCTGTCCCATAACTAATTAGTGTAGACAGGCAAATGGTATAAAGGACCTTGCTTGGAGTAGGAGGAGGAGGGAGGGTGGGCGGGTCCTCCAGCAGTGATGTGTATTTCACTCAATTAGTTGTGGCTCCAGGTATTAGAGCTGTTGAAACATGTTTTCTATCATTTTTCCAGCCAGTAGAATTTTTTAAAACTTTCAAAGTTCGCCTCCCCATTGAAGTCTATTGCGGTTCGCGAACAGGGTTCGCGAACCTAAAATCGGAGGTTCGGCCCAGGCTGTAGTCTCTGACGTCCGTAAGACGGTGTGGAGGCAGAGGGTAGTATATAGAAAAGCAGAATTTAAGGGTGCACTTAAAGATTCAAAGCAGTTGAAATTGTGAAGAATGACAGTTGTTTCCTGTCATTTCCTGTCATAACCTGTCCTGTCATAACATGTTGAAACAGTGTAAACAACGAACAACATTAGATATTAAACCTTGTTCCCACACTGACTTCTCCCTCCTACAGCAGCACCTCTCCCATCCCCAGCAGCACCCACAGTGACCTCTCCTGTCCCCATCACCCACAGTGACCTCTCCCATCCCCAACAACCACAGTGACCTCTCCCTCCACCCAGCATTCACAGTGACCTCTCCCTCCCCCTGCACTGGCTGCGACCTCCCCATGCCCAGCATACACATTACACTCAGCCAGTAGCCCCCTCCTTCCCTCAAATAGCAATCACTCACGCGCCACCAAGAACCTGCATCCCTCCCCCCCCTCCAGCTGGTGCACCCACATGATACCCAGTACCTGCACCCAGTGCTGACATGGCACCCTGCACTTACACCTCCACTCAGCTTCTGCATTGCACCCACTATCTGCACCAAGCACCAACATAATAACCAGTACCTGCACCCTGAACCATAATGGCACTGAATACTTTGCCTCAATGGCAGCACCAGTCCTGCACCCACTGCATCTCAGCACCCACTGTACCTTGGCACTTCCTGCAACTTTGCACTTACTGATGCTTAGCACACATATGTTATAGATGGCAACCACATATATTTGCAACCACTTCCTGTTTGCCTGAAAGGAAGCCTTGGTGCTAATCAAGCGGGACAGAGATCCCAGTCATGACAGGTGAAGGTCTACATCAGGCTCCACTGTGTCCACTCTAATAGGGTATCACTGCTGATTTGAGGGTGGTTTGAGCAAATCTGCTGCATGGTTATCTTAGCCTAGTTAAAATAATGAATCCTCGACTGGGATTTTTTCCAATTGTGTCCATAACATTAGTAAATTACTCCTATAAATTTGAATTCATTCATTCTTCACAAATAGCTGCCAATACGATTGTAAACCAGGAGCAACTGAAACCCTTTTCACTAAAGAACAGCTGAACCCATGGTGAACCCAAGTTTCAATAAACTAAATTTGGGATTACTATTTTATAAATGAGTGTGAAGGAATTGTTTATTAATAAAATCATTTTACCCAGAGTAGGTGGCCACTTATACACATCCAGCGCACCTTCTTATTATATATAGAATTCTTACCCTTGGAGGGTGGGGAAAGGGGAAAACCACACCTCAGTTGGTCAAAGCAGGAGGAAGCCCAATTTTTAGGAAAAGATCCAATCCAATTGGTTGTGTTATTGGTCTGTTTAATTCATTTCACTTTTATATCTTGCCTTTGATATCTTGCAAAAATATATATAATCAATAATAGTGGAACATTACGTAGCCAAAATAATACACTAGTTGTACAATCATCCAAGCAGCGCCCCTCAGTATTTATAATTTTTCTTCCAAGTTGGCTAATAAATTGTATCATCCTGATTCAGAACGTCTTGCTTGTGCATGTAAGAAATAGCTTTATACGGTTCTGATGCAGTTTTGTATCATGCCTGAAGAAGAAACTTAGAAAGTTTTGAAAGCTTGCAAGGAAATCTTGTACATTTAGTCATTAAAAAGATATTGCCTAAACAACTTTTGTTTTTTACCATATTTTACAGAATAAAAGATGCATTTTTTTCTTCCTGAAAATTGTGGGGAAAAAGTTGGTGCATCTTATATTCAGAATGTATGGTGCAGAGTGTGCAGGGAAGCACTTACCGATCCTGCCACCATGCTCCTCTCCTCCTCCGTCTCAGGTCATCTTGCCACTGGTCCCCTGAGGGCGCCATCATGCACACATCATAACCCAAGCCACCAAGCTCCTCTTCACCTCAATCTAAGTCTGCAGGCTGCAGCTGACCACACATCCTGCTGCCCTACATGCACCATGCTTCCTGATTATGGTGTCCTTCCTCATTACTGTTGCCCTTTTAGTTTGGGACACACGCCAGTACACGTGCACCAGGGTCACGCATGACGTGCTACTATGGGGTAGAGGATGGCGGGGGCTGGGGTTGGGATGTGTGGACTATGGTGCCCTCGGATGACCAGAGCATCATAGTGTACAGTGGCAAAAAGACCCGAGATGGAGGAGGAGAGCAGTGCAGCAGGAGGATCATGTGAGATCTTCCACTGAGATGTAG
This sequence comes from Hyperolius riggenbachi, assembly GCF_040937935.1. NCBI lineage: Eukaryota > Metazoa > Chordata > Amphibia > Anura > Hyperoliidae > Hyperolius > Hyperolius riggenbachi. Next base: position 164,682,770 of record NC_090656.1, on the reverse strand, counting down.
TGTAGTGTCACTGTAGGTGGTGGGCATCAGGATTTAGTGTGTTGTGCAATGTATTGTAGCTGGTGGGCAACAGGGGTTAGTGTAGTGTAGTTCAGTGTAACGGGTGGGATTCAGGAGCTAGTGTAGTGTAGTGTAACTGGAGAGGGCATCAGGGGTTACTGATGTGTAATTTAGCGTAGTGTAGTTGGTGGGGGCAGCAGGGGTAAGTGTAGTAGTGTAGCTGGGCGGTGTAGCATAGATAGAGAGTTTTGTGGGAAAAGGTCCATAAGATGTCCCTGCACCATTGACGCAGCAGGTTTAGTATTTTTTTTTTTGCTGATTTTTGCCCTCTAAACCTAGGAGCATCTTATAGTCTGGAGCATATTATAGTTGGAAAAATACAGTATGTCTTCAGATTTTCTCTATGGCTTACAGCAGACCACATACAACTGGTTTGAATGTGCAAATAATCTAGAATTTTAAAAACAAACCCTATTGCTTCAGGATAGACTTTCAAACAGGGAAAAGCCTAGCTTATCAGTGAGTCCAGCAGAGCATGTGCTCACAGAAGAGGCATGTGCTCAAGAAAGAAAAGAAGATGAAAGCTTTTCTTTTCATAACCCAATTTAATTCCAAACATATGTCCATAAGAAACCCACTAAATAAATATTGTGATTTTCTTACAGATGATAAAAAAAATTAGACCTTATGTTTCCCAGACGATGGATGGATGATCCCTTAGAGATAAAAGTTGCTATACTAGTCCTGAGCCACTATTGCAGGAAGGGCACCGCAACAAGCGGACGTTGTTCTAGCTGTCCATACATAAATGCAAATTAATCTGCTGTTCATCTGCCCAATAATAAAGTGTTACATGCTCACTTTTCTGCCAATTGAGACACCAAGAATGTTATGTATATGCTTACATGTGGATGCAATTGTTTTTATGAGGGCAAAACAAAGAGCCCCTTAAATCATTGTATACATGAAAATGTTTATTCCATCAAAAAAGACAGCAGGGTGCCCTCGTGGCCTGCTATTTTCTAAAAAAAAAAAAAGCACAATAATGATTCATCTAGCTAAGTGTTGGAACATTTGCCAGTGAATGGTTGCAGAGGTTATTATTTCACATGTTTATTACAATTGGAATGCAAATTAATTTTAATTTTTAAAGGACACATCCGAGGGAATAAAAAAAAAGATCCACTAACCCGGGGCTTCATTCAGCCCCTGTCAACCATTATGCCCTTCGCCGTGGCCCTGGTGTCCCGGGATTCCCTCCGTTGGAGATGCCAACCTCGCTAGGTGTGCATCATCTGTGACTGCATAAGTGCGCGGCCGCGCTCTAGTGGCCAGGAGCATTCTGCGGAGGTGCAGTAGTTCTGCACCTGCGCAGAATGCTCAAGGCCATGTGAGCGCGATCACAGGTGGCAGAGCCATGCGCTCGTGCAGGTGCAGACAATGCCAACCTGGAGAGGTCAGCATCTCCAATGGAGGGGATCCCGGGACACTGGAATTAAAATAAGGGACCTATTGGCTGCCAGGGGCTGAACAAAGCCCCGGGTAAGTAGATCTTTTTTTCTAACTTCCTTGGACCTGTCCTTTAATGCAACTCATTATCCAGGCTTAAATGCATTACTGAGATTATTTATTTTTCTATAAATGTATTCCCCTGTGTATCCCCTATGGCAGAGTTTCCCCATGTGATTTGCTTGTGTGGTAACTCTGGGGATTCGTCCCTAGGGATGATCGGAAGAGGCGATTTCCGATATTGCAGTAATTCCGCCTACCGTAATACCGAAATTCCGCTACCGCTACATTCCGGCAGTATTCCGTGGTATTTTGCATTCCGGCGGTACAATTTCTGTAATCTTAAAAGGATTTCCATAAATTTCCAAGATATTACTCACAGGCTCATTTGAAACATCGTTTTTGAAACATCGTACGCCATGGGACCTAGAGGTTGTTCCACAGCGGTCATTACATCAAAATATGCAATGATAGTGATAGGCAGCAGAGTTTGAGAGGAAGACTATTTGAGTCATTAAAAACAGCAAATTTGTAATTTAGTCTGTCTAATCTTCATCATGAATCAGTGAGAGGGGCCTTGTAATTATAACTGATCCATGACTCGTTCATTTTTATGAACGTTAGTATGTCCACATTGTCTGTGGACAGACGGGTCCGGTGGTCGGTGACCACCTCACCTGCAGCACTAAATGCTCAGAAAGAACACTGGAGGTGGGGCATGCAAGAACCCCCTGTGTATACTAAGCGAGTTCAGACCAGGTATCCAGTTTTTGTGTCCAATACTCCATGGGGTCATCATTACTCTCCATATTGTCTGGAGCACGGGCCGACCCCAAGTAATCATTCACCATGCGGGACAGCCACTGGCGGTGACTACTTTGCCCACTGGTGGTGCTGCTGCTACAAGGAGTATCTGGCATTGGCTGATGAAATACCTTCAACATAATCAGCAGGTTCATAGATTGGCTAATGGTGCTGCTGATAAGAGTGGGACCACCGGATGTTTGCTGAGTATGATGAGGCTTGGTAGCTTGGGCCCGGGATACAGGTGCAGGAAACGCATCTTCTACCCAACGAAGAAGGGCATCCCGGAAGTGGCTCATCCTGGCGTCTGCTTGGGAGGGGGTATGAACTGCCACATTTTCCCCTTGCACCGGGGATCTAAGATGGTGGCCACCCACATGTCGAGCCTTGATTTTAAAGTTTTAATCCGGGGTCCTTACGGAGGCACTGGAGCATATGCGCAACCATAGGGAAGAGATGTCTGCCATGAATCACCTCTTCCTGGCTGTCAGAACGGTCGTCATGCTCCAGCTCCACATCAAAATCTTTTTCCCACCCCCGGACAATGGGCTTTTCCGCTTCCACAACTTCTGCCTCTCCTTCCTCCTCATCCTGGACTTGAGCATGCTCACTCACTCCCCCACTTTACTGACCACTGTTCAGTAGGGCTTCCTCCCCCTGTCTGAGCAGTTTGTTAAGAGCCTTGTCCAGCATGAAGACAAAAGGGAGCACTTCTGATATGCTGCAGTGCTCCTCACTGACCAATTTTGTTGCCTGCTCAAACGCATCCAAGACTTTACACACCTGTCCAATCAGCTGCCACTGGTCCCCAGTAATGTAGTCCAGTGACCCTGTACTGGAGGAAGATGTCTGAGACAGGTATAGAGTGACCGCCATTCGCTGCTCCCACAACCTTTCCAGCATGTGAAAGGTGGAGTTCCACCTCGTCAGACAATCAGAAATAAGCCTGTGCTGCGGCAGGCTATGGCAGCGCTGCAGCAGTTTCAAGGATGCGGTGGCGGTTGCGGAGCGACAGATGTGGGCTGACACCTTTCGTGCTGAGGCCACAGTGTCCTTCAACCCATCAAAAGTGCATAAAAACTTCTGGACTACAAGGTCCATGGATTCAAGTTTCAGCACTGCTTGGCATCGATGGTGCTGCAGACCAGTGTAGGGGCGGCGGGACCACTTGCTGGGAGGCTCAGCAACGGTGGACTGGCCTTGGACAGAACATGTAGCAGAGGGAAGTAGATCAGGCTCCCCCTTCAACCCAGCTGGGATGCCCCAAATCTTCCCCCCTCCTCAGCAGCACCATGGAGGGTGACCCAATGGGCGGTAAAAGTTAGATACTTTCCCTGCCCATGCCTGCTGCTTCAGCCATCATTAGTGAAGTGCACCTTGCCAACAACAGCGTGATACATAGACCGGCCGACACGCTCCACAATGTGCTGGTGAAGGGCAGGAATAGCATTCCTGGCAAAATAATGGCGGCTGGAGATCCGCCATTGTGGAGCAACACTGTTCATCAGTCTGTGGAAGGGGCACAGTCCACAAACTGGTAGGGCAGCAGCTGTTGGCCCAACAGCCTTGCCAGGAGCGCATTATTTTTAATAACAAACTTATCAGTTGCAGGGAGCATCTGCTTCCTCTGAAACATTTCTGGCACAGAGGCCTGATGCTGGAACACATGTGATTCAGAGGAAACCAACAAGGATGATGATGAGGTGGTTGCCGAGGTCTGGAGCCCTCTTCCAGCCTGGGATGCAGAGGGATTTGAAGTAGAAAAGGGCGCAGGGTGGATAGGGACAGGACGATTAGAAAAAGAACAGGAGGGCCTGTTGCTGCTGCTTTTCTTCCACCCATATTCTTGTAATTCTTTATGTACTCGAACTCCCATACGTGGTGGACGCGCAGATGGCTTATAAGCCCTGAAGTGCTGAACCCTCTGCCCGATTTGCCTATGCTCACCTTTACGGCACACAGAACAGACTGCCCTGGATTCATTCTCTGCAGGAACAGTAAAATAATTCCATGATGGGGACGTGCGTGCACGTGGAGCAGTGCTGCGACCTGTTCTAGCGCGTTGATGCCCAGCATTGGACTGGTGGGTGCTGACAGACAGGATAGCACTTGCATACTGCTGGCCAACCATCTGCTCTGTTTCTCCATGCTGGTGCTCACGCCTGCTAGTGCCTAACCCACCAGATGGTGAACACGTTGGATCAGCCACCTCATCATCCAAAACATCATCCAGTTCAACCAAAACTCTGGAAACCATAAGTGACTCTTCAGGACCTTCCACCTGGCCACGAAACACTTCTGTAGTTGACTGGTGATGTTAATTGGTGGTGACACAAGCTCCCAGTTGTGATGGATTACTGTATGAAGAAAACACAGGGGCCATTTCTGTCACCAGAGAACCCACCACTTCTTGGGAGCTTGGTCCCATGGTCTCCTCCAATGCCTCCTCCCAATCCTTCTGCACATCTCTCTCATCGACAAGGGTGTGCTTTAATTCTGGAGGAGAGTACTGGGAGGAAGCAACCTCGTCAAGATAAGCAGCTGCGGTCAGGTTCTGGTCATGAGGAACCTGGCCACTACTGGTGCTGCTGCAACTAGCTTCAAGTTCCTCAGACTGGGTAGAGGGTTCCTGATCAAAATAATCAACAACTCTGTTCGCCTGCTGCTCTGTCAAAATTTTCCTGCATGCAAACATAGGGAAGACATCTCTGATCAGGGGGGAACGCTTCCTGCTGCTGCTTCCACCCTTAACCTGATCACGTACTTGACGTGATCCACCAACACCACCATCACGCCATTTTCTTTTAGGAGTGGCAGGAAATTGCTGCTGCTCTCGCTCCATTGTTTTGGGGCAAAAAATAGTTTATTGGGGAAGGGGTATGAGCGACAAAACCAAAGTAAAATAAATCCACCTAACTTGAACTAAAAAAACAGATAAGAAAATAAGGGGGTGAAATAAAGAAAATAAATCAAAAACAAAATAAAGAAAACAAAAAAAATGAACTTAGAAAAAAAAACAAAAAACTTGCACTACACTCAACTAATCAATCACCTAACTCTCTCACTCTGTCATTCACTAAGCCTGCGGCCTGGCTGGCTCTCTCTAACCCTCTCCCCACAGCAACTACTAGTACACTACACTACAATCTATCACTCAAACTAACAATCTACTGTCACTCTCTCACAAATGCACCTACTACTACTAATAGCTTACACTCAGTCTAATTCTCTCTCACAGTCTTTAAAAAGACTTTTGTTTTATATACAGTCTTTAAAAAGACTATTGTTTTATGAAGAAACAACTAATACGAGTCTGTCTCTCCTTTCTCCAAAACACCAGACTGAAACCCACAAGCTTCGTGACTGTCACACCTCTCTTATATACAAAATGGGTGGGATAGCTGATGATAGGTAGCTAGGAGCTGGTTGCTAACGTAGGATTGGTTGGTTTTTATAAAGACTCTATTTGGTGCTGAAATTCAGATTTTAATGCAGAAATCAGTGTGTTTTAAGCTTCTGCGATGGGTCTATCCCTTCCGATCCTTCTGATTGGCCAAAAAATTCCGACAGAAATTCTGCATGGAAATTCCGCTATTACCAGTTACCGCTATGCATTTTCCGATTCAGGCTTAGCGGCACGGATTTGCAATTTCCAATCGGAATTGGGGAAATTTCAATTCTGCGTAATCTGAATGAGCATCCCTATTCGTCCCGATTTCCGATGCAGTGGAAATGGGCCTTAAATGGAACAGGGGAACAGAGGGACAGGGGTAAAGAGGTGCCCAAGTGTAGATAAACCTAGGTTAAAACCACAAAAATCATAAAAAATGAGGTAGCTTACCTCAATGACAACACTCTTGAGAGAAAGGAATTTATTTAGCGCAGGCAATGCATTTTGTCGGTCCATCATCCACTTCCTCAGGCTAAAGCTGAAACTAGCCGATAGCTCTGAGGGCCTCTGTAGCAGGGGGGAAAGAACACTAACTGATGCAAAAGAGAATTCAGAGCCCTAATAAGGAAGGAACATTTATAAGTGAAGAATAAAAGTGGGAGCACTATAGAAAATGGCATTTTAAGGGGAGGGCATAATGCTAGCTATTGTTATGATAATTGTTGAAGGCACTATAAACAGGGAGGAATATGGCAGCAACCATTGAAAGGGTGGAGTTGGCACTGTAAAGAAGGTGCATTATAGTGGGTCAAAGCAAAGAAAATTGTAGAAGAACAGCATTCAAACAGTTAAACACAGCACTTTGTCCTGCCACGGAAAGTCCCTTCAGCTTAGGATCCAATCTGAAGTGGAGATAACATTATCTTGTGTTTACATTCCGCAGTTGTTACAATTAGTTACACAGCCAGCCACGCAGAAGGAACTGCTGGGGCGCTGACAAGCAGGGGCATATGATAAATTATCACTAGATAGATGCTATATTTATATACAGTATTACAATGTATAAATAAAATGCAATGGCAGCTTTTAGAGCAGATAAACTGTACTTTTGGAACTTGTAATTTGTAAACAGGCAATACTACTTGTGCACAAAAGCAAATATGATAACTGTATGGGTAATAACAGGAAAACCCCTTTTTATTGAATGTTATGTCAGAGTTTTACTCCACTTTAAGAACAATATAGCACTAGCTACACATTTTAGATAAGGTAGATTCTGCCTTTCTCACTGTTTATTTTTACTTCTATCTTGAGTATATCATTGCAAGATCACAAACCTGAACTAAACCGTCCTGCTCTTGATCCTATGCTTGTCATATTCTACATACCTTCATACATACATGGGCATTGTTTTGCACCACAATGTATTATTTCTGTTTTATGAGAGCTGTCATCTTGTTTTCTACAACTCTGAAAATCCCATTTCCTGTACAGGTAGTCCCCGGGTAATGAACGAGATAGGGACTGTAGGTTAGTTCTTAACCTGAATCTGTTCTTAAGTCGGAACATTGTGCCATCTCTGTCCACTGTACCTCCTCTGTGCCTCCAGTGTCCCCCTCTGTGTCTGTGTCACCTCTGCCCTTTGTACCTGTTTGTACAAGATTAAAAGCCATTTTTCTTTGTTTTTTTTAAATCGATTTTCTCAAAAACTACAAGTCCAATTTTTAAAAAATTTTTGGACTTGTTCCCATGGCAACAAAGAATCCATGCCGTTCGTATCAGCGGGTCGTTTGTAAGTCGGGCATTCGTAAGTCGGGACTACATCTGAGAGACAGAGGGAGCTTAGGGAGTTAAATAAGTGGCTGAGAAATTGGTGTAGGAAGGAGGGGTTTGGGTTCCTGGAGAAATGGACAGACTTTGCAGTCGGCTACAGATTCTACAGCAGGGATGGGCTGCACCTTAATTGGGAGAGAAGATTGATAAACAGTTGGAGGAGATTTTAAACTAGGATCTGGGGGGAGGCGGGAGTGACAGTGGTAGCCTAACATTATGGGGGTGGAGAAGGAGGTGGGGACAGTGTAAAGAGTAAGGAGGTTGGTAATACTTCAAGTAGCCCATTTCAGGTAGCCAAAATTTGGAAAATGTGGTGGTAAAAATATAAAGTGCATGGTAACCAATGCTAGGAGCCTTGCAAATGAGATGGATGAACTAGAGTTTATTCTGATTGACAAAGGCTATGACATTGTGGGAATAACCGAGACATGGATGGATGAAAGCCATGACTGGATAGCGAATTTAGAGGGATACAATGTGTTTAGGAAGGATAGAACAGGGAAAAAGGGTGGAGGGGTTTGTCTCTTTGTTAAGAACTCTTTTACAGCTGTCCTAAACAATGAGATGGATGAAGATTGTGAAGATGTGGAGTCCGTTTGAGTAAATATTCATGGTGGAAATAAAGGTTGCCAATTGCTTATTGGGGTATGCTACAGGCCACCACATATTCATGAAGCTGCAAAACTTCAATTACTACAGCAGATTGAAAAAGCTGCAAGTAAAAATTAGGTCATAGTTATGGGTGACTTCAACTTTCCAGACATTGACTGGAGTATTGAGGCTACCCATTCTGGTAAAAGCAGCATATTTCTGGCATCAATACAAGACAGTTACCTGACTCAAAAGGTAACGGAACCAACTAGGAGGAATACGTTACTGGATTTGATCATTTCAAATAGACCATATTATGTATCAAATGTGCAGATTCAAGAACATTTTGGAAATAGTGATCACAACATGATAACGTTTGATCTGGTGACTGATAGGCCGCGGGGCAGCGGGACCACTAAAACTATGAATTTTAGAAAAGCAAAGTTCAATAAGCTCAGGCAAGCACTAAGTTTGGTGAACTGGGATAATGTACTGCAATGGGAGGACACTGAAGGGAAATGGCAAGCTTTTAAACTTATTCTCAATTAATATTGTAGTATGTATATCCCATATAGAAACAAAACGTCTAGCAATAAAAAAAAGGCCTCTATGGATGAATAGAAAGGTTAGAGATAAAATGAAGGGGAAAAAGAATGCCTACAAGATCCTAAAACAGGAGGGGACAGAGGCTGCATTAAGCAATTATAAGGAGTGCAATAAAACTTGTAAAAAGAAATTAGGCAGGCAAAGATTGAAGCTGAAAAACAAATCGCTGGGGATATCAAATCTAACCCAAAGAAGTTTTACAAGTACATCAACTCTAAAAAAATAAAGGTTGACTGTATAGGGCTCCTAAAGGATGAGGGTGGGAACTCAATGGTGGATGACAAAGGTAAGGCAGAGTTATTACATGCTTTCTTTGCTTCTGTCTTCACAAGGGAAACATCGATGTTGCAAATTGCAGATGCAGAAGACTCTCAATCTTCCAATTGTAATATTAAATACTTAACACAGGAAGAAGTGAAGGCAAGACTAAATAAATTAAAATAGACAAGGCACCTGGCCCGGATGGCATGCATCCTCGGGTCCTAAGGGAATTAAGTTCAGTTATCGATAAACCACTTTATCTTATCTTTTGTGACTCTCTTTCAACTGGCAGAGTCCCAATATATTGGCGTACAGTCCACATTTTCCCATTATTTAAGAAGGGCAAAAAATCAGATCCAGGAAATTATATACCTGTAAGCTTAACATCAGTTGTATGCAAACTATTTGAGGGGTTACTAAGAGATACTATACATGACTTCATAGTAGAAAATAATCTTATTTCTCAGCATCAGCATGGGTTTACTAAACACAGGTCCTGTTTGACTAACATGCTCAGCTTTTATGAGGTAGTGAACGCTAATGTGGATATTGGGAATACTGTAGATGTGATATACTTGGATTTTGCAAAGGCCTTCGACACAGTTCCCCACAAAACTCTGGTGCAAAAGTTGAGGATGCAAGGACTGGGGAAGAATCTGTGTGCATAGAAAGGGAACTGGCTAATGGACAGAAAACAAAGAGTTGTGGTCAATGGATCATACTCAAAATGGGTGACTGTTAGCAGTGGGGTCCCACAGGGGTCTGTACTGGGTCCAGTGCTCTTCAATTTATTTATTAATGACCTAGTAGATGCAGTAGAAAGCAATGTTGCTATTTTTGCAGATGATACAAAATTGTGCAGAATCATCAACTCTCAGGAAGATAGTGACATATTGCAACAGGATCTGGATAGGATGGCTATATGGGCACATAAATGGCAGATTAAATTCAATGTTGAAAAATGTAAAGTCATGCATTTTGGTCATACCAATGGTCTAGCACCATACAAAATAAATGGGATACAGTTGGGGACATCAAACTTGGAGAAGGACTTAGGAGTACTCATCGACAACAAGTTAAATAATGTTATTCAATGCCAAGCCGCTGCAGCTAAAACTAATAAAAATTTGGGATGCATTAAAAGGGAAATAAAAACTCGAGATGCTAGCATAATATTGCCCGTTTAACTCTCTAGTAATGCCACATCTGGAATATGGAATTCAGTTCTGGGCACCACATTACAGGAAAGATATTGCAGTTTTAGAGCAGGTGCAGAGACGAGCAACAAAATTGATGCGTGGGATGGAAGGTCTCACTTACCAAGAAAGGTTAGATAAACTGGGTTTATTTAGTTTTGAGAAAAGACGCCTTAGACGGGATCTAATTTACATGTATAAATATATCAGAGGGCATTATAAAAGCTTGGCAGATGAGCTTTTCGTCCCTAGGCCTTCTCAAAGGTCTAGCGGACATGATCTGCGCATGGAGGGAAAACGTTTTAGCCATTTATTTAGGAAAGGGTTCTTTACTGTAAGGGCCCTTTTCCACTAGCAATCGCTAGCGTTCGCTCTAAACGCTAGCGATTGCGATTCAGCAAAGTCCAAAATTTCCCAGCGATTTCCCGACGTTTGCTATTGCAATTTTGCTATGCTATGCACTGCATAGCAAAATCACGGCAAAAATCGCTCTGTGACGCGATCGTGATTTAGTAAAAAATGAATCGTGGTAGTGGAAATTACCTCTCGCGATTCCTATATTATCTAGCAAACCGTAGCAATTTTAAAATTGCTATCGATTTGCGATTTTGCAATTCAGCAATCGCAAATGCTCTAGTGGAAAAGGGCCCTAAGAGTGATTAAGATGTGGAATGCATTGCCACAGGAAGTCGTTATGGCAAATTCTATACCTGCATTTAAAGGGGGCTTAGATGCTTTCCTTGCGTTGAAAGACATCCATGGCTACAATTACTAGGTAATGCCTAATGATGTTGATCCAGGGATTTTATCTGATTGCCATCTGGAGTCGGGAAGGAATTTTTCCCTTTTGGGGCTAATTGGACCATGCCTTGTAAGGGTGTTTCGCCTTCCTCTAGATCAACAGCGATATGTGAGGGAGTAGGCTGGTGTTGTACTTTGTTCTCTGGTTGAACTCGATGGACGTATGTCTTCTTTCAACCCAAATAACTATGTAACTATATTTGTCCATGTTTTCTGATCCATTTATAATTTCTGCTTCTAAGCTTCTCTAAGATAAAATTGTTAACATTAGAAAGTGAGGGCAGGGTTAAGCAATGTGCCAGAATTGTTGACAAGATTAGCTGACCTACAACTTTTATTTGCAAAATTCTTGCTGAGTTAACTTCAGACACACTTTAAATCAAGGTCCTGGTCTAAACTCTTTCTTGACAAACAATCGGAAAATATGCAATGCATTGTTTTTGTTTTATGAATACCGGTTTTCTTAACGGTAATGTTTTTGGTGTCTAACATTATTTATATATACAAGGGGTTGTTTTATCATGTATAATATAGTTTGCATGTAAATGTATTACAGTGGAATGTTACTCATGTTCATTAGTACATTTCAAAGCTGCTGCTCACAATTTCAGGGTCTAAACTATCTATATTGGCAATGATTGCCTGTTTACTATGCAGCAGCAACAGGCCCGCCAGTTTGATTTCAAGGCTTCCTGTTTAAAATCTTCATCAATTAATGGCAGCATGCTCTAGGTGACATTAATCGCTCATGGTAATCATCTTTAATAAATCCACACAAATCTTTATAACCATGCAACAAATCAAACAATACCTGTGTGGATTTACTCTGCCACCTGCTTCATTGGATATCTCATTGCTTTCTCACAGTCTTTCCTGTAAATGTGCGCTATTTGGCTAACACTGAAGCTTGCTTTATGTATGTTATGGTTCTACTATTATTCCATGAAGCTGAATACAGTATAACAGTTTTCATTCAATATGACCTAAATAAATATATTTGTAGATTTCTGATTGCCGATGGCTCAAAAGGGTTGGTGACAGTAAATTGGTGACAAGAGAAATATAGTTACCACATTGCCGATGTCCTTGGTGTCATGATGACCACACTGCTTCAATACTGTTAAAACTCACTTTCCTGGAATAAGCATGCAAATGTGGACAGGGAACATTTTTAGCTGGTGTGCGAGGATGGGGGGCTCGATTATTAGTTTGTAATTTCATTTGTTTGCTATTTTACTTAGAAAAAATAAGGCATTTCTTCTTGTATATTTTCACATAAGGGATGACATTTTCGCTTAAACGCAGAACTTCCTTCCTGCTCTAAAAGATAAGCAAGAACATAATAACCTTTAAAGAAAAACATCTTTGTTGCGGCTTATAGAGCTCCTGCAATAAATCTTCAGTGTCTACTTCCTGGTTTGCTAGAAGCACACAGAGAGTTACCATCTCTTGTGTTTACATATTAGCACACAGTGGGGGCACAGACCTGTAGCACAGAGGTGATAGCTCAAATTATACTTGTGATAGCTTATAGATAAAGGAGAATTGTTATCTGTAAATACACACAGGGTGGATGTCTCTGTGTTTTATTTGTCTCTTGTGAAAGAGTTTAGGTCTGCTGTTGATATCTGGGACAAACAAAAAAACTAAAAAGCGAACCTCTACACTTATGGATGAGGTGGGGGTCCTGGAGCAGACCCATAATGAATTTGTACTCTCATTTCTGTATTTCCTACCCAAAAATAATGTTTTTTTTTCTTTAATGCTGCCTTTTATATCCAGGTACAGTTAGAGAAACCGAGAGCCCAATATAGTGTAGTATGTTCTGCATAAATATAGTAAAGATACTACTCCTGCTACTGCTGAAATTCTGTTTGTCCCCACGTTGATTGCCTGATGAAGCGGGCGTGGCCTGCGAAACACGTTGCACTTTTGGGGTACTACATAATACATGTGATTACTATTATACAGACAGTCTTTCGTGTCTGCTTTATGGAGGTAAGTCCACCGCTTCCTCTAAGCAAATTTTAAAGGTTTTATCCACTTTTACCCTGCTGGTGCCTCTGTTATCCTTTTGCTGTTTTATATCCAGGTGAATATGTAGCATTAGGGACCCACGTGTGCTGATTTTGCTTCTACTATACATTACTGTACATATTGTATGATCATTGCTCCTGCATATTTGCCAGCGTGTATATATTGTGTGATCCATGTTCCTGTGTATTGCCATTGTATATAGTCTGTGAACCGTGTTTCTGTGTATTGTCATTCTGTATATTGTGGGATCCTTGCTCTTGCATATTTGTTATTGTATATATTAGTTTAGATAGGTAGGGTGGTTAAAGTGGACCTGAACATGACAACATAGAGGAATGCACCCTGTATGTATTTAGATAATTAAGCATGTCTAATTCCCCTCATCTGTGACTAATCACAACTGTAATTTGATATTTCAGCTGTTTCAGCTGGCTGCCTCTGCAGAGTAGCACATTTGTAAACACAGGATGTTAACCTTATGTCTGTTTCCATGAAAGCAGGAAGTAGACACACTGCAGATTTATTTCAGGATTTTTATCAGCACTAACAAAGAAATGTGTTTCTTTAAAAGTTATTATGTTGTTGCTTTTCTTTTAGAGCAGAGAGAAAGTTCTGAGTTCAGGTCCGCTTTAAAAAGAAACTCCGACCAAGAATTGAACTTCATCCCAGTCAGTAGCTGATACCCCCTTTTACATGAGAAATCTATTCCTTTTCACAAACAGACCATTGGGGACGCTGTATGGCTGATATTGTGGTGAAACCCCTCCCAAAAGAGACTCTGAGTACGTACTCCTGGCAGTTTCCTGTCTGTGAACCCTGCTGCATTGTGGGAAATAGCTGTTTACAGCTGTTTCCAACTGCCAAAAAAGCATGCAGCAGCTACATCACCTGCCAACAGTAAAAATGTCTCCATGTAATAAATGTCAGAATGTAAATCAGGGATTTAAAAGATTTTACAATGGGCAAACACTGACTAAATCATTTATACATAGTTATTGTAAAGATGAAGCACTTTTTTTTATTACATTATTTTCATTGGAGTTCCTCTTTAAGTTGGTGCACCAGTATTTCCTTGGAAGTGATCTCCTGTTCCTGTCTTGTTATGATGGTGATCTGCATAAGCAGATTGTTACACCATGAAGGCATTTTTGCTTTGTGGATGGGTACCGAAGAGGACATTAATTGAGAAATTGACAGACAAAACTAACATTAATAATTGGAATTCTATGTTTGTTTTTTTTTAATTTGAAGAATATCAAAAGATTTTATGAAAATGTGACCATTTTGCATATAGAAAAAAAGAGGATATTATCGATCTATCCAAGAGCAACAGAGTTATCTATCCACAACGCACACTTTTTTTAAAATTTAATTGGCACAACTGATAAAGTGATTTTCCTTCCTTGAACTAGTGTGGTGAAGGTTAACTTCAAACACAACCACTTCTTCAGGGCCAGCGCTATAATAGAGGCAAAAGGGGCAATTGCCCCGGGGCCCCAGGGTCTGTAGGGGGCCCCAGGTATCCCCCTTTGTCTCTTTAAAAATGGCCTGCTACTGCCCTCCCTTTTGCCACGCCCCCCTCAGATCTGCAGATCAGCGAGGTGACAGGCCTGCAGGTCAGCGCAGGACCCGATGGGGAGAGAGCAGCGCACAGTACCGCAGACTTCATATGCGGAAGTGACGTCACACATTTAAAGTGATGCGCGCGGTTGCTGTGGCTGTTCTGACTCGGGTCCCACTCCCATGCTAATGTGGAGGTCTGTCATTCACCACGACGATCTGGGGTCTGACAGTCGCCGTGCTGATCTGCAGGTCTGAGGCTCTCTACCTATACAGGGGGCACTACTCTACCTACACTGGGGGCAGCACTCTACCAATACTGGGGCAGCACTTTACCAATACTGGCAGAACCACTCTACCTATACTGGTGGCAGCACTCGACCTACAATGGGGGCTCCCAGGTTACTATTGCCCCGGGGCCCCCATGCTGTTTAAACCGGTCCTGCACATCTGGTTTGTCCATTGACATTGTTCCAGCTAGATAACTTCATACTTAAAGGATATACAGCCATTCCACAAAAAGATAAGGATCATTAAAAAGAAGGAGACAAGATAAGAGCTAGCAAGCTAAAGAGTGTAACGGTTGTGGAACTTTCTCCGTGATCAGCGCACAACGTGTGCGCTGATACGGCGGAAATCCTCCACAAGCGTATATTTGCAGGGACCCAGCAAAAGGTGCTACGCACCCGTAGAGGGAAATTCCTGTCGGCAGATGGCGCTGGGGAGTGCAGAGGAACCTATCCTCTGTACCTCCACAAATGCCAGACAGGAATTGTACGAAGCGCAGAACGCAATCGCAAGAGAAGCGATTGCGAATGAGAACGAGCAAAGAGACAGGTTGTATGTGTGTGCGCCAACCTAGTCGCCACCCCGCGACAGTGCACACTCAACAGCAGATATGAAATAGGAACGCGATCGCGAGAGGTGCGATCGCCAGACGTGACACAAGGCAGATCAGAACAGAATACGAGGTTAGCAAAGGCACAGCAAATAATACAATGAGAATAACAAGGAAAATAACAAACGCTAACTGAACGCGAACACCGCACTCATTCGCAACAGTGCACGCGTTCGTGCGCGGTCTCCACGTGATAAGCACAATAGAGACAAGCACGCCTAACTAACCAACACAAGACAGACACCACACAAACGCGCTTGCTACACGGTTGCCTTACCGCAGGCACCAGCAAGCGCACGCAAACAGACAGACAACGAGAATCGATCAAACAGGAACCACTGCTCTTACCGTCAGAGCCAGTGCGAACCAGGTATCAGAAAGATCCACTGCTCTTGCTGTCAGAGCAGTGTGATCCAAGCACACGACAAACAGAAGGAGTAACCAGCAGCGACCGCAGCCGAGGTTAGCTCCAAGATCCAGACCAGAGGAATCCACTGCCACTAACGCTAGGGCAAGTGCGATTCAGACAGACAGAACAGAAGGATCCACAGCACTAGCGAAAGTGGCTAGCGCGATCCAGGAACAGAGTAGCAGAACAGAAGGATCCACAGCACTAGCGCAGGATGCTAGTACGATCCAGGGAGGCAGAACAGAAGGATCCACAGCACTAGCGAAAGTGGCTAGCGCGATCCAGGAACAGAGTAGCAGGACAGAAGGATCCACAGCACTAGCGCAGGATGCTAGTACAATCCAGGGAGGCAGAACAGAAGGATCCACAGCACTAGCGAAAAGAGGCTAGCACGATCCAGGGAAACAGATCAGAAGGGGCTACCAGCAACAACCGCTGTTGCGGTTAGCACCCAGACACACAGAACGATTTCCTGTCGCTGGGACAGGACAATCGCAACAGACAAACAAAACAGATAAACGATCCTAACTGCACTAGGGAAACCTGCCTAGTGCAAGTTCCAGGAATAACTCTAAGCTGATCTTCAAACAAAGAGCATGGCTGATACTCCTCCAGTAGTGTTTCACAGGAAGGAGTCCTTATGACAAGCCAAGCATTGTAGGAAACAGATAGTACTTATAGAGCAAGCCCACAATGGATGTGGCTAGGCAATTTGCATGATAAACGTATGCAAATTCCTCTGCAAATTCCTCTGCAGCAAGCTGCAAGCTGCAGAACTGACAAAAGGTCAAAAAGCAGATTCTCACAGTACCCCCCCCCTTCTAGGGTCGAATTCCAGACGACACTCAAAACTGATATCTCCAAACCACTTTAACAGAAGACTCATGAAGGTTGGGGCAGCCCGACAAGGTCCAATTCCAGAGTCAGTCCACCCGAAACCGACCTCATCGGAAACAGAAGCCACCGAACCATGCCCATCAGCACTACAAGTCTCAACGTAACACCCATCAGGACTGTGGATACCAAAGAAGAAGCCATTGACACCCTCCAGACAATACCCACCACCTTCCAAGGAGCGTCCGAAAATACCAAATCTGCCACAAAACCTGTTCGAAGTGTCTCTTTCAAAACAAAAGCCACTGTTGATCGTATTCAGGGTACCAAGCAAAACTTCTCTCGGAATCTCCCAGAACGCCTTGAAGCTCCGCAGAGATTCCAAGAAGCCAGAATGCTCACCAGGCTCACATGGAGAGCTACCAAGCACCCCCATGGAACCTATGACAGTTCCAGATTCAGAATTAGCAGGACACCCATCAAGATCAGGACTTTCAGGGACCACTTCTGGGCATGCAAGCAGGCAGGCTAAATCAGAACATGTCTCCACCAAGGAAGCATCTGAGTACGCTGGTAACCGAGGCACACTTGGGCTTTCTGGGTCACAGAGCACACTGGGGTATACCAGCACAGGAGAAACCTCAGGACATGTCGGGGAACTGCCCACCTCAGAGTCCGGCGCGACCAGACCAAAACCAGGACCAGACCAAAAATCATCACGAGTAGAGGTCACAGGTACTGGTATTTCAAAAGAAGACTCGGTCTCAGGCTTAGTAATCTCAATGACTGTAATGGTATCTGACAGAAATTCATCATTGACTACACATGACTGAAGTTCCACCAGAGCTGAAAAGGTAGCCAGCAAGGCAGCAATGCCTACGGAAGAGGGCAACACCTCAGAAGGACTTGGGGGGCAGGAGACATCTCCCACAAGTTCTGCACCCTTTGGGAGGAACTCGGAGACCTCCAGAACATCAAACAAGACCTCAGGAACATCATTTTCCAGGTTTTCTAAGAAGGATTCTGAACTATCCATGTTACAGGGCAAAACTGGAACTTTATTTTGTGAACAGGGCAGATGTCCCAGGAATGGTTCCACCATAACCTGAGACTGAATTTCATCATAATTTGCGGGATGTACAGGAATATTTACTGGAACACACACTGACTCCCTAACTTCATTCTCACTGTACCCAGAATTCTGTGTGGCAGTCAAACTAGCTTGTAACTCCAAAACTGCAGAAAAACAGGTGAGTATAGTGGCAATACCTAGACGAGCCTCTAGGGACACTGCAGGGGATTCTAAGCAAGGCCACATTGACTCATCCAGAGTACAGGGTGCAGAATCAGCACTTCCCTCAGAGCAAGAAAGGGGCTCACAAACGTCAGTGTGAAAGGAAAACATGTTTTCATTCAAGGTTCAGGTCAGGTTCAGAGAAAGCGTCTCTGAACAAGGCAAAGAAGGTTCAGCATCAGATTCGCAAAACCGAAGCGCTGTCTCACTCTTAGATTCGGCTAACAATGTCGAATCCGAGGAGTCAGAACGCAAAACCTGCAAATCAAAAATCACTTTAGGTTGTGAAACTGACGCTTCCATAGCGCAAACCTCCGCGATCTGCGGAGCAGACTGTAAGGTGTTCAGGACAGAAACACTGGAGCAACTGTCACCAGGCAACGGGCCCTTACAGGTGTGAACAGGGTGAGACAGAGACTCATTAGCAGAAGAAATAGCGACATCAACAGGATAAACTTTATTAGGCATATTAATTTTACTTTTGACGCTGCATAGTCGAGAAATTTTCCCCATAGCAGGGTCATAGATGGAATATCTCAAAGATCTGTTTCTAAATGAAAAAGGATCCCACACATCCTTGAGGAAACCGGCAGACTCATGCCGATCACAATCTGCAGGAACATCCAAGAAACAGGCATCAGATCGCACAGATTCAAACTGCACACTGTCAGGAGAGAATCCTTCAGGATTCGCACAGGAATCAACCACAGCGGCACACTCATTCATTTCAGATTGCACAAAGTCAAGACTCTCATGCTTTACCCCAGAAAGGCAGGAACAATCATCCGACAACAATGTCTCTTTATTGGAATCAATTGGTTGGTGTGTGTGCAACTTATCCAAAATCTTCTGCCACACATAAATCACCAGATCCACATCACCCTCGTCACATTCATCGGAATCAATCAAAAGGTACATAGAATCGAGACAATCATTCAAGACATCTTCGCTTTTTGCAATGTAAAAATCGCAAAAGGCTTTCCAATCAAAATCGAATTCTTCCAGCAGGGCCCCAACATCCCAGGAAGTAAATGGGGGTTCAAACAGGCCAGTATCCAGATAATCTCCATATGGGTGGAGTTCAGGAACAAGAACAGATTTTTTAACTGCTTTAATATAGTGTGCGATCCTACCTATAGCAGGATCCACATAAGCTTTGGATTGGGGCAAAAAAGCCGGAGACGGAACAACATCATTATAAACATCAATAGGGAGTGTTTTATTCCGATGCTTGCGTTTTTTAGTTTTTCTCTTTTTAGCCACTTTGCATGTCTGCTGTTTAAAACCTGAAGTGGCAACAGACACATTGAACTGATTGTCATACTGAAAAGTTTTGCATGGAAGGGAAAGTTCAGCTGACTTATCAGCAGCTACACATTCAATCAGAGCAGGTGGTAAGCCAGGCAGTTTAAACCAGTGAGAGAATATCACTGCAAGAAACTGATACAGATTACCATTCCAAGATCTATTTTTTAGCACATCATATGCCCAGGTGAACAAATCGTCTTTTAAGAGCACATAGGCAAACTGAAGAGCCGACGTAGACGGATCAGTAATCTGAAAGGTGGGATTCAGACAAAACCTCACACATTCAGAAAGAAATTCCGCTTTGGTCTCTGAGTTTAGCCTTTTAAAGCTCTTAAAGACACAGGACCCAAACTCGACAAAATCGTACAAATCAGAAATTCCGTCTACACTGGGGTTTTGGGTTGGGCTGGTCATACTGTAACGATTGTCGAACTTTCTCCGTGATCAGCGCACAACGCGTGCGCTGATACGGCGGAAATCCTCCACAAGCGTATATTTGCAGGGACCCAGCAAAGGTGCTACGCACCCGTAGAGGGAAATTCCTGTCAGCAGATGGCGCTGGGGAGTGCAGAGGAACCTATCCTCTGTACCTCCACAAATGCCAGACAGGAATTGTACGAAGCGCAGAACGCAATCGCAAGAGAAGCGATTGCGAATGAGAACGAGCAAAGGGACAGGTTGTATGTGTGTGCGCCAACCTAGTCGCCACCCCACGACAGTGCACACTCAACAGCAGATATGAAATAGGAACGCGATCGCGAGAGGTGCGATCGCCAGACGTGACACAAGGCAGATCAGAACAGAATACGAGGTTAGCAAAGGCACAGCAAATAATACAATAAGAACAACAAGGAAAATAACAAACGCTAACTGAACGCGAACACTGCACTCATTCGCAACAGTGCACGCGTTCGTGCGCGGTCTCCACGTGATAAGCACAATAGAGACAAGCACGCCTAACTAACCAACACAAGACAGACACCACACAAACGCGCTTGCTACACGGTTGCCTTACCGCAGGCGCCAGCAAGCGCATGCAAACAGACAACGAGAATCGATCAAACAGGAACCACTGCTCTTACCGTCAGAGCCAGTGCGAACCAGGTATCAGAAAGATCCACTGCTCTTGCTGTCAGAGCAGTGTGATCCAAGCACACAACAAACAGAAGGAGTAACCAGCAGCGACCGCAGCCGAGGTTAGCTCCAAGATCCAGACCAGAGGAATCCACTGCCACTAACGCTAGGGCAAGTGCGATTCAGACAGACAGAACAGAAGGATCCACAGCACTAGCGAAAGTGGCTAGCGCGATCCAGGAACAGAGTAGCAGAACAGAAGGATCCACAGCACTAGCGCAGGATGCTAGTACAATCCAGGGAGGCAGAACAGAAGGATCCACAGCACTAGCGAAAGTGGCTAGCGCGATCCAGGAACAAAGTAGCAGGACCTAAGGATCCACAGCACCAGCGCAGGATGCTAGTACAATCCAGGGAGGCAGAACAGAAGGATCCACAGCACTAGCGAAAAGAGGCTAGCACGATCCAGGGAAACAGATCAGAAGGGGCTACCAGCAACAACCACTGTTGCGGTTAGCACCCAGACACACAGAACGATTTCCTGTCGCTGGGACAGGACAATCGCAACAGACAAACAAAACAGATAAACAATCCTAACTGCACTAGGGAAACCTGCCTAGTGCAAGTTCCAGGAATAACTCTAAGCTGATCTTCAAACAAAGAGCATGGCTGGTACTCCTCCAGGAGTGTTTCACAGGAAGGAGTCCTTATGACCAGCCAAGCATTGTGGGAAACAGATAGTACTTATAGAGCAAGCCCACAATGGATGTGGCTAGGCAATTTGCATGATAAACGTATGCAAATTTCTCTGCAGCAAGCTGCAGAAATGACAAAAGGTCAAAAAGCTGCCTGTCTGCACAAGCAGCTGAGCAGATTCTCACAAAGAGAAGTTAAAAGAAGAGGGTTGTTTGCTGGGAGCAGATGTCTAAATGGGACTGAGCTGAAGAGGAGGAGAGGAAGAGGATAGAGTTAATAGTGACTCTGTGAGTCTCCATCTTCCCCCTAGGTTTCCCCAGTAGTGATTACATTAAATGACATGATCCAGGCTAGCATGTTCTCACCCAGGCTACAGTTGAAAACTTCTCTTACATGGCCTCAGGAAATGTGTTCCAACCCTCCTAAAAGAAGTAACTACTTGTTCCAGCCCCGCTAACTATATTGGGAATCTGATAATTGTGTTGGTGAGAAATTAGGCAAATAAACAAACAAACAAACAAAAACACACTAGTTAAGGAATTTAAGTGATAATTCCCTTTTAAACAATCATCTTTAGCGGTTTGGGATAACCACAGTTTGGACTACCAACATAGTAAGTGACAGGTAATCCCTAGAGTGGGCCCCGTTAAAGGTAAAGAAGAAATGCAGAGAGCGGATAAAATAAGCATAACCCATAAAATTAGAGTTATGCTAATTGTATCAACCCATACAATTATGGTTGAGCTCTTGGAATTGGAACAGTTCTGAGATCCGATTTGTGCATTGTACAAATACAACAATCAGAAATTGCTCTGTTCTGAGTAACGTGTTCCGTTTTCCCATTGAATTCAATAGTTCCTAATTTAGCGGTTAATAGCAAATACCCCATATGTGCTATCGTCACCAAATTTGTCTCTTATGTTAGGGAGATGAGTAGGAACATGGTAAAAAAATGAAAATTGCTGTAAATTGATTTTTTCTGTAACTGGTTGTAGATGGATTGGAGATCCAGGGCACCAGGGCAGGGGTTGTCCTTGTTCCCTGGACCAAGTGGAAAACTTGTTCCCTGTGGAAGACTGCTGGTTCTGCCACTCTAACGTGTCTAGTTTGGCAATCTCAATCAACATAGGTCTATTGTATTTGCAAGAAAAGGTAAATGTAACGCTTAAGCACATGTTTGCAAGGAAATGACCTAATGGTCTTGGAAAATAGAAATTATAGAACCTATTGATATTTCAAACAAAAACATAATATTACATGGGATAAGCATATAACTAGATTTTACAAAGTGATTCACAATGTTGTCGTATGTTTGATACAAACAAGACACTCAACAATTCTAAAGACCTCTTCCATGACCAGCTTCTCACTCCTTTAATCTCCATCAATTGTTTCCTTTAAGCTTTGTCAGTTGCTCTTGTTAACATCAATGACTGTACAGGTCAAAATCACATGTGACACTTCCATATGACTTCACTTCCCTCAGTTCTCTTTTAACCTTGCCCTTATTAATGAAAATTCCAATATTAAACCTTAACAATCCTCCAGTTTGTAGTCCTTGTTGAAGTTGTCCCTGTTAATCTCCTATGTCTCAATGTTTTTAAAGGGCATGAAAAATCAATACATCACTTCGTCAATGCAGATCCTTAGCACAATGATAAATTAACAGGGCTGTATTGATATTTTTGACTGAGCTTTTAAAAATTTGCGTTGCAAAGATAATTGGTCCCTAGAGACAGGAAGTGTCTATTGCCATTTTAATGACCGTATCTCTTTCTAGCTGTTGTTACACTGATCTCTCCTTAACAGAGGCAAATTATAAGACTGTAATTAAATGCATGTGGCAGGTTTGAACCAAATTACTATGTTATTTAACTCTCTGGAATTAATGGTCATTTTTTTCATTACAAGCAAGTTGTTTTTTTTTTTCCAATTGGAAATAACCACAAAATGAAGGACTAGAAGAATAAATGGCTTTAGCTACATACAGACAGCAGTGATAAGGCACATCATATAAAAAATGTTAAAAAAAAAAAAGAGTTAAGCAAATGGCAATGGAGATGATATTGTTTTAAAGTACGCCTAAGCCCAGATCAGTCAATAGTCACATCTGTACATCTTGTCACTGGTCGCTTGGCTCGAGAAGAAAACATACAGTGCATTTTCTCTACTTAAAATGTTTTCCATTGAGATAAAGAGCCATGAGATGTTTCCTGCTCTTTTTCCTACTTTTCTTTTAAAACTAGAGCATTCTGTAGTTAAATCTTGCATTGAATGACCAACTGCAGTTTCCTGTATGACCCTGGTTTGTACTTGGGTTAGAAAATGTTGTTTGGGCTCAGGGACAGTTTTACCAGATCAGATCATTTGGACAATGGCTTTTGGCAGGCATCTAATAGATTCTAATGCTAGTTATCGCTAACTAGGCATCAAGGTGGTAACATGATGCACCTGATACTAGTTAGCCATTCAGCTATTAGTATTATTTCTATGTCTCTGTAAATCACATAGAAAATTACAAATATCTCTAGCCAGCAAGTGTCACTATAATCTTGCCTACTTTAGGCAAAAGCATTGCATATAAAACTAGTGCCTATAAACACATTGCTATCGTGCTGAATGGGAAATATGTTTTCCTTTACTTTCATGTGACAGTGAATTGTTAATCTTTGTTAGCACTTATGTGCATCTGTGTTCAGCTACAGGCTTGTGCTTTGTGTCCCAATGCCACTCCAGGATTCACATTGGTGCGCAAGCTAGTTTGAAACAATCAGGGGTTAGCCATCAGTGCAGTTGGTTCCGCCTCCTCCATACCTGCATGTTTCGCCTTATCACCTGGGCTTTCTCAAGGCTCAGTGGAGAGTGAAGCCTTTTTCCATGAGGAGGAAAATGTTACACTCCTCAATACCTTGTATTGGGAAGGGCAGTTTGTAGGCTTAAAGGGAAAATGAAGTGAGGAAGCATCCTTGATTAAAGTTATTCAACCTGCTAGGTGGAATAGCTCTTTGGTACTACTCTGACTTGTGTGTACAAGCACTAAATAACATCATGGTCTCTTATGTGTGGTACATACCATACAATTTCCTGTCAGATGGTCAAATAGATCATTTCCAACAGGTCCGATTTGATATCCGATATTTTTTCTGATCAATTTTCCAATCACTTCTATACAAAATCAAAAAGAAAAAATGATTGGAAATCAGATTGGACCTGTCGGAAATGATCAAACAGTGTACATGTGCTGTGATCTTGCTCTTCTCAATCAAAAGACATCCTAAGGCTATATTTCAGCTGCAAAGGCCACTGTGTGGATTTTACAACACATTTTAAGAGATTTGGTGTGTAATTAGTTTGCTGAATAATTTGTGTGCAGTTTTTACAGCTGTACAAAAGACAGCGAGCAAAATTATTTATGGGTGACATTTTTAAAGTGTGCAGAGTTTAAATAATATCCAGAAACATGTGCAGGCATTGCGGTTTATTAACTAGTATAAATAAATTGATAGATGGTCATGTAAATATTGATATATTGTATTTCCATCTGTTACCCTATTATTCTCTAAGTTATAGTAAAAGTTCCAGTTTCTGTTCTTTCTACATTTGTGAATGGAAGGAAGGATAAGTTAAAACTCTGCAGTAATAACAAAGATAAGTGGACTGCCAAACTTTGTCTACTCTTCTGTGATTAGTTTGACCTATAGACATGAATCAGAACTGGATCAACAGGCATATGTGAGGGTGCAGTACATTGTTGTACAAATTATTTTTATTTATGTTTATTTCCTGGTTGAATTTTATGGATGTCTCTTTTTCAACTGAACTTTGTAACTGTGACTCAGTGATGTGTTTTTAACCTCCCTGGTGTTATGATTATTTCCGGATTTAGGGTCTAAAAGCCAATTTTTTCACAAGCTTTTAGACCCTAAAAACAAGAAAAAAAACATACCTCATAGACATCTGCAGCAGCTCCTGCATACAACTCACTCAGGCACTGGATTACCGCTCTGGATTTTCGTCCTGAACCTGAATTGGGAATACCTCTAAGGGTCGGCCTTAGATTCCACAATTCCCTGAGAGAAACTTGACTTTGGTGTCCCCCCAGGATTTTGACCCCCTACACTGGGTCGATAAACAATACCGACAAATTAGCAACAAAAAAGCACACTGGGGCAGATTAACTAAATAAAAGTAAAAATGCACGATTGTTAAGGGGCCGAGCTACTGTTTGTGTGTGTATGTGCACCTTTATTGACGGTCTTGAGTGGTTCCAAGTAAAGAGCTGGCGCACCAGTGGGTGCATGACAGGCAAGCTGCAAATCACCAAGCAGGACAACAGTCCAAGTATGTCAGCACAAAAAAACTTCAAAGTTAGCCCACCTTTAGGCTCCCTGCACACTGCATGTGATTCCGATTTGTAATTGTTACTGCATGCATTTTTCCTCTGTTTATCTGTTGATTGCATTCAGGGAAAAGCGGAATTGCAAATTGGAATCGCAAAACGGATTTGCAGTGTGCAGGGAGCCTTATTGTGCCAGTATCCACATGTAATCCGACAATTGTTTCAGGAGCCTGCAGTTTGGTATGATTACATATTTAGGCTTCCTGCACACTGCATGCGATTCTGATTCCGATTTTTAACCAGTTTTTACATCTGATTCCGATTTTTTATCATTACTGCATGCTTGCTGAGGGGTTGAAGGGAGATGGTGAGGCTACTAAGGATGCAAGGGGGTGGGTGGATAGAGAGAGGGTATTAAAGGGAGAGAGTGATGCTACTGAGGATAATGGGAGTGCATGGAAAAAGAGAGAGGGGCGTATTGAGGGTCTGGGAAGGAAGGACAGTGTGGCTACTGAGGATGCTGGGAGAGGATAGGGAAAGAGAGAGGGGCTTATTGAGGGTCTGGATGGGAGAGAGAGAGAGAGAGAGAGAGACTACTGGGGATGCTGGGGGCTAGATGAAGAGAGTGGGACGCATGTTAGCGACCAGGGATGGTGCAGAAATGATCTGACATTCTGAGGACCAGGAATGCTCTATGGTATCCAGAGCCTTCCCTCTACTTAATTATTTATTAAACTTGAAGAGAATTTCTCACATCAGGTTGGCTTTAAAGGGACTCCGAGCTCAAAAAAAAAAATGAAAATTGCACTTACCTTGGCCTTTCTGCAGCCCAGTGTAGGTCGGGAGGTCCCACGACGGCATCCTGTCCCATGTCCTATGCGCCGTACTGTCACGCCGGCCGCCAGCCATCTCTGGGAGAAGACCTGGGAGAAGAGCCAGGACGCTGTCGTGGGACCTCCCGACCTACACTGGGCTGCAGAAAGCCCAAGGTGAGTGCAATTTTCATTTTTTTTTTGAGCTCGGAGTCCCTTTAATAGTTCACAGGGTGAAGTTGAAAACATTCTCCCATCTCCCACACTGTTGTGATGCAGCATCCAGAAGTGCACCCCAGTACTAGGTAGCCCTCAAGATATGTAGCCCTCCAGCAGTTAATAGCCAGAGGGAGCTCCAAGTATATGTAGCCATATGTGTGCTCCAGTATAGGTATCTGAAGGAGACCCCGGTATTAGGTAGCCAGAGAGGGCCACCAAGTATAAGATAGTCAGAGAGAGCACACCCAGTATTAGGTGGCAAGAGATGGAGCCCCCATTATAGGTTATGAGAGAGGGCCCCCACAGTATTCAGTAGGCAGAGAGCTCAACAGTAATTTTAGCCAGATTGTCCCCCCCTCCCCCCCAGTATAGGTAGGCAGAGAGCTTCTCAGTATTGGTAGCCAGAGAGTCTCCCTGGAATAGACACCTAGAGAGCCCTCCAGTATAGGTAGCCAGAGCAGAAAGCCCCTCCCAGTATAGGTGGCCAGATAGCCCCCCAATTTAGCTATAGGTATAGGTGAATTTACTCACTTCTCCAGGATCCACGCCTGGGGAAAGACTCGCAAAAGTCCGCGAACGGCACTTCACGTGCTAATTGTTTAGCACACCCGTGCTAAACAGTTAGCACCGCTTTGTGAATCAAGCCCAATGGCTGCATACAGGCATATGCATATGCCTGTGTGGGCAGAGCTTCATGGAAGTTAGGGCTTAGCTTCACACAGCAGCCTGTGGACAGAGCTTTGTGGTGTTCCCTGCCTCCTTCTAAGAAGAATATTGTGCTGCCCTGAGCTATCTGTCAGGTCACTCATGGTGAAGGTCAGCCCCTAGTAGGTGTTTAGTTGCTGCTTAGTAAACACGATTCTACAGTATATCAGGGAAGCTTAGTTCTGTCATCAATACAACTGGGGAACTTTAGATATGTGATCTGTATATTTAATCTACTAGTGGGCATATAAGGAAATGGAAACCATTTTTTTCAAAATGTCAAATTTGAAAAAAAAATGTTATACTTTAAAACACTCATACGGTTTCATACCTTATATACTATACCAGTTAATTGGTTTTATGCTCATGTATTAAATCATATATGGTATGTTGGTATATTCTTGTCTAATTAGTACTAATAATGCAAATCTGTAGTCTGTTTGGTGCACTCGTGTCCTGCACCACAGGGTCAAAAAATGTAAATGTGCCACAGTGTCAACAGAAGAGACATTAATACTATCCCTTGGTTGCAATTAAATTCATGGTTATTGTAGCATAAAACGTCATGAAACTATAAAGCCACACAAAGTGAAGTCATACATTGTATCTGGGTGCAAAACAAAGAGACGTTAGAGAGTCTTTAGCATCTTGTAGTTAGTTAGCTTTCTTACGGTGTTGCTTAATTAGTAGCCTTAATCCTGCAAATGTTCTCATATTAAAGAGAACTTTTTTCTTGGCAACTGTTAATAACAAAGTACAGTACATTTAGTTACTGAGAGGGGCAAAATAGTTGTTCTTGCATCATGATTTTCATAAAAATCCTGCAACTTTAACAAAAGTGTTTTTGTGTGTGTGTGTGTGTGTTTTTTTTCTTCCTTTAACTTTTTGCAATATTTTAACCACTTCTCCTCCCCCGGGACAAGTAACTGCCTCCCTGCATCACCCCATATCTTCTTGCAGGGGTGTAGCTATTATGTCCCTCTCCGCCGTGCTCTCCCGCTCGCCCCCCCCCCCTTGTTACCACCGCCGATCGTTAGCCGGGAGAACAATGAATGGGAACACAGTCCCCATTAATTAATCTAAGTCCCCGTGTGAATGCCATAAGTGATATGGCGCTCTCATTCACAAAAGCCGATACTTACACGTCCACGCATTGCTTCTTGTTTGCGTAGTAATACTAGAAGAAAGTTATACGCAAGGACATCTTGTGACCAAATAGTAAAATTACATCTACAAACATTTTTTTAGACTAACAGACTTTTTTTTTTTTAAATAAATGAAATAAAAACATACAATAAAAAAAAATACATAAATAGTTACCTCAGGGACTGAACTTTTTTAATATGTATGTCCAGAGGGTATATTACTGTTACTTTTTTAATTATGGGCTTGTGATAAGTGATGGATGCAAAACTAAACAAAATGCACCTTTATTTACAAATAAAATATTGTACTAGGAAAAAATTTTAAACGGTGCAATAACCGGGACAAATGGGCAAATGAAATATGTGCGTTTTAATTACGGTAGCATGTATTATTTTAAAACTATGATGGCCGAAAACTGAGAAATAATGCATTTAAAAAAAAAATTCTGTTAAAATGCAGTTAGAATAAAATAATTCCTAGCAAAAAGTACCCCCCAGGAAAGCCTAATTGGTTGCATAAAAAACAAGATATGGATTGTTTTGTTGTGATAAGTAGTAATAAAGTTATAGGTGAATGAATGAAGTGCCGACAGGTGAAAATTGCTCTGGTTTTTTAACCTCTTGAGGACCACAGGCTTACACCCCCTAGTGACCAGGCCATTTTTTACAATATAGGCCACTGCAGCTTTAAGGCCTCGCTGCAGGGCCGTACAACTCAGCACACAAGTGAACCCCCCCTTTTTTGCCCACCAACAGAGCTTTCTGTTGGTGGGCTGTGATCACTGCCAGGATGTTTGTTTATTTTTTTGTAAATATTTATATGTTTTATAAATCGGCTGTCATAGGCATCAGCTTATGACAGCCGATCGTTCTCTTGCCCCCCAGGGGGACAGCCGCGTCACACGGCTTAGAGCGCAGTGCTGTGCTATGTAAATAGACGGCGGTTTCGCCATCTAACAGTCTCCTAGCGGAGATTGCTGCTGGGAGACTGATGACGGAGTGGAGCTCCGTCATTCAAGCGTAGATGCGCACACGATCTCCTGCAAAACCCCGCCAATTGGCATTAGGCATTTCTGGGACTGCCGCTGCGATCACGCCCATCTAGTAGTTAAGGGGAAAAACCCTTGGAGGTGAAGTGGTTAAACCAGCACCAAATGTAATATTTAACCACTTTCTCCGTCCCTTTTTCCATCCTTTAACCCCCAGGGACGGAGAAATCCGTACTTTGCGCACTCCCGCCGCTGCTCGCACTCCCACTCGTAAACACGCCGCCCGCCGCTAGTAAACACGCCGCCGCCCGCTCGCCCAGAGATCAACGAACGGGAAAATCCATTCCCGTTCGTTGATCTAAGCCCCGCAATGATCCGCTGCCGCTCGGCTGAGCAGCGCGATCATTGTGAGCAATAACAAAGTCCCAGCCTCTTTCTACTTCCTGCAAGCGTCCGGAAGGACGCTTGCAGGTCGCATGAAACAAAAAGTTACTGTTGCCATCTTGTGGCCAAATAGTAAAACTACACCCTAACCATTTTTTACACACAAATAAACTAGTTTTACACAAAAAATTAACTCCTTACCTCCCACACTCCCCAATTTTTTTTTTTTTGTAATTAAAAAAAAATAAAAAATTTGCAATTTAAAAAAAATACATAAATAGTTACCTTAGGGACTGAACTTTTTAAATATTTATGTCAAGAGGGTATAACACTGTTACTTTATAAACTATGGGCTTGTAATTAGGGATGGACGCAAAACTGAAATAAATGCACCTTTATTTCCAATTAAAATATTGGCGGCAAACATTGTGATAGGGACATAATTTAAACGGTTTTATAACCGGGATAAATAGGCATATACATTTAATGGGTTTTAATTACAGTAGCATGCATTATTTAAAAACTATAAAGGCCGAAAACTGAAAAATAATAATTTTTCCCACATTTTTTCCTATTTTCCCATTAAAACACATTTAGAATAAAATTATTCTTGGCATAATGTCCCACCTAAAGAAAGCCTAATTGGTGGCGAAAAAAACAAGATATAGTTCATTTCATTGCGATAAGTAATGATAAAATTATAGATGAATGAATGGAAGGAGCGCTGAAAGGTGAAAATTGCTCTGGTGGTCAGGGGGTAAAACCCCTCAGTTGGGAAGTGGTTAAATTCTCTATCGTTCTCAAAAAATCTCTCTTTCCTACGGGTAATGTTATATGCAGCTGGGTGAAATAAAAAAATGATTTTTTTTATACACCATTAAAAGGAACTACAGACTTACTTCATTGTATGTAATACTGGCCTTAAATGGGCCAATTGAATCTGGCTAATTATAGCTATATAAAAAACAGCAAGGTTTTAACTATGTTTAATTGTCAGTTAGTGTTAGGTCTCTTCCGAGCAGGCACGTCATCATTGTGGAAGAGTCTAGTATTGAACAATACGTGCACATGCTGTTTTTGAAGCCAACATCCTCCTTTGCTGCATCTGTTTTGAATGCAATTTGTGTAATTTGCCCATGTATGGGCTCTGCACTAGAGTTGGGCCGAACGGTTCGCCTGCGAACAGTTCCATGCGAACTTCAGTGGTTCGCGTTCGCGTCCCGCAGGCGAACTTTTGCGGAAGTTCGGTTTGCCCATAATGCACCATGAGGGTCAACTTTGACCCTCTACATCACAGTCAGAAGG
This sequence comes from Hyperolius riggenbachi, assembly GCF_040937935.1. NCBI lineage: Eukaryota > Metazoa > Chordata > Amphibia > Anura > Hyperoliidae > Hyperolius > Hyperolius riggenbachi. The sequence goes on along the minus strand of NC_090656.1, from coordinate 164,651,770 downwards.
CCCAGTGTAGCCAATTAGGCTACACTAGCCCCTGGAGCCACTCCCCCCCTAATAAAAGGCAGGCAGCGGCGGCCATTACGCTCACTCGTGTGCCTGCGTTAGTGAGAGTAGGGTGAGCTGCTGCAGACTGTCTCTCATAGGGAAAGATTAGTTAGGCTTAGCTTGTTCCTGGCTGCATACCTGTTCTGTGAACCCACCACTGCATACCTGTACTGTGAACCCACCACTGCATACCTGTTCAGTGAACCCACCACTGCATACCTGTTCAGTGAACCCACCACTGCATACCTGTTCAGTGAACCCACCACTGCATACCTGTTCTGTGAACCCACCACTGCATACCTGTACTGTGAACCCACCACTGCATACCTGTTCTGTGAACCCACCACTGCATACCTGTTCAGTGAACCTGCCACTGCATACCTGTTCTGTGAACCCACCACTGCATACCTGTACTGTGAACCCACCACTGCATACCTGTACTGTGAACCCACCACTGCATACCTGTTCAGTGAACCCACCACTGCATACCTGTTCAGTGAACCCACCATTGCATACCTGTTCAGTGAACCTGACACTGCATACCTGTTCTGTGAACCCACCACTGCATACCTGTTCTGTGAACCCACCACTGCATACCTGTACTGTGAACCCACCACTGCATACCTGTTCAGTGAACCCACCATTGCATACCTGTTCAGTGAACCCACCACTGCATACCTGTTCAGTGAACCTGCCACTGCATACCTGTTCTGTGAACCCACCACTGCATACCTGTTCTGTGAACCCACCACTGCATACCTGTACTGTGAACCCACCACTGCATACCTGTTCAGTGAACCCACCACTGCATACCTGTTCAGTGAACCCACCACTGCATACCTGTTCAGTGAACCTGCCACTGTATACCTGTTCTGTTCAGTGAACCCGCCACTGTATACCTGTTCAGTGAACCTGCCACTGCATACCTGTTCTGTGAACCCACCACTGCATACCTGTTCTGTTCAGTGAACCCGCCAATGCATACCTGTTCTGTTCAGTGAACCCGCCACTGTATTCCTGTTCAGTGAACCCGCCACTGCGGAATCCCGCTGCGGCGCGTGGAGATCGGCGTCTCACGCCGGAAGCATCCTACCCTCCTGGGGAGAAAGGCTGAGCACGAGACGGCTGTGCTGGTTGATCCCCGGGCACTTGGTGAACTGTGCACAGCGGAGGCTGACGAGATGCGCTAGATGACAAGGCGCACACGTGTTGCACCGGTGCTCCAGCGGAAGGAGCTGGATTTGCAGCGGTACTTGGTCTCACGCCGGAACACAACTCAAGAGCAGGGGGCCCCCTTTGGATTACAGTATTTGCAGCCTGCCTGAGCGGCTGGCATCATATAGCCAGGCGAAGCTTGGAGGCGTATTGCTCATGAGGGACACTCAGGAGGTCGTGAGTATAACCACTGGTTGAGTGAATGTAAAGTATCGGGCATGCCGGTTCACTTGAATGAGACTCTACTACGTCTGTTTGGATGATACTGGACAAGCTGCTTCTGACATCTGCTTTTTGTGCTGCTCTCCCCTCCTTTTGTCAGTGTCATTTGCCACTCGCTTAAGCTTTTTACAGGTGGACTGCTTTTTTTTGCTGCTCATGGGGTACCCCAGTGCTTTGGTGTGTGTGCATGGGTAGGTGTGTCAGTATGGTTTGATTGACAGCTATGGTTTTAATGACAACAGCGCTGTTGCTTTTATAGCTCCGTTGTGTATTGTTTGATTGGTCTCACTTTCATGTATAGCTAATAAAGTGGTTTTTCATTTGCATACACCGCTGTGTCCTCACGAGCTCTTTGTTCAAAAGAATTTTGTAACACAAATATAGTTCAGGACACTTATCCTCACTGGAAAGGTGATGCATATTATTACTACTAACGTTCCCTTATTTCCCTTTATCCCTGTCCCCTGTCTAACCCGCCACTGCATACCTGTTCTGTGAACCCACCACTGCATACCTGTTCTGTTCAGTGAACCCGCCACCGTATACCTGTTCTGTTCAGTGAACCCGCCACTGTATTCCTGTTCAGTGAACCCGCCACTGCATACCTGTTCTGTGAACCCACCACTGCATACCTGTTCTGTTCAGTGAACCCACCACTGTATACCTGTTCTGTTCAGTGAACCCGCCACTGTATACCTGTTCAGTGAACCTGCCACTGCATACCTGTTCTGTGAACCCACCACTGCATACCTGTTCAGTTCAGTGAACCCGCCACTGCATACCTGTTCTGTTCAGTGAACCCGCCACTGTATTCCTGTTCAGTGAACCCGCCACTGCATACCTGTTGTGTTCAGTGAACCCGCCACTGTATACCTGTTCTGTCATTCAGCTACATCAGCCAGGCGACCATATGGGCTGTAAAGCCACCAAAACCTGCACTCTCGCCATGGTGCGCACCAGTCCAGCATGGCCGTCACTACACAAACAGCTGTTTGCGGTGCGTTACACGGTGAGTTTGGTGTGTCAGTGTGAAGCAGTACCTTAATTACACTACCTGATTGATGTATACACATGCAAGATGTTTTAAAGCACTTTAGGCCTGTCATTTAGCATTTAATGTGATTTCTGCCCTTAAAACACTGCTTTGCATCAAATCCAGATTTTTCCCGGGGACTTTTGGCATGTATCCCACTCCTCCACCTGGGGGTCCAGGTGTTATACCCCTTGAAACATCTTTTCCATCACTTTTGTGACCAGCATAATTTTTTTTTCAACGTTCGCATCCCCATTGAAGTCTATTGCGGTTCGCCAACTTTTCGGCGAACCGAACGTTCCGCGAAGGTTCGCGAACCCAGTTCGCGAACCAAAAATCGGAGGTTCGGCCCCACTCTACTCTGCACATCTATCCAGCTGTTCAATTCGGTTGCAGCCTATATTTGAAGGCGCTGCCATTTTCTCCTGTTGTAATTATAGCTATAGTCCATTGTGCCAGATGACACTGACCAAACAACATACTTTATACTCTATAGTAGTCATATACAAAGAGGGTGATTAAGCATGCCAAAGGATCATACATTAATTTAGCAATGGTGAAAAATTACAAGCTTTCACACTTTTGGAGCTTGAATAGCTGTTACTGCAACTTTGCTTGGCTACACTGAAATATGGAAACGGCGCTCCTCCATGCAAGTTTTCCTACTTGACAGCATTAACACTGCTAAAATTGAGACCTGTCTGTCTATTTATCAAATATATGTTCCAGAGGTCCTCCCCATTTTCAAAATGTACTTGTCCAATATTATGGACAAGGGGCTCATCTCCATCTTGTGCTAGGGAATTTTGATATAACTACCATTGTGCATGTGCAGGTAAGCCCTACAGGGCTTAAGGAGGAATACTGGAGCCCGCTTTAAAGTGTACCTGTGAAAAAAAATAAAATTAAAGTTAAACAAAAGTGAAACACAGAGAGGAAACCGGGCACTTGTCCAAGGAGACATTATATATATATACAGTACGGTATGTGCAGTGTTTTTCAGCAGGGTGTAAAAAGTCAACTTAGTCACACAGATAGTGAATGACAAAAGCCGTGTGAGGTATGGTGGTCCATCAGGCACACACAATTCATTCATTTTTGACAGATGGTTGTACCATCAGATGTCTGGTACAGCCATGGGGACATCTGTGGCATGCACGTATGCTGATCTGTTTCTGGGTGCATGGGAAGAAGACTATGTATACACGTCTAACACTCCCCTGTGCCTACATAAGGAAATAGGTCTGCTATGTGGATGATGTCCTTATAGTGTGAGCAGTTGACAGGGTGGAGTTCAATAGTTTCATGGCTTACCTGGACTGCAATCAGGTCAACATGTGCTTCACCTCAGAGTTCAGAGAGAGGAAGGCGACATTTTTAGACCTGACCGTCAAATATGAGGGGAAGTGCTTGGCCAGTCAGGAGTTCTTGAAGCTGAGGGTCGTGAACTTCATCCTGCACTATTTGAGCTTCCAACCAGGACACATGAAAAATGCAACCCGTATGGCCAGTTCTTGTGGCTTCCCCTTACGGTTTTGAGGATCAGGCTCCTGCACCACAGGTTAGTGAATCAGGGTTATGACCACAGACTCCTCAGGATGGCTAAAGAAAAGGCCTCTGGCAGGGAGCACCTGGCCCTCTTACAGAGATCTAATAGGAGTAATGGTTTAGATGACTGGGTAGGGTTCCAGCCCCCCTCTTTTTCCTTTGATTATACTCCCATTTCAACAAGAATAAAACAGATTGTCCAAAACAAATGGTCATTAACCTCCAGGGATCCTTCCCTAGGTCCAAAGTTACCCCACCCCCCACCCACGATCCCCCTTCCTCAGGGCCCCAACTTTATCTGAAAGGCTGAAGGGCAACTATAATTGTGAACACTGAGCCATATGTCCACGGATTATGTAGAGTCGTGTCATCCCTGGGTGCGCTCCTTGATAATGGACAGGACCCCTTATGTGTTATATGCAGCTATCTGCCCCTGTGTTTTTGTTTGTTTGTTTGAGAAAAGGGAGACCGAGAGCCCAATATAGTGTAGTATGTTGTATAAATAGAGAAAAATGTTAAAAGTAAGTATTATACTTACAAACCTGGGTTGCTCTAAGGCAACCACTGTATACGCAGGTGGGGAGATTAAGCCTGACCCCACTCAGGACTAAGATGTCGCTCTCTGTAGATAGGAAAAGAGGGTATATCACCCTTCCACCAAGGGTGGACAACTTAATATGCAAGGATACAGAGGCGCCAGTAGGATAAAACAAGATAAAAGGTTTAAAACGTTTAGGTGGCGGTGGTGGACCGTCCACACACAAACAGACAAAAAATCGCTGTTGATTGTAGAAAAAAAAATTCACAATTTATTCACATACTCCTACATAAAAGTGCAACGCGTTTCACGGGCAAACATCCCGCTTCATCAGGCAATAAACGAACGGAGTATCTCACTGCAAAATGACAGAGATGTAAAGCATGTCAGGGAGCTGTATACAGACGTAGAAACTGTCAAACTGTTTTTCTTTGACAGTTTCTACGTCTGTATACAGCTCCCTGACATGCTTTACATCTCTGTCATTTTGCAGTGAGATACTCCGTTCGTTTATTGCCTGATGAAGCGGGATGTTTGCCCGTGAAACGCGTTGCACTTTTATGTAGGAGTATGTGAATAAATTGTGAATTTTTTTTTCTACAATCAACAGCGATTTTTTGTCTGTTTGTGTGTGGACGGTCCACCACCGCCACCTAAACGTTTTAAACCTTTTATCTTGTTTTATCCTACTGGCGCCTCTGTATCCTTGTTTGTTTGTTTGTTTTTTTACATTTTAAAAAACAAACAGGCCAATAAGGGTCCACATACAAGATCATTACTGCTCTTTGGACACCCGTAAAGTTTGCCCTGCCTCATTACATGGTCACCACAGTAGAAAATAGGGGTGCTCGGATACCTCCATCCACGGATTCAACAAACCCGGCCTTGGCTAAAAAAAAATCTGTAAACGGCATGATTAATTTCCGGATTTGAAACGGAATCAAAAAATTCGAACCGGATTTTTACCATGAATGAGTCAATCACGGCTATTCACGGCCCGTGATCCGGATTTTATTTTTACGTTAATACATGCTGCAATCTCCAAAATAGCATGGATTATAATTTGTTTTAGACATTATTGTTGATAAGGGGCTACAACTTAAAGAAATATATGCAAAAAGAACTTTTAGTTTTTGAGAAAATGGATTTTAATGTTAAATCAACACTTGAAATGCGGCTATTAATTGGTAATAATTGTTTTTAAACAGGGAAATACACTTTAAGCAATCGCAGAGGTAATGGTGCGTCCCAATGGCACCTGGCGGTGGTGGTACCACTGGATAAAGATGCTCATTCGGATTTCGCGGAATTTAAATTTCCGAATTTCCGATTGGAAATCTGAATTTCTGATTGGAACTTGGAAAACTGAACTCGGAAATCGGATTTCTGCAGAAATACTGCATTACTGTAATTTGGTAATTTTAGCCCAATCACAGAACTTGAAATCAATGGACCAATCAGAGAATGCAGAAACAACTCGAAAGTATTTGGCCAATCAGAGAACGCAAAAAATGACAAAAAAAAAAAACTACTCGGAAATCGGATTTCTGTAGAAATACTGCATTACCACAACTTGGTAATTTTAGCCCAATCACAGAACTCGGAAGCATTGTAAGCCTTTGGCAGGGCCCTCTCCCCTTGTGTATCATACTTGACTGTGTGCACTTTACCCAGAATTTGGAACTGGTTATTTTTACCACTACCACTCCAGTTTATGATCTGGCAATGTACTATCTGCATTGTGTTGTTTATCTTATTGCTATTACCTGTATTGTTGTATCTATTGTCTATTACCTGTATTGTTCTGTCACCCCTGTTATCATTGTCTGTATTCCTATTTATTGTACAGCGCTGCGTAATATGTTGGCGCTATATAAATCTAATAAATAATAATAAAAATAATAATAATTGGACCAATCAGAGAATGCAGAGTCAACTCGGAAGTATTTGCCCAATCAGAGAAAGCAAAAAAAGACTAAAAAAAACACTACTCGGAAATCGGAAACCGATCGGAAATCTGTGAAATCAGTAATCATGTCCCACTTCATGTCCCCCTGTGGCCGACAATAGGGGCCAGGAAGTCACCTTCCACCCAAGCCTGGTTTATTTTCAGGAAGGTGAGTTTGTTCACAGAGGCGTGGGACAGCCGAGAGCGCTTCTCGGTGACCACGCCACCGGCAGCACTGAAGCATTTCTCGGAGAGGACACTGGAAGGGGGGCAGGACAGGACTTCCACGGCGTACTGGGCAAGCTCCCTCCAGATGTCTAGTCTCTTGACCAAGTTCTCCATGGGGTTCACGGGGCTTACGGTGTCAAGCCCACTGAATGACCCCATGTAGTCAGACACTATGCTGGTCAGTCGCTGGTGGTGGTTGGAGGAGGATGCTGTGTCTGCTGGCCCCTCTGTTCTGGGCATGTGCACTGCATACAGGCTCATGCTTAGGTTCAGCAGGTCTCCAGGGTGCTGGCTGCTGGTGGTGGTGGTGCTGGCAGAAGCAGTGGCCTGTGTTCTTCCACACCCACTGCCAGACCTGCCCCTGCCTGACATATGGCGATGTAATTGCCTAGATGACCCATCATCCTGCTCCGAGCTTTCTCCCGCGGACTCAGGCTGCACATAAGGACGGTCCACAACATCATCATCATCTCCTCATATCATCATATCCTCAGGATAAAGCTCTTCTTCTGACTCCCACACCTCCTCTTTCGCCCCTACATCTCCAGACACAGACCCCTCTTCATCCTCAAAAAAGACTTCTGATCCTGGCCCGAGCACAATCTCCTCCACATCAGTCCCCAGTGTGTCCTGAGCTTCAGCCATCAACACACTCCCAGATGCCGGACTGAGGGACAGAACGCTGTCGTCCGGGGAGGGCTGCTGACCACTGGCTGCTGGGGTGGATGTCACAGCAAGCGTGGGGCGTTGGCTGCTGCTGGGAGTGCTGCTCACAGTGGAGGTCTGGGATGAAGCTATGATGTCCATCAACAGCTCAGGTTCAAGCTGCTCAACCACCACACGGGGACCCGAGGTTTGAAAAATTGTGATAACGGCATCGGCTGACTCGGCCCAGGCTCTGCTGCCCTTTCTGCTGCACCCCGACCCCATACAGATGAGCACCCTTTCCCTGGCTGTAGACCAGTCCCAGAAGTGGCGGAGGCAATGGCACTCCCTCTCCTGCCACCCCCACGACCCCTGCCAGACATGTTGTATAAGAAATATTTGAAGGTGGAGAAAGTGTGCTGATTTTTACAGTCAATACATGTGTGGGCCTGAGGACAAACGGAATATAACAGGGGGCTTTTATTGATTTTTCAGTAAGAAAAAAAAAAAGAATACAGTAATAGAACATGAAAATCAGTGGACAGCGCCGCGGTCTGCCTGCACTATGCGCACAGCAAACTAAACAGTTGCACGCTAGCAGCACAGTACAATGTCACTAACTAAACTTAGTGACTGAATAACAGTGGTAGTGACTGTCTGTAAGTAGTAACTGACGTTTATCACTGGCTAATGAGCTGAATTCAAGTGAGCATTGAGCACTACAATCAGTCTGAACCTGCCTGCCGGCACTAAACACAGTAATCAGTACACTCTCTCACTACTATGACTACGCTGACTACAGCTAACTTAAGTAATAAATCACTAACAGGTAACTAGCTAAATACAAATATCAAGTACAGTATCCGAGCAATGTAAGCACTAAAAACGCTAAAAATGGTTCATATGCCTCAAATGTTATATTTCCTGCATAATTCCCCTGTCTGGTTGCCCAAGAAACTATTCAAAGTATTTAATAAAATGTTTAGAGACCTGATTTGGAATAAAAAGCAACCTAGAATCAAAATAGAATTACTACAGTATCCCAAAGATGACGGGGGGTTGGCAGTTCCAAATTCATGGATATATTTCTTAGCAGCCCAAATGCAACATTTAGCTGGGTGGGAGCAAGGTGACCTGAAGGAGTCAACTAGAGACTTATTGTAATATTGGCTGGGTACTAAAGTGGTTTATGAAGCATTAGAAGGTGGCAGAGCTAATCTTACGATGCCTAAAATGCCCACTCTCGTTCTTATGCATAAAGTATGGCATAAGGTTAGACATTTGCAGCAGATAAAAGGGTTTACTAGATAAACGCCAATATGGCACTATTTAGATTTACCTGAAATTGCTAACCTGGACTTCGGCCATAATTGGGAAGGTATGGGGATGGATAAATTAGATATGATATTTGCTGGAGATAAATTAGTATCTTTAGATTCACTATCACAGTTGGCCATCCCCAAGAGAACTCTTCAATTTCAATTATTACGTTTTGGACATACGGTTAGAAAGCAGGCAGAAACCTACCCATTTCAACTTCAGACATCTTCTGTATTCAATGTGGTCGCTCAGTCTACTACCAAACAGGGCATAATTTCTCTTTGTTATAATATGTTATAAAGTTCCCTCTGACATGTAAAGTGTCTTAGGAAAAAGATATCCCGACTATGTCAGATCAAGATTGGATGGAGGCATTGCAGGCGGTTACTTTTTTTTTTTTTTTGACAAATAAGTTTTATTAATTGCAGGCGGTTACTTTACTGTCTGTAAATGCCACCCAAAAATGTACACAAATACAAATTGCGTTGGAGTGTGGGTGTCAAAGCACCCTCTAGAAAAGGCACAGGAGACAAAAAAGGGAGCCCAATGGTGTAGTATGTCACAGCAAATAGATGTATGAAAAATGGTAATAAGAACTACTCACAAACGCTAGTTGCAGAGGGGCAACCGACCTCGAGAAGCAGGTGGAGACAATTAACCCGACTCCACTCGGGGAGGTCACCGGGGACCTCGGTGCGGTTGCTCTAATTGAAGAAACACAGGAAGCAGATCCTAACTGCGGTGAACCACGGATGCTCTGAATCCACCCTCAGACGGGTAGCCTCTGAGAGGCTCCCTATGCTGGACTGTTCATTTAGTTTGGCACTGTTATTGGCCTGAGGAAGCGGGCTCAGATCCGTGAAATGCGTTGCCTGTGCTATCACTAATAAAAATATTTTGTTACTACAAAGATTTTTTCGTCATTGAGGTAAGCTACCTCATTTCCTTGTCGTTTTTAAACTGTTCTTAAATGCTTTTATCACACACCAGGGTGCCTCCTTTACCCAAATAGTACAAATAAAAATTATCCATAGGGCATATTATACACCTAATCGTTTGTTCCAGCTTGGCTAGCTTTCTACCCCTGATTGTACCAGATGTGCTCGAGAACATGGTGATCTGTTACATATGCTTTGGAACTGCCCCAAACTTAGAAGATATTGGGGGAGCGTCCTGGATGTTATAGATCAAGTATTTCAAGCAACAGTCCGACGCACTGATCTAGCTTGTATTCTGGGCTCTTTTGAGGATGGAGGCATTTCTGAACATACAAAAACTGCAATTCTTAGATCACTTTTTATAGCTAGAAAATTGATTCTTCAACTGTGAAAAAAGTCCAACCCTCCCTGTTTAAATATGTGGATTGTTCAGGTAAATGCTTCTTTAAAACTTGAAAAAATGATGTATGCGCGCAGACATTCTTCTGAAAAGTTCGAGAAGATATGGTGTAACTGGCTTGAAGCTCAGGACTATGTTGATCCTGATTTAGTAAGAGATCATATATTGGCTAATATTGGATTATCTATAAGCTCTGGTATTAATGTTTGAAATTGTATAGTCATATTTTGTATTGAATATATATGCAATTTGTGGATTTTATTCTCTCTGAACGAGATCAAAAAGAAAACGCTAGGATTTGACAGTAACAGACACTCTTGCTTTCTGAAATATGGCCCGGAGTTGTTCTCTCAGTGCCACACAGTCTAGCAAGGTTGAAGCTCTGTAATGGCCGCCACCTTTTAAAGAGGAGGGGAGGGCATAGCCTCCCCTCCTATGGTTGGTTGCTAGGGCCTGGCTGGGGCCTCTGATTGGACCAGGGAAGTAATTTCCACCTATTTCCGCCCATTTCCGCTAATCACGTCCTAACAACGGCTTTCTGCGACGTGTTCACGACCGTGAATATTCGAAATCACGGCTTGCCGTGGCCGATTTCCGTGGTTCTAATTCAATTCACGTCATCGAATACCAAAGCCAAATAGTGAAAAAATGCTTGTGAATCATGGCTAATCCGTGATCATGGAATACATCCGAGCAACACTGGTGGCAAAGCCAACCTGATAATAATTTGCTGGACTGGAGAGGGTCTCCCCTTCCAGACACAGTAACAACAAGGACTGTTTCTTAGAGGTGTAGGTCTCCTTTCCAAACAAAATAAGTACTAAATGCCCAATAGGGCAGGATAGTGGTCCCTAGTACTATTCTTGTCATAGCCAATTGGCTTCAGTAGCTTAGTTGTTCCCTACTGTCCCATCCCTTTTGTCTTTTTCATGCTCTCCTTTTTCTCTTTAGTTCTTCTCTGGGCCTGTCTCTATAGGTGATGAGGCTGTAGCTTGGACATTCCTTTGCTTTTTTTTTGACAGATGTGACTACTGGTCTTCGCACAATAATAACTGTGATTGTGACTGTTACATGCAACTGTCTTGTTATAGAAAGTGGATTGCTTGTCTATTCTTATAGTCGGTCGTAAAGGAGCTGTGAATGGGCACATCTCTGTGTCAGGTTGAGTGCTTGATATTGTGACCTAGGCTGTGTCACTTGGCAAAGTCTTTCTCCAATATATCAGCACACCAAATTAGTTGGAATCACGCTCTTTATTGAGCCATCAATATCCACGAACAAGTAGCCGACAATTCTTTCGGGGGCCTCGCAGGGTTCCCTTTATCAAGGTGTGTGGTTAACCACACGCCTTGATAAAGGGGCACTCTGCGAGGCCCCCAAAACAATTGTCTTGTTTGTGGATACTGATGGCTCAATAAAGAGCGTGAATCCAACTAATTTGGTGTGTTGATGTATTGGAGATATTCTTATAGTCATACTATCATGACACAACATACCACACCAAATGGCAATGGATGCCTAGGCTCGGAGCAGCCCCTCGCACTCCTGGCACAAAGGGGTAAATATACCCCTCTAGGGGTCCCTAAATACAGGTTCCTCCAACTCCCATGGTTTTGGGGCAAATGCTGCCACCTCGTTCCAGTATCAGCAATGATTGATTGTGCGATGGTGCCAGGTTAATCCACACTGGCTAGTGAGTCCAAAACCGTGCTTGTATTGATGACAAGCTGACTACATTTCTCTAACCCCCATCTGATCCTTTGGTGTCCTCTTTGCTTGGTCTCCTCTTTCCCTGGGCTTTTTAGCTCCACTGTTTCTTATGTTTAGAAATGTAGAACATGTAGCCACAGTATTGGAGTACGCAGTTAAGTCATTTTCTTTCAGATTGCCATGCCTGCAGTACTCTGATTAACACAATGGGCCATATGCAATTCACTTTTTCACCTGATTTTTCTCCTAGGTGATATTTTTAAAGTTGTCAGTAAAATGCCTTTTAAGCCACCAGAAAGCAAGAAAATAATCAAAATAATTTTGATAGTAATTTTTCAACTACTTTTGGTACTTTTTTAATTGAAAAGTGCTGAAAAGTTATTTTAAATCGAAGTTGAAAAATTATCTCCTGGGAGAAAAGTCAGGTGAAAAAGTGAGTTGCATATGGCCCAATATGTTTATCCAGCTCCACGTATTGCACATTTTGTGTACATGTTCATATAGTAACCCACATGTGCACTTCCTGCTTGACACAAGTTAGGGACAGCAAGCTCAGCAGAGCTCCACATTCATGAGCAGACTCCCCCAGCCACCCTCCAAGCCTGGACCACACAGGAGAAATTGACACCTAATGCAAAATGGCTGTTGTGATGGTCTGCCTGTGTCTGGTGTCCCACTCCTCCTCACACCGCTTTTGTCACTCAAAATTCATGTGACTAAGTTACCTTTTTACATCCTGCTGTATTATGCTGCACAAATAAATAATGGCTAAAAAAGGTGAATGCGGAGTGGCCGTATGACGGTCCACCTGTGCCTGGTACTCACCCTGCCCCACACTGCTTTTGTCACTCACTATTAATGTGACTAATTTGCCTTTTTACACCCTGCTGTATCATGCTGCACGAATAAATAACAGCTCTTGGACAAGTGCTCAGCTTCCTCTCTGTGTTTCCATAATTGCTTCCTTTTGAACTACTATTGCACATGAGCACATACTGCCATACTATTAGAAGCAGCCCCAGAACAGAAGTGCCATGGACCTTTTCTACTCAGAAAGCACTATTTGAACTACTGGTGTAATAAAATACTTAAAACAATTTTAAAAGAAGAGGTAATGTTAGTCTTACCTCTCCTGGAGAAGACGGACAGAAAATGTGGAAGTCTGCATTTATTTATATTAATGGACATTATAGTGCTTAATATATATGTATAATTCCAGTTTTCCTGGAATCTTCAGGAGAGGTAAGACCAACGCTGCTTCTCCTTTATAAACATTTTTTATGTGTTTTGTTACAGTAGGTACCTCCAAAATAGTGTTTTACTTATTGTGTTAAAACTTTATTTACTCTGTTAAACCTCAGTTGGGAGGTATGTTTTTTTTAGCTTGGCCCTAGAAAACCTCTTAGGAGTGTGACCATCCAGTCCTGTACCACAGTACCTGGAAAATCCGCACAAGAGCAGACATCTTTTACTGTAGGCCCTGTTGGTGGTTGTAATTCTTGCAACCTATCTTTGTGAGTATAAAATCACACTATTGTTTGTAGACCAAATATGTAGACATACTGCACCATTTGGCTCCTGGTCTTTTTGTTTCCCATTTGTTTCTTATTCTTGGAAATATTGGGAAACATAATCTCTCAATTAAAGTTATATACCCTCCTCAATAGAGGGAAGCCACTGGTTAATCAACAGGCTTCTTCTAATTTCTTGAAGCTCATTGTTCCAAATCTGAGAGCCTCTGAACCTTTACCATATGTTGAATAGTTCTTACCTGTGCATGAGTGTGACAGCAGTGCACAGGTGCAAGAAGGTCTGTGACTGTGCAGTAGCACAGAGCCACTTGTGCATGATTGCCCCTGGGCTATTGTGCAGGCCCGGGCTGTCAGGAAAAAAATGTAAAAATATATATCTGCTTACTGTAAATGTATTGGTGCAGCAGACACATTTATAGTGCCTTAGCAAATAAGCCTCAAATCCTCTGATTTGCCACTGAAGATATTTCCATACAAAAGAGGCATTGCCAGGGCTGGTGAGCTCATTCTTAGTGCAGCAACCCTTCCATATAAATCATGGTAAGACCAGTCATACCCTGATTTTTGATGCTTAAAGGGACTCCGAGCAGTGCAGAAACTATGGAAAGATGCATATCATTTTAAAGCTCTCTTTCTCCTCTTTCTAATGATATATAAACCGCCGCCCTACGCCTTTTAGTTTTCGCTATTTTCGCGATTGAAATTGCCGCAGCGGCGATTTCGATCGCGAAAATAGAGAAAACTAAAAGGCGTAGGGCAACGATTTAGGTGTAGTCAGAAAGAGGAGAAAGAGAGCTTTAAAATGATATACATCAAGCCATAGTTATATTGTATTACACAGGACGACACTTTTCCCAGTGTCAGCAGCTCCATTCTGCTGAATGGAGCTGCTGACTTTGACAAAAAGTCGCCCTGTGTAATACAATATAACTATGGCTTGATGGATATCATTTTAAAGCTCTCTTTCTCCTCTTTCTGACGACACTTAAATCGTTGCCCTACGCCTTTTAGTTTTCTCTATTTTTGTGATTGAAATCGCCGCCGCGGCAATTTCAATCGCGAAAATAGCGAAAACTAAAAGGCGTAGGGTGGTGGTTTATATATCATTAGAAAGAGGAGAAAGAGAGCTTTAAAATGATATGCATCTTTCCATAGTTTCTGCACTGCTCGGAGTCCCTTTAAATCATTTTATACAAAAATACAGACTTTATATTTTTTCTATATCAATGTTTTGCAAATTTGATTATGAACTTTGCTCTACAGATTTATTTCTCATGATGTGCTGCTTTTCCCAATATTTGACTAAGGCAAAGTGGTAATTTCAGAGCTTTTACTAACCTAAAAACTGTTCCAGGAAAAACAGAAATTCTACCACTGAGTTGTAGAGAAAAGCTAACCCTACTGTCATTTACGCTTGTGATAAACTGCTATAATTATGTCCCACAGAAAACACATTTTGATATATGTGTGCCAGGAGAAGGCACAGTTACATTTTAACCACTTACCCTCCTCCTGGACGAGTATCTACATCCCTTCAAAACTGCACTTCAGCTTCCAGTGGCTTAGATACTTGTCCCTCTCTGTTCAGAACTTAGTTCATGCATGTGCCCGAGGCATCATGTGGTTGTGCACAGATTGGTGAATGTAAACATATGTTCCCAAAGCCAATCTAAATATGTAATATAGAATGATTACTGTTGCAGTTAGCAACTGTAGTCATTCCATTGTAAATTAAATAAACTGTCATTTCCTGCTGGCTGGAATGCTTTTAGGATATCAAGTGGCTATAAAAAAATAATTACAATAAAAATATTACAATACAAATGTCCAATGCCTATAGAAAGTCTATTAAACCGTTATACCCCTTCCTGACCCACATAACACTTGTGAAAAAAAGAAAAAAAAGCCAAAGTGACAGAATAAAAAAACAACAATACATAAATTGTTACCATAGGGATTTAGTCTTTTAAATATGTATGTCATGAGGGTGTATGTCTGTTATTTTTGCGAATAAAGGCTTGTAATTATTGATAAAGTAAGAAAAAATACACCTATATTTCCAAATAAAATATTGTCACCATACATTGTATTAGGGACATCATTTAAATGTTGCAATAACCGGGACAAATGGGCAAATAAAATGTAGGTTTTAAATACAGGGGCATGTTTTATTTTAAAACTGTAATGGCTAAAACCTTAGAAATAATGCATTTTTTAATTTTAATTTTTTTTCTTATTATTCCTTTTAAAATGCTTACAAAATAAAATAATTCTTAGCAAAAAGTACCACCCAAAGAAAGTCTAATTTATGAAAAAAAACAACAACAATGTATAAATCATGTAGGTGTGATAAGTAGTGATAAAGTTATTGCTGAATGAATAGAAGCAGTGCTGAAATGTGAAAATTGCTTTGGATTTTGAATTGAAAAAACCCTTAGAGGTGAAGTAGTTTAAACTCTGACATATACATTCACATTGGACAAATGAAGACAAATGAAGAAGGGGATTTCTAATACTCACTGTAAGCCATACATAGAAATTATTTATTGTAACTTTCAATCCATTTTAAAATGATTACAAAGGATATTGAAAAAATGAAAAGCAATTGATTTGATTTATTCTGGTTTAATTGTTTCAGCTTTGTGATTGTATTAATCAGCGCTCACTATTTGATACAAATAAACTAATCAAACAAATAGTAAAGTCGCTTAGGTGGAGTACTCTCTGTGCTGGAATACTGGACAGCATGAAAACAGGATCAATTAAAGCCAAGTCCAGACAATGTGATACCAGGTGACAGAGGCGCTGTACTTGGCTACACAACTTCTGAGTTACTCCTATCTGTATTATTGCCTGAGGAAGTGGGCTAGAGACCCATGAAACGCGTTGTATTTGGTCTGGAGTACGAATTAAATCTTGTTTAAACCATACATAATTGTTGTGTTTGGTTTTGGGGAGGTAAGTCCATCCTTGCCCCCCCCCCCCCCTCAACTTTTATCTGTTTGTACCTATGATCTGCTGGCACCTCTGTTTCCATTGCAACCAGGTGACCGTGTTTAGGCTTCTTTTACACTGTGATTTGCAATTCTGTTTTTTTTTAATTTACAATGCAAAACAAGAAGAAAAATGCAGAACAAAAGCAGCATGCAGGGCTTTTTAAAATTGCATCAAAAACACATGTAATGTAAAAGAGCCCTGAAGGCCACAATAATAATACACCACTGGCTAATTAGGGGATATGGAGACAGAAAGGAGAAAAAGCGCACACTGTGATACTAGTAGGTGAGGGCTCTAGGCCCTATAGGAAAGGTCCCACCTGGTTGTCGAGGCTGGAGAAACCTATATAGGTTTTCTAGCTGTCACGCTTGTGTCCCTCTTATGCCGGGGACCTGGCTTGCATGAATATCCTCACGGTCCTGGATGGTGATCCGGTCGGGATTGCACGGTGGTTGTTTGGAACACGCTGCAGTGGGCGTGTAAACGTTTTTCTGCGCTCGGCCGGTACGAGCCTGATTCCCCGGCTGTGAGTGTAGTAGAAGTTGAAAACAGCTTGCAAAGCAAGGCGGTGTTATCCGCAATGATATGCAAAGGCTGTGTTAAAAACTTTAATGTGACGCGTTTCCCAGGGGAGCGCCCCTGCTTTATCAAGCCAGTTCCAACGCCTGTTAGTGCTTGACATGCACAGAAGTGCAAAGCACTGACACAGGGAAAGACACAGGGACACTTATATTTTATTATATAGGATAAAGATATCCCCTAAAAAGGATTTAAACAATGATGCTGGCCAGCTTCCCTGCTCGCTACAGTTTTTTGGCAGTAGGACAGAGCAACTGCCATTCACTAAGTGCTTTTGAAAATAAATAAACCCCTGAGAATCCCCTATGAAGAGATGAATTAGTCCAAAACCTGTCGCTTCTGACAGATTTCTACCATCTACTGTAAGTGACAGCAAGATAGGAGAAACGTAAATTATGACTCATTTTACTCTGGAAAAAAAATGTACTTCTTATTTATATATGTTTGCACATATTTTAAATTTTAAATTTTTTGGCCATAGTGCCCCTTTAACTCAAACTGAAAATGAACTGTCAAAGTGCAGCTGACCTCTAGTCAACCTGCAGTTGGTGTCAGCATGTCAGAACTATTGTTAAAAGCCTGGGTACATGAGGTCTTACAGTAATTGTATAAAGCAAAGTTCTCCATAGAAATGCCCACAGTGAGAACTGTTCTCTATAATGTCATTTTTTCATATAAAACATGAAATGATGAAAACAAGCCTTTGTATTGCTATTTGCTAGTAATTACTGGAAATATATGTGGCATTTAGAATTTTAGTTAACTTCGATAGTTGTCCTTTAAGGTGAAGGAAATTCATAGATTACAATTATAAAACTGCACAATATTCATAATGTAAAGTGATGATATATTTTTAACCATGTTGAATTGCCCTTAACTCGACATAAAATAATCTAAATTGGGACCTGTATATTATAGAAGTCCCTAACTAATTAATGAGAACCCAAATATACAAAGATTCAAAAATATTTAATTTGTTAATTTATTTACTGAGACAAATGATCCAAGAGTACATATTTGTGTCTGTAAAACGTATGTAGACCTTAGCCTTGCTTTGAGAAATGTAAACTTGTTCTTAAATGCAGCGGCAACTTCAACTTAGGAATGTTGGTGGCCTTCTTGCATGAACCACATACTTAAGCTTGTTTCATTGACTGTCAGCTCTTGAGCCTATATGGTTATAATTTTTTAATTAGCCTGTCCATTGTGCCACATGTGAATGGCACCACTAATAGTCAGGTTGGAGGATTTTGAAGGTGCTATTTTGTTTTATTCATTTAACATTTCTCATCTATCTGTATGTATATGTATTGTTCATGTTTCTCTGCTTGTCCATGCCTTAAATTCCTTTTGCTCACTACTTCCAACCACCATTTGTCTTATAAAAAATATTGTAGTTTAACCATTTCAGCCCGCAGGTATTTTTCACCTTATGAACGAGAGGAATTTTCACATTTCAGCGCTCCTCGCTTTCATTCCCCAATAACTTTATCACTACTTATAACAATGAAATGATCTATATCTTGTTTTTTTCATCACCAATTAGGCTTTCTTTGGGTACATTTTGTTAAGAATTATTTTATTCCAAATGCATTTTACCAGGAATAACAAAAAAAATGGAAAAAAGTCATTATTTCTCTGTTTTTGGTCATTATAATTTTAAAATAATACATGCTACTGTAAATAAAATACACACATTTTATTTGCTCATTTATCCCAGTTATTGCAACGTTAAAATGTTATCCCTAGTACAATGTATGGGGACAAATATTCCATTTGGAAATAAAGGTGCATTTTTTTTTCAGTTTTACATCCATAACTAATTTCAACCCCATAATTTAATAATAATATACTCTCTTCACATACATATTATGGGCAGCACGGTGGCATAGTGGTTAGCTCTCTCGCCTTGCAGCGCTGGGTCCCTGGTTCGAATCCCAGCCAGGGCACTATCTGCAAAGAGTTTGTATGTTCTCTCCGTGTCTGCGTGGGTTTCCTCCGGGCACTCCGGTTTCCTCCCACATTCCAAAAAATACAGATAAGTTAATTGGCTACCTAAAAAAAAAAATTGGCCCTAGACTACAGTACTTACACTACATAATATAGACATATGGCAATGGTAGGGATTAGATTGGGAGCTCCTTTGAGGGACAGTTAGTGACAAGATATATATATACACTGTACAGCGCTGCGTAATATGTCGGCGCTATATAAATACTAAATAATAATAATAATAAAAAAAAAAATGTTTATTCCCTAATGCCTATAGGTGTAATTTTACTATTTGGCCTCAAGATGTCCCCATTAAGTACTTCCTATTTCATGTACAATAGGTACACACATTGTTGCTTCATTGTAACTAGGGAAGTGATGCAGGCTTCAATGGAATCCTGAGATCACGCTGGCCTGCGAGGAGATTAATGAATGGGAACGTTGTTCCCATTCATAAATGTAACGATCGGTGGCGGAAAGCAGTGGAAATCAGCGGCAGGAGGAAGCACGGCGGCTCTATTTAAGAATAAACACTGTTTTTGAACAAAAACAGTGTTTATTTTCAGCGGACAAGAATGGATTGGCTCAGGGGACTTTTGTCCCCATGCAGTCAATCTCCCCTGTTGCAGGTAGCATCGCAATCGCCGGCATTTGCCTGCACGATTGCGTGCACAGCACCCCAAACTGCAGGGATGTGACTATCACCTACCTGCGGCTTTAGCAGCTGCTCCAGCGGACATGAGGCTCATGTTTCAGTGGCGGAAACGGTTGAAGAAATATTGTAATATTTTGGTATGAGCAGCAATAGGAGAAACAAATGGCACAAAAGCCACCCCAAGCAAAGTGACAGTGTCTCTTTGACACTGTAGAGAATGTGTTGAATGACATGAAAGGCCTTACATAGTTTTGATTTTTAAAATTATAATAATAACTTCCAGGCAGTAAATGTTTTATTACACAAATCAATGATAAGTCAATGGGTCATCCACTATAATAGTTCTCCAATGTGCTGTGGTTGTAAGGAATGGGAGAATGGTAAGAAATATCAAGCATGTTTAGCCTTTTACAAGATGTAGGGCTTGATTGTACAGAGCTTATTGAGGAGGCAGTTTTTTTCTGATTTTAGTGTCAGAAAAAAAAATGCCTCCTCAATAAACTCAGTACAAGCTGTGTAATCATAGATAAAAAGAAAATCTATGTTTGACATAGAATTATGTGGAGGAGGTTGATAAAAAAACAGTAAGTTTTTTATATAATTAACCACTTCACCACTGAGGGGTTTTACCCCCTGACCACCAGAGCAATTTTCACCTTTCAGCGCTCCGTCCATTCATTTGTCTATAACTTTATTATTACTTATCGCAATGAAATGAACTATATCTTGTTTTTTCCGCCACCAATTAGGCTTTCTTTAGGTGGGACATTATGCCAAGAATTATTTTATTCTAAATGTGTTTTAATGGGGAAAATAGGAAAAAATGTGGGAAAAAATTATTATTTTCAGTTTTCGGCCATTATAGTTTTTAAATAATGCATGCTACTGTAATTAAAACCCATGAAATTTATTTGCCCGTTATTCCCGATTATAAAACCATTTAAATTATGTCCCTATCACAATGTTTGGCCCCAATATTTTATTTGGAAATAAAGGTGCATTTTTTTCAGTTTTGCGTCCATCCCTAATTACAAGCCCGTAGTTTATAAAGTAACAGTGTTATACCCTCTTGACATAAATATTTAAAAAGTTCAGTCCCTAAGGTAACTATTTATGGTTTTTTTTTTATTGTATATATATATATTTTTTTTAAATTACCAAAAAAAAAAATTGGGGAGTGTGGGAGGTAATGAGTTAATTTATTATGTAAAACAATTTATTTGTATGTGTAAAATGCATTAGGGTGTAGTTTACTATTTGGACACAAGATGGCCACAGTGAGTATGTTTACATGCGACCTGTAAGCGACCGGAAGGACGCTTACAGGAAGCAGTAGGAGGCTGGGAGACTCACAATGATCGCGCTGTTTCTGAAAGAAGCAGCAGATCATTGTGGGGGCTTAGATCAACGAACGGGAATGGATTTTCCCGTTCATTGATCTCCGGGCAAGCGGGCGGCGGCGTGCATGAGCGGCGGGTGCGCGCGCACGAGCGGCGGTAGCGCGGACAGCGGCGGGAGCGCGGAAGGTACGGATTTCTCCATCCCTGGTTTTTTAGGAGGGAAAAAAGGGACGGAGAAATTCGTACCGCCGGGGGTAAAGTGGTTAAAAGTAATTTTAGTCATATTTCCCTTTTTATATGTGTATTTGGAGAGTTTTGATTCTGTCATTTCGACACACTAGACATGGATAGGGGGAATCCAAACAGTGTTCTTATTGTTGTACTGGTGTTATCTCTCAATTTCATATACTGAATTCTACTTTAACATGAACACAGACAGAAATACTTATCATGGGTGCATCCCATGTACATTCAAACATATATAGATAGAAAGATGCACAAAAACAAACACACACTCAAAATAAATTATGAGTTGCTCTTTATAAGCAAGCCCAAAGATAAGGACATTATACTGTATACATTTGAGTTTATGTGAGGGCTATCACATGCCAAGTTGGTTTACATCTTTTAAAGGTCTATAAGACACAATGAGAACACCTTTCAATAACAGGTTCTGGAATAAGTCATGTGATTTGGACTGCAATGCTTTTAGATTAAATGGATTTGACACAAATATATATATTTAGACTTGGAGTTGTCCATATTTGGAGCTGCCTTTACAAACTGATTTTGTAACATACAATTTAGACATTACAAATAATGAGGCACAGTTAATAGGTTAATCTGACAACACTATCCTTTGAAGATTATTGGGGATCTTAAAGCAGGTGCAATGATCACCATAGGAGTTATAGTGGCTGCTATTGGTTCCATTTCAAAGGGGGGGAAGGGAAGATGTGGGGACAGCATCCAAATAGTGTTCCCCTTATTGTTGTACTGGTGTTATCTCTCAATTTCACATACCAAATTCTACTTTTGTGTGAACACAGATGGCTTAGGTTTTTTCTAATAAAATGATGTGTATTGTTACACTCAACAGCTCCCCCCCATTCCCCAGTGCCAAACACCCAACTAACATCCATGCCCCCCCACCTCCACTAACACAGTAAGGTGATGCAGCAGCAAGCAGGTGGAGAGGGACTATGACCTCTGTGGTTGGGCCCAACAATTAGTGTTTAGTTCTGGCTAGGGAGGAGCTTTACATTCAGTGAGTGGAGAGCAGAGGAGTCATTGATATAGTGGGACCAGCGTCCATTGAGGAGAGTGCTGATCCAGGCTGTGTGCACTGCTGATTCCAGCCCCTGACTGTCTGCAAGCTGGTGGAAAGTTTAAGGAAGGGGGAAAGTGCCACCTCCTACCAGCCTAAACACTAATCACTTATGCCCAAGCAAAGTACATATCATACCGTACGTGTGTGTGTGTGTGGGGGGGGGGGGGGGGACTTATCACTAGGCTAGACTAGATATAGGGCCATAGACGGATCACTAGACTACCAGGGAAAGCTACAGTGGCACAAAGGGACCACAGAGAAAACTATAAGATTACAGGGCACCACTAGACTACCAAGGAATGCTATAGGTGCATGTGGGGGACCACCACTATACCGCCAGGAAAAGCTATAGGGGCATGTGGGAGACCACTAGACCACCAAGAAAAGCTATAGGGACACTGGGGGACCACTAGACCACCAGGGAAAGCTATAGGGACACTGGGGGACCACTAGACCACCAGGGAAAGCTGTAGGGGCATGTGGGTGACCACTAGGGAAAGCTACAGGGGAAAGATTAGGGAAATCCATAGGGACACAGGGAAGGCTAAACCATCAGAGAAAGCTGCTGGGTCATGGGGGACTCCTTGATTATGGGTAGTTAGGGGGCACCAGCAAAAACTTTGCTATGGGGCCCAGTGAGTTGTAGCTACACCCCTGGCAGGACCCCATCTATAAACAACCAGATTATCTGTTATTTGGGAAATAATCTACAGTGAATATCATTTTAGATGCACGTGTAAACTGACTGTTTTTTTTTACATATTTACTTAATTTTCTAGGTTGACAAAAAAGCCATGCATCCATCAAGTTCATCCATCCATCAAGTACAGGAAAATAAATCCACAAGGGCAGATACTATCCCACTGACTGGATTAAGGAATCCCATCCTACACCATGTAATAATAGCTGCGGGTGCCTTTCAATGCGAGGAAAGCATCCAAGTGCTTTTAAATACAAATAATACAATTTTTCATAACCAGATAATTCCAGTTAAGCTAACCTGTCCTGGTAA
Source organism: Hyperolius riggenbachi (assembly GCF_040937935.1). NCBI lineage: Eukaryota > Metazoa > Chordata > Amphibia > Anura > Hyperoliidae > Hyperolius > Hyperolius riggenbachi. The sequence goes on along the minus strand of NC_090656.1, from coordinate 164,628,546 downwards.
ATGAGACCTTGCATCCATCTGATTAAATGAGTTGCTTGTTTTACTATCTATTCTAAATCTCCTGAATTGTGGAGCGCAAAACTGATTCCCTGACTCCAGATGTAGGCTCACTAGTGATTTATGTAGAAAAAATATACTAATACTAGCACCTCAAATGTTTCATTTAATGCATTATGGAGTCCTGAAAGGGGTTTTAGTTTCGTAACTTGCTGTCGCCTCCGTGTGTCCAGCTTCCTGGATAGACAATAAACTCAGTGATAAGGAAATCTCTAATCTGTGTGTTCTCTTGTAAATATGTTCCTATACACATTTTCAATTGACAGCATTGTATTATTATTTAGTACTTATATAGCGCTGATATCTTCAGCAGCGCTGTACAGAGTATATTGTCTTGTCATTTAAAGAGGAACTCCTGTGAAAATAATGTAATAAAAAAAGTTCTTCATTTTTACAATAATTATGTATAAATGATTTAGTCAGTGTTTGCCCATTGTAAAATCTTTCTTCTCCCTGATTTACATTCTGACATTTATCATATGGTGACATTTTTACTGCTGGCAGATGATATAAGTAGAAGGAAATGCTGCTTGCTTTTTTGGCAGTTGGAAACAGCTGTTATTTCCCACAGTGCAACAAGGATCCCACAGCGTGATGTCAAACCTCAGTACTGTGAGGAGCTGACATCACACTGTGGGAGGGGTTTCACCACAAAATCAGCCATACAGAGCCCCCTGATGATCCGTTTGAGAAAAAGAATAGATTTCTCATGGAAAAGGGGGTATCAGCTACTGATTGGGATGAAGTTCAATTCTTGGTCACGGTTTCTTTTTAACTGTCCCTCAGAAGGTCTCACAAACGAATCCCTACCATAGTCATATGTCTATGTAACTATTGTGAAGTGCATGCATCATAGTCTACCGCCAAATTAGGAGGAAGCCAATTAACGTATCTGTATTGTTTTGGCGATGTGGGAAGAAACCCATACAGACAAGGGGAGGACATACAAACTCCATGCAGATAGGGCCTTGGCTGGGATATGAACCAGACACCCAGTGCTGCAAGGTGAGTGTGTTAATCACTAAGCTATGATGCTGCCCATTGTATAATGCAACACTGTTAGCTAAAGGATAAATGCACTTACAATACACCTAAGCTTGTATAACTAGCCTGTGTGTCTATATACAGCAGGGGTCTCAAACTCAATTTACCTGGGGGGCCGCAGGAGGCCAAGTCAGGATGAGGTTGGGCCGCATAAGGAATTTCACAATCGCGGCGCATCGCCGCCTCTGCTCGCCCCTCTCACTCTTCCTTCACAGAGAGGGGCGGGGAGAGGCGGCGATCTGTGCGGCGATTGACGTCAGGAGGGGCAGAGCTGAAGCTGAAAGCTCTTCCCCTTCCAGGAAATGCCGGCGGATTGCCCCCCGGGCAATTTGTGGGCTCTGCAGTGCTCGTTTAGTGGCGGGGATGCGGCGGAGCTTGGGAGCACTGAAGCGAACTATAAGGAAGCCTTTGCCTGTGAGGGCCACAAAATATTGTATCGAGGGCCGCAAATGACCCGCGGGCCGCGAGTTTGAGACCCCTGATATACAGTATGAAAAAATTAAAAAGTTTAATAGCTTTAAAGGGACCACATATTCATTTCTGTAACTGGGCTTTTTGGATGGCACCCTTCTCATTGCCACCAGGGGCACATAGCACAAAAAAGGATAAGATGAGTGTGAGCAGGTTGTCCCTATTATTGCAATGACGCTGAAGCTTATTTGTACTCAATGTGCTGTCTAGTGACTACAAGATGAAGATTTATCATTCCCTATAGAAGATACCATTTAGATTAGATAATAATAACTCCAGTTCAGTGAGGAAATGTTATTTTAATACATAACTCAATTTAACTAATTTGTAATAACAAATGTAAGAAGGTTTTGGGTTTTTTTTTTGTCAAAACCCCTGTGCTAGGAAAACATCAATTCTTATCTATTTTAATCATGTGCTCCTGTACCAGATTGCTAATAGAAGTCCAAATCCCAGAGTTCCTGAAAAAAATCTAATAATTGAAACTGATGATCATGTGACAGAGCAGTGTTACTAAATTAACAATTAAAGTACATACATATTTTTTTATATATACATTGATTGCAGAAACAATGGTAGATATAATGGTATATACAGTATAATTAATGACATCCAGATTCCAAATGCTTCCAAAAGTTTTATTAAATCATTTTGTATTATAATAAATATATATTCATATACTTCTTTGTTAGGGAACATTACAGGAGAGCTTGCCAAAAGAACTCATTCTTGCTGTAGAGTAGTTAATCATCTCACATTAAACCTTGTTGTACACTTTACCTATTTTTCTTCTTCACCTGTTATCCCTTTGGCTGGACTACAGTGCTGTTACTATACTCAGATCACTGATTTGGCTGTTCTGCTGTCATCCGCCTACTTGTAGTGGTTTGATCTTAGGGGCAGAAGGCAGGAAAAGAAAACCAAACAAAGCATGCTTCCAGCCATGGAGATTTATTGGTCTCGGGCCTGTAGCTGTATCGGTAACATCTTGCTGTTATTTTTAAGGATATTGCCACTTGGCAGCAGAGAGGGATCAGATGTCAATGTGGCTCACAAAGGAACTATATCATAGAGAAATGAATAGCTGACAGCTGGGGAATGGAATTATGGGAAATCCAGCTGTAGCATTATTGTACTGACACACAGTGGAGTATTTCAAATTTGTTCTGCTAAAAGCCCCTGACAATTAATAATCATCCAAAATTTGTTAATATCAATAAAAATATACAGGTTAACCAAATTATCATCAGATGATCTACTAAGACAAGGAATCAGAACTAAATAAAATTAATATGCCTGTGAAGGGGAAATTTATTACAAGGGATTAAATGTCTTTTGAAGAATAAAATCTTTTTCCTATACTTTCCTGGTAGGTTTTTTTTCCCTTGAAAAAGCAACATATTAATGTTATTAATATTAGTGGAATGGTGGTGATAGTAAAGGTTTTAATTGGGGTCAGGTGGGCAGTATACTTCCTTCCATCAACTTCCATCTGAAAAAGAACAATTTCTCCTGATAAATATGTTATCGATATTGCATCCTAGCTTTTAATAGCTTTTTTTTATTACATTTTTTTTCAAATCTAAAGTGTAATTATAACAAATTAAAAATAAACTAAAACAAAATATAATTATAAAGTAAAATCATTAGAAACCTCCCAGTGCATGGTGAGCTTCAGGCCAGTTTCAGATTGCCAACCTGCGGTATAGTAGTGTTGCGCAATGCTAAAAAATAGCCTTCGGAGATTCGGCTAAGCTCGGTAAATTCCCTTCCGGCTGCAAACCAATCAGGAAATTAGGCTCTCTAGCTCTCACTTGCTGTGGCTGAAATTTAAATTGCATGGAAGTGTATTAAGAAAATACGCTTCCAAGCATGCACACCACAACGCGAACGTGAAATTTTTTTTAAAAAAGCTGCTTCACCATAGACTTACATGACTTCCGTTTGTCCAACAATGCACTGTTGCTTGCAAATTAAATTGGGCACTTCTGGTGGATTGCATCGCACCTTGCCAGGTATGAAATGCCCCATAGACTTTCATTGGTGTAGCATTACCGTGCGGCAAAATATGGTAACGCACTGCGCATCTTCTTATATTTTTATATCTGATTTTACAACACATTTGATCAGATTTTTTATTTCATATGCAACTGATCATTTATCATGTAAGGCCACCTGTACTTAGCTGGCTGTGTTCTTTAGTTTCTTACTGCCAGGAGAGTGGGAGCTACTTCCCTCAGCACAGTGCTGCTGATCCCCTTACCTAGCCCACCTGCTCTCTCTGCTGAAAGAAATCATTTTTTGTGGCCAGCATTTTAACTACACAATGAGTAGGGAGGAGCCAGGCATGCTCAGCAGTTTCATCAATGGCATACTCACTTACCCCCTGCTCACTGTGTAAACAGCATTTATCCCTTCCCACACCCTCTCCAGTACGTTTCTAAAACCTATATGTACTTCTAATCACCCTGTGCAGAGTGTAATCTGAAAACATTTTACATTGCTCCTTTACTATACCCTTTAACTAAGCTTTTTGAAGAGGGGGCGTAGATGCTTTCCTTGCGTTGAAAGACATCCATGGCTACAATTACTAGGTAATGCCTAATGATGTTGATCCAGGGATTTTATCTGATTGCCATCTGGAGTCGGGAAGGAATTTTTCCCTTTTGGGGCTAATTGGCAGCCATGACTTCTAAGGGTTTTTTCGCCTTCCTCTGGTTCAACAGGGATATGTGAGGGAGCAGGCTGGAGTTGTACTTTGTACTGCTTGAACTTGATGGACGTATGTATTTTTTCAACCAAAATAACTATGTAACTATGAGTAGAGTTAATTGATTGATTTTTTTTTTACACTCTGCACAAAAAAGTTAAATTTTCAGCAAAGGAAAGAGGAGGGAAGGGTCAGTTGGTCAGCTCTGTGCTCATAGGGAAAGGCTATCTGGTGCTGCCTGCCAGCATATTTTTGACTACCGCATATTCCTGCGTATAAGGCGACTGGGCGTATAAGACGACCCCCCAACTTTTCCAGTTAAAATACAGAGGTTGGGGTATAGTCGCCGTATTAGACTACCACAGTAGTGAGAGTGCCCGGTGCCGGGTGTCAGGCTGTGATGTAATTACCTAATCGTGCAGTCTTCCAGTGACTAGACAAGTAGATCACACTCTCTGTTTAAAAACAAGACTTGCTGTAATAGTTTCTTGCGAGCAGCCGCTCGCGCGGGTAGCAGTGCGGCTTCCGGGGTCACCTGACTGGCGACGTGTGCACTCCACAATATAGCCCGGCAATCTCTTACTGTGTGAGTCATGAGTGAAGTGCACACATCACTAGTCAGGTGACCCCGGAAGCCGCTCTGCTACCTGCGCAAGAAACTATTACAGCAAGCCTTGTTTTTAAACAGAGAATACGATCTACTTTTCTATTCACCGGAAGACTGTATGATTAGGTAACTCCCCCTACTGACTCTACCTCCAGACTGACACTCGGTGTATAAGACGACCCCTGATTTTTGGAGAAAATGTTTAAGGTTTAAAAAGTCATTTTATACGCCGGTATATACAGTACTTAAAGAAAACCTGAACTGAAAATTAAAAGTCAGAATAAACACACACATGTCATACTAACCTCCCATGTAGTCTACTCCTCAATCTCCTTCTCCTTTCTTGCGTCCTGTTTGTCCACTGTAATCAAGGGAATTCTCCATCCTCCATTTTGAAAATGGACATTACCTTATAACCGCTTTCTGCTCAGCACACAGTTAAACTGTAACATTGCCCACTTGAGCCATAGGGATACATGGCACATCAGTTGTCCTCTCAGCCATAACTGACAGCAACTGATATATAACTGACAGCAACTGATATATTTCAGTTCTGACAAAATATTGTCAGAACTGGAAGGGATCGTTGTCAGAAGAAAATGGTCAGCTTCTAAGAGGAACTGATGGTGAGGTAACTATGTAATGTTCATTTGAAGTTACCTCATGTGTTTATTTTAAATAATTGTTCTCAGTTCAGGTTCCCTTTAATGCAGCTGGGGAGGAGGTTAAACAGCCACCAAAGACCAGGACTGTCCAGTAAAACTGCTCTGTCATTTCAGGAGGAAATAGAACTGCAGGACCCAGACAAAATACAGATGTGCAAAGCACAAACTTTGCGCATTGCTAATTAATGCACATTTATTATCACATACAGGTAGTTCCTGACTTGAATGCCTGACTCAACAAGCCACTGATATGAATTGCATGAAAATAGGAACAAGTAAAAAAAGTTTTTAAGAAAATTGTTAAAAACCATTACCCGCCTGCCCGCTGTTTTAAAATGTCCTGTTGGTCTCTCTTAATAGACCATGGGGCATTTTTAAAATGTCCTCCCCACCGCTGCTACCATGCATGCAAGCTCGCCCTCCCCCCATCTCCGCATGTACCCATTGGAATCCTGGGAGCCGCAATTGGTGAAAGGGAAGAGGTCTTCCCTGAAGGTGCCAGCAAGGCAAAGATCATGGCTTCAACAAGAACCCTGTCTCTGTGCTTGTTCTAAGCACAGAGACAGTGAGTGTGAGGACATCTGGTGATAAAAGAAAAAAATACTTACAAAAGTAAAAAAAAATACACATTTTACACTACATCTTCCATCTTGTAAATTAAATAAAAATAAATTAATACCTCCTTCTCCTTTCCCTGCCACCCATCCCCCCCCCCCGTAGTTACCAAAATAAAACATTGTTTAAAAAAAATGGCAGCATTTTAAAAAAAATACATAAGTAATTACATTAGGGACTCCGTCTTTTTACTATGTATGGCATGAGGGTATATTACTGTTATATTTGCATATATGGGCTTGTAATTAGTGATGGACACAAAACTGAAAAATGCACCTTTACAGTATTTCCAAATAAAATATTGTTGCCATACATTGTACTGGGGCATAATTTAAATGTTGTAATAACTGGGACAAATGGGCAAAAAAATGTGTGGGTTTTATGCACAGTAGCACGTTTTATTTTAAAACGATTATAGCCAAAAACTGAAAAATAATACATTTTTTTCCTGTTAAAATGCAATTAGAATAAAATATTTCGTAGCAAAAAGACCCCCCCCCCCCCCTCCCAAAGGAAGCCTAATTAATGGTGAAAAAATACCAAGATATAGATCATTTTGTTGTGACAAGTAGTAATAAAGTTATTGGCGAACAAAAAAGGGGGGAGGGGGGGGGCGCTGACAGTTGAAAATTGTTCTGGTCCTTTAGGATGAAAACACCTTTGGGATGAAGTGGTTAAATAATTCAAAGAAGAATTTTTTTTTTTAAACTTTGTAAAATGACATTTTGCTGTGGCACACTATACTATATAGCAGGTTCTAAGTCCTGCATACTTATTTTATATATTTTGAAGCAAACCTGTATTCCAGTGAAGTTTGCATGTATTACGCAAAGTCAATCCGATTTCAAAATCGTAATTGCGTATAATCGTAACTGCAAAATTGTACGTGAAATTTTGTGTAAGCTAAATTAGCACATTGTGATCACCACTAGGACATAAGCAGACACAAAGGAAGGGGGGGGGGGGGGGGGAAGAATTAGGCACAGCTGTACATCTAAAATATCAGCTTTACAGTTTTTTGTTTTTTTTAACCCGTGTCTGTGAATTTCTGACTGATTGCTAAAGTCTGATGTTTGTGCATGAAAATATAATATTTTAATTATTACAGTAATGACAATTGCTCATTTTACATTCATTTCATATTGTGTTATAATTGTTTCCAGAACCTCAACCCCCAAGGAGACTACACACATAATAATAGGCTGTATTCCTATAATTCTTTACATGCTTTTGAAATGGGGATCACAGAAGTTACAGTACTAGACCTCAGTACACTTTGGGCTTGCATGTCCCCTGCTACTCACAGACTGTGGCTATGGTTTAATCTTACATTTTACCATCTTGTCAGTCCAAAACAAACACACGGAATAAGGGAGCTGTATAACAAGAGCAGCTTATATTTCACAGTAGCCTAAATTCAAAATAATTTGGGTAACCTTGCAATGCTAAACATTTGTTGCTTATGCCATTTTCATTGCAGCATACAAATGAAAAGATAAGTCAAGAACGCACATATCATCTCTTGTAAAAACTTAAATTCATGCTGACTTATTGACCTGCACAGGCCAAAAAATTGCCACCAAAGATACACACAACATACAAAGTGCATTGGTACAAGGCGAGGAAAGGAACAGCGCTACTTAAAAACAGATTGCATCCTTATGACTACCTGCTTGAGAGTGCAAGCCCCACTAGTGGGCTAAAATACACACCCAGCATTCAAATAAAATGCACCTGTCTACCATTGGAGGATGTTGGTTTTCATAATAGCTTGCATGCAACTTATTAAGTACTCGTCCCTCCCACTGCAAAGAAGTCATCCCCCATGGGAGGGGCCCTAACACTAACTAATCCTAAATTATGCATATGCATAGCCTGGGTGCGCTACCAAGTAAAAATTCAAAATTGCGCAAAGTTGGATCAGCGCATCACCAGTCTGCCTCCGAAGGGCCACCAATCAGAGGTGCGCTGAGGCGGCCTGGTGATGCGCTGATCCACCTTCATAAGGATGCAATCTGTTTTTAAGTAGCGCTGTTCCTTTCCTCGCCATGTACAAATGTAAGTAACTTTGGTCAGCTGCTTCCATTTAATAGCATTGCTTATTGATGTTTATGCAGAGCTTCTGTTCGGTTTTAAGGTGTGTTTGTAGTTTCTTGGGGGGGGCTAGTGCACCTCTGATTGGTGGCCCTTCGGAGGCAACCTGGTGATGCGCTGATCCACCTTTGCGCAATTTTGAATTTTTACTTGGTAGCACACCCAGGCTATGCATATGCAAAATTTAGGATTAGTTAGTGTTAGGGCCCCTCCCATGGGGGATGACTTCTTCACAGTGGGAGGGACAAGTACTTAATAAGTTGCATGCAAGCTATTACGGAAACCAACATCCTCCAATGGTAAACAGGTGCATTTTATTTGAATGCTGGGTGTGTATTGTATCCCACAAGTGGGGCTTGCACTCTTAAGCAGGTAGTCATAAGGATGCAATCTGTTTTTAAAGAGAACCTGTACTGAGTAAAATTATTTAAAATAAACACATGGGGTAACTTCAAATGAACATTACATAGTTACCTTGCCATCAGTTCCTCTCAGAAGCTCACCATTTTCTTCTGACAATAATCCCTTCCAGTTCTGACAAGATTTAATCAGAACTGAAATATATCAGTTGTTGGGAGTTATATATCAGTTGCTGTCAGTTACAGCTGAGAGGAGAACTGTTGTGCCCATGTTTCCCTATGGCTCAAGTGGGCGATGTTACAGTTTAACTGTGTGCTGACCAGGAAGCTGTTATGGGTAATGGCCATTTTCAAAATGGAGGACGGAAAATTCCCTTGATCACAGTGGACAAATGGGATGCAGGAGAGGAGAAAGAGATTGAGGAGTAGACTACATGGAAGGTAAGTATGACTTGTGTATGTTTACTTTTACTTTTTATTTTCAGTTCAGGTTTTCTTTAAGTAGCGCTGTTCCTTTCCTCGCCATGTACAAATGTAAGTGTACAACTTTGGTCAGCTGCTTCCATTTAATAGCATTGCTTATTGATTTTTATGCAGAGCTTCTGTTTGGTTTTAAGGTGTGTTTGTAGTTTCTTGGGGGGGCTAGTGCACCTCTGATTGGTGGCCCTTCGGAGGCAGACTGGTAATGCGCTGATCCACCTTTGCGCAATTTTGAATTTTTACTTGGTAGCTCACACAGGCTATGCATATGCAAAATTTAGGATTAGTTAGTGTTAGGGCCCCTCCCATGGGGGATGACTTCTTTGCAGTGGGAGGGGCAAGTACTTAATAAGTTGCATGCATGCTATTACGAAAACCAACATCCTCCAATGGTAAACAGGTGCATTTTATTTGAATGCTGGGTGTGTATTGTATCCCACAAGTGGGGCTTGCTCTCTCAAGCAGGTAGTCATAAGGATGCAATCTGTTTTTAAGTAGCGCTGTTCCTTTCCTTGCCATGTACAAATGTAAGTAACTTTGGTCAGCTGCTACCATTTAATAGCATTGCTTATTGATATTTATGCAGAGCTTCTGTTTGGTTTCAAGGTGCGTTTGTAGTTGCTTGGGGGGCTCAGCGCACCTCTGATTGGTGGCCAATCGGAGGCGGCCTGGTGATGCGCTGGTCCACCTTTGCGCATACAAAGTGCATTGCATTATACAAATCTTGGGTAACTTACTATACAGCAGGGGATGATAGTAATGAAAGCTGCATAGGTGTTGTTTGAATGTTTGGAGTCCTGTATCAGTACCAGGTTTTTACCCTGTAAGATTCCTGACAATTTTGTCACTTCAGCTGTGTTGATAAAGAATTTTTGTTATTACTTATGACATCCAAGTGATCTATTTTAATCTTTTACCCTTCCTAATTTTCAGGTAACAAATGCCACTGCTATAAAACACCACAAAATATATTCTGTGAGTCTTCTCGGTTAAAATCACACCACATACGCCTTAAAGAACAAGTGACACCCATGCTAACCTAGAAATAAAAAACACATATATAAGTAGATAAATACTAGTTCTACTTACACCACAGATGTATTGCACTGTCCACGTTATGATTCCTGTGAATTTTTATAAAGGAAAAGCAAAGAATCCTATTCTAGACAGTTTCCAATGGTTACCTTTGAATGAAGCTAATCCTGACATAATTTCCTCCTTCACTCTTTTTTTCTCCTCTTGCTAATTGGGTATTCATTACCCGCCCTCCTCCCAGACACTTCAGACACTTCCACTGAGGTCTATACTAAAAAGTGCACTGTCTTATGCCATTAAAAGGTGGGGAAATAAAGGAAGGAGGAATATATTATATTATTTTGATAAAAGACTCCCCCAGCATGCATCTGTTTTGCCTGCTGATGGCAATGGCAATTAAAAGGCCAGTGCTCCTAAGGTATGTGATAACTCCAAACCATAACGGCAGAAAAAGTTTTGAAAGTTTTGAATGCAGGAGCATCTTTATCACTTAATACATTCAAACCAGTTGCTGATGAAATTTGATGAAATATTGCTGACCATTAGCTCCAGACTGTGCGCCTGTAGCGATTGTCTCTAATTGCTAGGATGACAGACAGTTTGGGGGCCCCTGATACTGTATAGATGCATCATTCGGCAACAGTTAAGCAATGGGGCCCTGTCACCCTAGCAATTGCATCCAATCACTACATGCAGCAGTCTTAAGGGCGTACGAGAGGAATCGGCACGGGAGACTGGGGCACAGGAGACAGCCGGTATATGGCTGATCCTGCTGCTGCACAAGTCCCGGCCGTGTTAATACTATTTCCCCTCCATGAATGGTGGGGAATGACATAATTCAGCTTCCAGCAATTGGTGGAAGCCGAATTATTGTGTTTTAAAAGTAACTTCAGCTCTGTCTTCTGACAGCACCAAAGTTACTCCCTGTGCGCCCAAGTCTCCTGCGCTGGATTCACTGTGTTCAGTTTTAGGGGTGTGCACAAGTCTTAAGGCCAAGTACGGGGGGGAGGGGGGGTTCAAAGGCTAGAAAGAGGTTAACACTTTAATTCAGTCTTCTTAAATTTTTTTACTTTTTTTTTTTTTACTTTTTAAACTTTTTTTTTAAAAAAACCTTAAAGTGAATCAGTTGCATCGGAGTATAATTCTGCATGTGAAGTCACTGCCCCATAAAAGTGTATGGGCCAGTTCACATCTCTGCATTGTAACAAATCGTGTTATCCTAACTTGCTTCTTGCAAGCTCTGAATCTGTTTCCAGCCTCCATTGCAGATCCCACAATTTAACACGTGCTTTATGCAACACACTAAAATTAAAAACAATGGTGCATGAGCCAGCCTGGGGCCCCGGGAACTCCCACTGCCCGGGGCCCCAGAACCAGCATCTAACACCATATGTGAGCGCAGCCAAACCCTTGGAGCTGCCACCCCCAAGGCCTGTCTCCAACTGCTCTAAAACTTACCAAACACACAAATGGAGAAACTCACTCCCAAACAGTTCTCTGCTGCTTTATAAAGCCTGCAGGCTGCTTATAAGCCAATGAGAAGTGCACACATATGTTACACCTAGCTTGCAGTGATTAATCAAACAGAAGCTGAGCAAGTAAGCCAGTCGTTGGAGAGGGCTTCAGTTGCATATAGACAATGGCTATATGACCAGCAGGGGGCACCAGCGTGCAGGATATTCCCTCTCATCTGCCCCCCTCCTAACTAAACTGCATGGGATACTACAATAAAATTAAAAACAATGGTGCATGAGCCAGCCTGGGGCCCCAGGAACTCTCACTGCCCGGGGCCCCAGAACCAGCATCTAACACCATATGTAAGTGCAGCCAAACCCTTGGAGCTGCCACCCCCAAGGCCTGTCTCCAACTGCTCTAAAACTTACCAAACACACAAATGAAGAAACTCACTCCCAAACAGTTCTCTGCTGCTTTATAAAGCCTGCAGGCTGCTTATAAGCCAATGAGAAGTGCACACATATGTTACACCTAGCTTGCAGTGATTAATCAAACAGAAGCTGAGCAAGTCAGCCAGTCGTTGGAGAGGGCTTCAGTTGCATATAGACAATGGCTATATGACCAGCAGGGGGCACCAGCGTGCAAGATATTCCCTCTCATCTGCCCCCCTCCTAACTAAACTGCATGGGATACTACAATAAAATTAAAAACAATGGTGCATGAGCCAGCAAGCTAGGTGTAACATATGTGTGCACTTCTCATTGGCTTATAAGCAGCCTGCAGGCTTTATAAAGCAGCAGAGAACTGTTTGGGAGTGAGTTTCTCCATTTGTGTGTTTGGTAAGTTTTAGAGCAGTTGGAGACAGGCCTTGGGGGTGGCAGCTCCAAGGGTTTGGCTGCGCTCACATATGGTGTTAGATGCTGGTTCTGGGGCCCCGGGCAGTGAGAGTTCCCAGGGCCCCAGGCTGGCTCCTGCACCATTGTTTTTAATTTTATTGTAGTATCCCATGCAGTTTAGTTAGGAGAGGTGCAGATGAGAGGGAATATCCTGCACGCTGGTGCCCCCTGCTGGTCATATAGCCATTGCCTATATGCAACTGAAGCCCTCTCCAACGACTGGCTGACTTGCTCAGCTTCTGTTTGATTAATCACTGCAAGCTAGGTGTAACATATGTGTGCACTTCTCATTGGCTTATAAGCAGCCTGCAGGCTTTATAAAGCAGCAGAGAACTGTTTGGGAGTGAGTTTCTTTATGCAACACACCACTGCTAATCCAGGCTTAATAAATGTATGTTTTCTGCTATGGCAGTAATCATTCACTTTTAAACAGGCGCACACATGGTATCAACAGGGTTATGTGCATGCACGCTCAGACTAAGGTGGCTTTTAATGCAGGATGTGAGTTTCATGTTCTGAAATCTACTGAGTTTCATGTTCTGAAATCTCACATTTTTAGGATGTGAAACTCACATCTTAAAAATCTAAAGCAGCAGCCATGTGCCTAATAGCAAATTTCCACACGTTAGAAACATACCAATATAATGTAGATCAGCATCTTGCCTGGTGTGCAATCAAGGAATTACAAAACTGAGGGATCACAAATTGAATTCTCTTGGCTTTTTAAATGTCCCTCATTAAAGCGGAATATAACCCTGCATTTCAACTTTGTTCCAAAACATTATTTACAGCATATTATATGCAAAAAGCATTTTTTTTTACTAGACCAGCATTGGAAGGGTTAAACACAGAGGTTTAAAGTTCCGTGGAGAGATATGCAGAAGTTCAGATTGTTACATTCTATTTAGTTATATGTATCTATTGAGAAATGTTACACACTCTTTGGCTGTCCTCCAACTCCTTCTCAGTCAGAGAGATGAGTCACATTCAACACTTAGATACATTTATGTAAACAAAATGTATCTATGTCAGCTTCGGATGCATCTGCAGAAATCTCCAGGAACTTTAAAGCACTGTGTAACCCTTCCAATACTGGTCTAGTAAAAAAAAAAATGCTAGTTGCATATAATATACTGTAAATAATGTTTTAGAGCAAAGTTGAAATGCAGGGTTATATTCCGCTTTAAGTGTCTATTTCACAACCATCTACAGCAGTGGAACCCTAAATATACTTTCAGGGGACTTTGGAATGGGGTCAGAAATGACCACAAAAATGTGGATAAGTGCCAGCGATCTGATGTTCATCATATTGAGTTACAACACATACATGTAGTTTTTGTTTTTTTTAAAGAAACAAATTATATTGTCTAAAAAGATTTTTTTAAGTACAATAGTGGTGCCAAAGAACAAAATGTAAAGTAAAATCAGCAATATGATGTGTATTACATTTCTTGTATGTAATCAAGACCATACCTCCCACCACTGGTAGGTGACTGTCAACATCAATCAGTAACATCTAACAATCATACTCCTCCCTACTTGGTTTAACACAGTAGAAACATAGTTGAATTAACCATTGTCATGTTAAAGACATGGACACCGTACAAAATTTGTAAACTGTTTCTCCAGGTTCTGTATAAATGTAATTGATTAAAGCAAATCTGAAGTGAAAATAAACTTATGAGATAATGAATTGTATGTGTTCTATGGGCAATAAATTGAACATTAATAGGAAAGAAAAGAGTTGCATATTTTCTCTATTATATAATTTTATTTATAACATTGCATCAGACTTTCACTTTTACCGTTAAGAATCCACCCTCTGTATTTTTAAGCTGTAAAACAAAGCAGAGCTAATGAACCTTTGGACTTTACTGCAGTAAAACATTATCTCAAGCTGTCTCTCACCGTGTCTTGGCTTTCTTTTGCTACTAATGTTTTATTTATTATCCATACTACACATACAATTCATCACCTCATAAGTTTATTTTTGCTTCAGATTTACTTTAAACCTCATACATGATCAAATGGTGATTTTGCCTACAATCTATTCAAATCTGTGTTAGCCCCTCCCTGTTTGTTCTAAAAGTGCCTATTAATGCAGAAGACTAAGTCCACGCAAAACCAGTATTCGATAAAAATGACACTCACTCCATTCCTGGCGGAATGAAAAATGTATGCAAAATTTTGACATTCCCTAAATTGCTTTTATGACAGTCTTTAAGTAAAGTTGAACAAGCCCCACACAGTAGTGAAACGGTGACAATGGATATTTAAAAATCTCCCGTTGTGATTGAATAATGTTTACAAACCGTGACAGTCACTCCAATCCTGCTTTTTTTAATATCTGTAGATGAAGCTGAATAAATCCCACACAGCAATACTATGGCTCACACAGCACCTTAAAAAGAAAGCACACAGACTACAAGGGCCGAAATGGTGCAGTATGCCACTGAAAAGGAGAGAAATATATAAGTGGAATTGTAATCACAAAATTGGGTTGTAGCAAGGGCATCTAAACAAGAAGTCAAGTGAAGAATTATATACCCATCTCCACTCAGGTGTTCCCAGTGGTTCCTGGGGTGGACTATCTTTATAAAAATGCAAGTTACCCGCTGCAGAAGGTCAGCAGGGGACCAAGGTTCCTCATAAAAAGGAGGGTGGGATGGGTAGGATGCACAAGGGAGTAAGAGAAGTCCAAGATATTAGAAAACTGTTAAAAAAAAGGACAAACAAAGGTAGGAGAGGTGGTTTACGTCAAGAATGACACTAAAAAAATACAAAAAAAATTTTAAGCACTGGCAATGTGTTTCATGGGTCTCTGCCCACTGACCTCAGGCCAACCGATGTGCCGAGAAATTAGAACAATATTTAGAACTCGGTACATAAATCACCACATAAAGTACAAATAACATATAGAAAAATATATTCTTAAAAATTAATGAATTACCCGGGCCTCTGATAGATTAATCTGTACAACACTAAATGGATGAAAAGATAAATAAAGGTCTTTATACTGACAGTTGATGTTAGAATTATGAACCTGCATGTACAGATGTTTATATTGTGTATATCTGGTAGGTCATAAATACATTTAATTGAAAATCATAAAAAATGAAATATGAAAAATAATAGTATGACAAGTTCATCGGAAAGTCATAATACTGATGCTGTTCAAGATCTCATTATATTTATAATGCCCGGTGTTTAAAAAGACACTGAAGCGAAAAAAAAAATGATATAGTGAATTGGTTGTGTACTATGAATAATTACTAGAAGAGTAGCAGCAAAGAAAATATTCTCATACTTTTATTTTCAGGTATATAGTGTTTTTTCTAACATTGCATCATTCTATAATATGTGCAGATTACACAACACTCAGCATTCAAAATGAGTCTTTCAGAGCAGTCTGTGAAGTAATGACCTCTCCTCTAGCAGAGGAAAAGTAAATAGTCCAGGAACAGTTGAGATAATAAAAGTCAGATAACAGCCCTCTCCACGACTAACTTAGTCGGAGAGCTTAACCTCCTTAGCGGTAACCCCATGTGTGACACGGGGTAAGCCGCCGGAGGGTGCCGCTCAGGCCCTGCTGGGCCGATTTACATAATTTTTTTTTTGCTGGACGCAGCTAGCACTTTGCTAGCTGCGCCAGCACACTGATCGCCGCCGGCCCGCGCCCGATCGCCGCTATCCGTTGTGGCGCGCGGCCCCCCCCCCCCCCAGACCCCGTGCGCTGCCTGGCCAATCAGTTCCAGGCAGCGCCGAGGGGTGGATCGGGACTCCCAATGACGTCCAGGAAATCCCGTTCTTTGAACGGGATTTCCTGATCGGAGATCGCCGAAGGCGATCGAAGTGGGCGGGGGGATGCCGCTAAGCAGCGGCTATCATGTAGCGAGCACTGGGCTCGCTACATGATTTAAAAAAAAAAAAAAAAAAAAAAAAAACTGCTGCGCTGCCCCCTGGCGGAATTTTTCATACCGCCAGGGGGATTAATGGCTTGTTTGCATAGAGATAACAACTGGAGTTTCTCAACTCTTCCTGTACTGGAAACAATTACACTGATGTATCTGATCTTAATGTTTTATTTCTTAGCTGTGCTACACATACAAATCATAATATCATCATTTTTTTTTCACTTCAGTGTCTCTTTAAAGAGAGACTGAAGCGAGAATAAATCTCGCTTCAGACCTCAGAGTTAGCAGGGGCATGTGTGCCCCTGCTAAAACGCCGCTATAGCGCGGCTTAACGGGGGTCCCTTCACCCCCAAATCCCCCTCCGTAATGCGGGGGAACGCTTCCTGGTTGGGGCAGGGCTAACCGCCGCAGCCCTGCCCCACGCGCGTCTGTCAGCGCGTATCTCCGCCTCTCCCCCGCCCCTCTCAGTCTTCCTTCACTGAGAGGGGCGGGGGAGAGGCGGCGATGCGCGGCTGATAGACGCGACTGGAGGCAGGGCTGCAGCCGTTAGCCCTGCCTCCAGGAGCGACCAAGTCTGCGACCAAGTGTCGCAGTGGGGGGTTTGGGGGTCAAGGGACCCCCGTTTAGCGGCGCTATTGCGGCGGTTTAGCAGGGGCACACGTGCCCCTGCTAACTATGAGCTCTGAAGCGAGATTTATTCTCACTTCAGAGTCTCTTTAAGGGGTAGTCAAGTAGTGACTAGTGATAGATAAATACATAATATGATCAATAATAACAGTAATAGTAGGAGGTGGAATACATTCTAGGTAAGGAATCAAAAATATCAATACTGGTAATGAATTGGAAAATTTCTAGGTGCTAACTAAAATTGATCAGTGCCTGAACCCTTAAAAGCAAGGAAATTCCAGTTAAAATGTATAAGTAAATATATGAAATTATATTATATGGTCAAACAACATTAAATAGCTGTAAGGATCCCTCCTGTAGCGTATTCTGTCCGTTGCAGTGGAGCTGCAAATGGACAGTTCTGACTTATCTGCTTGCATTTGGTTGTGCATTTGCAATAGGTCTCATTGTCATTTGCAATCACTCTGCAGTTCTGGGCAGCTCAGGATGCTGCCATCATTCCACCAGTTGCTTGTTGCTGAGCTGTGGCCAGATAGCCCTGGATTTCCTGCATGCTTGTTGTTACTTAATACTGTACATATTGTATGTTGTTACATAATACTGTACATATTTCTTATGGGGGTCCTTTGCATTCACAGCCAGCTAGCAAATGGTAATTAAGCCAGCCCAGGATTGAGTGATTACCATTCAGCTGTGTGGAGATTTGCATACCTACATCCATTGGCTGATGCCAGCATAAAAGTCTTCCTCCCATTTCATACCCCGCCTGTCATAGTGGTCAGTACGCTGATCTACTGGGTACCTTGTTACTCTGTATAGTTCTGTTATTGTAGTTCTATGCGACCTTATTACTTGTGCTTTAGCTAGTTCTTGATAAATATATATGCAGACTTGCTAATATATATTTATCCGTTAGTTGATACGTTTGTTATTTTCCTTATTATTGTGTAATGCCTAGTTCCATGCTTGATGGACGTTCGTTGCATCCGCGGTGGATCAGTGAAGTCCATTATCCAGATAGCTTGGATTCTGCCATCACCATGTTGGTGACTGGTAGTATTCCTGCTACTCTAGTTTCTAGGAACGTAACTATAGGCTGCAGTTGCTATTAGTTACGTTCTTTCCTGTAGTCTTGCCTGGGTGGATGCTTGCTGGTGACTGTTAGCCTGCTTGCTCTGCTTTTGTGGACATGACTGTGAGCTGCGGTTGCTACTAGTTATGCTCCAATCTATAGTCCTGTCTTTTACCTGTCTGAAAGCTTGCTATCGCTAAGGCAGCACAGTGCGAACTAAGGCAGCGCAACAATGCACTGCGCTGCCATTGTGTTTTATTTGTAGCAATATCGGAAGCCCAGAGCTGCAGTTGCTGTGTAACCTCTTCCATTATCCAGCTCTTAGCCTTGTTGCGCTGGGTGGTCAGAAAGTATGACCCCCCAGCATTACAATAGCACATACTTATCAAACAACAAGAAACTAGGTATGTTGAAAGGATTATGTAATGGCACGGTGCATTGATACAGTAGCATAGTGCCTCAGTACACCTTGCCCTAAAAAAACAACAAGTGATAGATAAAAGCAACAAAGAGGCTGCCACATACAGAATTATAGGAACACTTTATAAACTGAGGGAGCCTGCCTCCCACCAAAAGAAATGGAGCATTAATGCCAATTTGACAAGCTACACAAATGAAAATAACCTGAAATGAATAACGAGTAGATGAGGAGTAAAAACCACAGGTTGCTTACTGAGTGATCAATAAGCTGCTCTATGAGCTTGTGTGATGCTGAGCTGCTCAGAAGATTAAATATTCTTTGGAGGCATATCAACTCGTACTTCCTGGTGTCCGTGGTAGAGACGCACGTATGTGATGATGTAAGCTCAAGTGGTGACACTGTGTTCAGGCATTGGCCAATTTTAGATAGCACCTAAAATTTATCCTATGTATAAATTGTATTGATATTTTTGATCTAGTACCTAGAGTGTATTCAATTTCCTACTATTATTGTTATTGTTAATCATTTTATTTTATTTATGTATCAACTCCTTGACTACCCCTTAAATATCAGGCATCATAAGTATCATGAAATCTTGAACTGCATAAGCATTATGAACTTTTTATGAGCTTTGAATTAATTTTCGATGATCTTGTAATTAGGGATGACCTCTCAGAATTGGAACAGTTCCGAGTACCGTATTCCGTTTTTCCATTGAAGTCGCCGACTTCTGCAGTTAATAACAAAGCCCCCTTACATGCTATTGTCACCAAATGTGCCATGTATGTTAGGGAGATTAGTGGGAACAAGGTAAAAAAAAAGAAGATAAATAAAGGTCTTATACTGAAAGTTGATTCTAGAATTATAAAACCTGCATGTATAGATAATGTTTATAGCTACTAGGTTATAATTAATTACATTTAAAATCAGGGCCGGCTTTAGGGGGGGGCAAGAGGGGGCAGAGCCCCCTCAAATAGACTTCTTGCCCCCTCAAATATGCTGCTGCTTCCTGGTCCATGGAACGCAGACACATTTCCTCTATCTCCGCTGTGCTGTGTGTAGAGGGCGGAGATAGAGACACTCAGTAGCCTGGTCGGGTATCACATGGGGCCAGGCAGCCAGTGAGAAAGGAGTGAGACACTCTGCTCTCTCACTGGCTGCCCGCCCCATGTGATCCCGGCCAGCCAGCCACAAGTATCTCTGTATCTGAATGAGAAGGATGGGCGCGCTGGGGAGACATGAGAGGAAAAGGCAAGTGATTTATGTCTCCAGTCCCAGCCGCCCAGCTCTCTGCATACACAGGACACAGCCTGTCAGACTGCCTGTGTGCTGCTGATGGACGGCGCTATGTTGTGTATAATGTACGAGTCCCCTGACCTCCCACACTGACCTGAGGACCCTGTGCCCATATCACTGTGATGATTGGTGGGCAGGGGGATACTCTTTTATTAATAACTGATTCCTATCTGCAGCTCAGGGAGCAGGAACAATCTGCACAGAGGTCAGATATACTCTGTGTAATGGCTCACCCCCCTTCTTTTCACTATTCAGTCTCACTGACTGACCTGCCCTCTGCTCTTCTATCTGCTCTGCTCACTTCAGCCTGCATTTTCTTTTAACCCTTTCACTGCCTGTCCTAGCTTCTTAAGCTTTGTGTATCCTAATTTAATCATTTGTAGCTGCTGCTGGTCTCCTATTAAGAATGTCTTAAAGTGTACCAGAGATGATTGACAGTGTTGTATACATACCTGGGGCTTCCTCCAGCCCCATGCGCACAGATCACTCCCACGACGCCGTCCTTTGCTGCCTGCTGCTGCGGTATTGGGTCCCATTAGTTCTGCCAGTCTACCCAAGGGAAGTGCGCCCTCTACGTATCTCTTCGGTGGTCGCTGGAGAGATACGTAAAGAGCGCAGTTCCTCTTGCGCAGACTGGCTGAACTAACGGGACCCAATACCGCAGCAGCAGGCAGCAGAGGACGGCGGCGTGGGAGCGATCTGTGTGCATGGGGCTGGAGGAAGACCTGGGTATGTATAAAACAGTATCAATCATCTTTGGTTTCCTTTAAGGGTGCCATACATCAGCAACTTGGCAGTGTATTTTTGGTGAAATGCTGTCAGATCACATATATTTTTGGGGGATGCACTACAGCAGAGCTCAAACTATCCCAGCAGACCTTTAACACCACTGCTAAAGTCATGTATATTTGGCCCCACCCATGACCACACCCACGGTCTGCTGCATGACCACGCCCATTTTTTGCCGCGCCGCGCTACGCGCCGCGCAGGGGTTTTTTATGCCCCCTGCAAATTTCTGGCTGCCCCCTTATATGTGCCTGTCTAGAACCGGCCCTGTTTAAAATTATATGAAATATGAAAAATAATAGAATCGCAAGTAGAGATGGTCAGAACAGCTGAATTCTGAATTTGTCGGAATTCCAAGATCTGCAGGTAAATACCAAATTTTGTTTTCCAATTTTCGTGTTCTGAAAGGTTTTTTCATTGCAGTCAATCGTCACCAATTTTGCCACATATGATGTGCCTGGTACACACCATGCAATTTCCCATCAGATATATGGGTTGAAAAGATAATTTCCGACAGGTCCGATCTGATTTCCGATCATTTTTCTGATCGATTTGCATAGAAGTGATCAGAAAATTGATCTGAAAAATGACCTGAAATCCGATCGGATCTGTCGGAAATTATCTATCGACCCATCTATCTGATGGGAAATTGCATGGTTTGTACCATACATTAGGGAGATTAGTAGGAACATGGTAATTTTTTTTTCTATAGAACTATGTCGAATTTGAGAAAATAGATTTTAACATTCTATAGGAAAAATGTTTTTTTAAACTGGGTAAAATGACACTTTGCTGTGGTACACTGTACTGCATTCTGAATTCTGAGTTCTATATGCACATTGTATACATTTCATAAAAGAGGACAGCATTAGGTCCCCCCTCCCAAGCCTCTTAAACCTCTTGTCATGCATGCAGGCTGGTGTAGCTAAAATTCGAAGTCCGGACTGCATGTGGTCCTTCACTCTGAGCTATACCAGCTATGGTATGTGAAGGCTCTGGAAGAGAGGGGCAACAAAGCCTCCCCGTCTCACCCAGAGCCCTTGTGCAACCTATGGATAAGGTGCTCATACCAGTGGCGTATCTAGGCAAGACAGCGCCCATGGCAAATACTAAAATTGCACCCCCCCCCCCACACACACACACACACACCTACAATCAACAGCATCCTGTCTAACCTTTTTGGACAGGGTAACCCCATCATGCATTCAGAACACACACGCACACACAATTACCAGAATATAACAGTCACTATGAAATAAATGAGGCTATCCTTCTGATCCTCTGCCTCTAATACTTTAAGACAGGGAACATACTTGACTGTTTTCATACGCGTTTTCTGCACAGAAAAACTGAAAACTCATGTTAATCAAGGGCTAGTTCACACTTAATGTGTTTTTCTTGCACAGAAAAAAACTGACATTCTGCATGATAATTCTGCTCATTTTGCCAGTTTTCTGTATCAATTACATTAACTGTTGTGAACAAAAGCACATGTTTTTCTGCATAGAAACACACTTGGTGTGCAGAAAATGTGCGCAGAAAAAGCCGAGTTGAAAACTGAAAAACAAGTGTGATCCCTGCCTAAGCCATAGACCCCGAACAAGCATGCAGATCAAATGTCTATAACACGTCTGACAAGATTAGCTGCATGCATGTTTCAGGTGTGTGATTTAGACCCTAGTGACCAGAAGGATCAGCAGGATTTCCATGCAACTGGTATTGTTTAACAGGAAATAAATATGGCAGCCACCACTCTCATATGAATGAAAGCAATGACACATTTACAGTGATGGTTATAACATAATAAAAGGCTGACAACCTATTAAATATCAGTAGATAGGTACTGAGCTAGAAATATAATGCATTTTAACAACTGAGGTACACTGTACAAGAAAGAGGTTGTTAAAGGGATACTGTAGCGGGGTCGAGGGAAAATGAGTTGAAGTTACCCGGGGCTTCTAATGGTCCCCCGCAGGCATCCTGTGCCCGTGCAGCCACTCACCGATGCTCCGACCCCGCCTCCGGGTCACTTCTGGAATTTCAGACTTTAAATTCTGAAAACCACTGCGCCTGCGTTGCCGGAGGCGGGGCCGGAGCTTTGGGGAGTAGCTGCGCGGGCACAGGATGTCTGCGGGGGACCATTAGAAGCCCCAGGTAAGTTCAACTCATTTTCCCCCGACCCCCCTACAGTATACCTTTAAATCTGGCCACAGAGATGCCAGCAGCTTAATGGTTAAAGTGCAGAGAGTGCCATAAATAAAAGTAAGTAAACAGCACACTGGGATAAGGCTGAGGAATGTGTGAATGACAGAGCTGAATGGATGTGAGATCTTGTAACCTCCAGACCAGGAGCTTCTGCTGCTATCTCAGGGATTGAGACATGATCTTAGGGAGTGAGGGAAAACTTCGGAGCTCACCTCTCAATAGCTTGTAATGTAGATATAAGACAAAGGCTGAGAAGGGCAGGCTGCTGGATGATTGGTATTCCCTTAGACTCAGGAATGCTGTCAGCAGCTCTGCGCCCCCCCTGATGATTGAAGAGGGAGGTCGCCTGGGGCACGTGTCATGTCTGCATCCCTCCAGATACGCGTCTGGCTCATACCCACCCCTGATGCCCAGGAGGAGAGTAGGGGTAACTTCCCCAGGCCTGTGGGTGTAGGCCCGGGGGGTGCATGGTGGCATCTGGGGGCCTATTTAACAATGAGAACCCCATATGCCTGCCCCTCCCCAGGTGAAATGGGTACCTACCCCTTACCCATTTCCACAAAGAGTTAAAATGGAAATAAAAACATAACTATGAAATAAGTTGTTTATTGATTACCTGTCATTAATGATCCAACACCAATATCTCCTAAGGGCCCATGGCGATAACAACGAACCCCCGCCGCTGAATGCCCCGGTTCCCAGGATTCTCCTATTATGTGTAAACCTGCTCGTTCTGCCACTCTAACTTGGCCTCCAGGGACCAGGAAATCCCTGGCAGCTGTTTTTGTTTTAGATGTCACAATGGGCAAAGGTTCTGCCAAAAATGTGTGTTTTTGCAGCCAATTTTTACACTCCTAGCCACTGCAATATAGAAGCAGAGGGTGACTATGGCCAATCAGCAGTGGGAGTTTGTCGTGATTGGCGGTGGAGCAGGCTCTTATAGCATATTGGCATTGGATCATTAATTAGAGGTAAGTATTTTTGGTGATTTTTTTTCGCAGTTATGTTTTTATTTTTCAATATTAACTTTTTACATCAGTACCCCTATACTCATTTCACCTGGGGAGGGGGAGGGCATCTGGGGGTTCCCCTTGTGAGAAAAAAAATAATCGGCTTCAATAAAAAGAGCCTTCGGAACACAAAAATCATAAAACAAAATTTGGTATTTATATTTATTTACCAGCACAAGTTCGCACAACAAGGCATGTCAAATACGATGCCATTGACTTGTATCTGATGTGAGGCAAATGCGAATTAGCAAAAATGAAAAACGTACCAACATTCTGTCGTGTGAAAGGGGCCTGAAACCCGGTTGAATAAGCCACCTTCCGTATTAAGATTTTTACGCAAATAAATGTTTCCCATCCAAACATTATAGATCACCAGGCTGCAAAAAACCTTGTGGCTGTAAAATGCCTAATATTTAAAGGTTGAAGCCTATGTGGGGGGAATCATTTTTCAAAATGTAATATTCCTAGCACTTTCCTGCTCCACCCAACAAATGGCTACTATAGAGTAGTGTTGGGCGAACATCTAGATGTTCGGGTTCGGGCCGAACAGGCCGAACATGGCCGCGATGTTCGGGTGTTCGACCCGAACTCCGAACATAATGGAAGTCAATGGGGACCCGAACTTTTGTGCTTTGTAAAGCCTCCTTACATGCTACATACCCCAAATTTACAGGGTATGTGCACCTTGGGAGTGGGTACAAGAGGGAAAAAAATTTAGCAAAAAGAGCTTATAGTTTTTGAGAAAATTGATTGTAAAGTTTCAAAGGAAAAATTGTCTTTTAAATGCTGAAAATGTCATGTTTCTTTGCACAGGTAACATGGTTTTTACCGCCAGGCAGTCATAAATGTAATAAAGAGAAGAGGTTCCATAAACAGGGACCGGTAACGCTAACCCAGCAGCAGCAGCAGCACACGTGATGGAACAGGAGGAGGCGCAGGAGGAGAAGGCCACGCTTTTTGAGACACAACAACCCAGGCCTTGCATGAGGACAAGAAGCGTGCGGATAGCATGCTTTTTACCGCCATGCAGTCATAAATGTAATAAAGATAAGAGGTTCAATAAACAGGGACCGGTAACGCTAACCCAGCAGCAGCAGCAGCACACGTGATGGAACAGGAGGAGGCGCAGGAGGAGAAGGCCACGCTTTTTGAGACACAACAACCCAGGCCTTGCATGAGGACAAGAAGCGTGCGGATATAGCAGCAATGCTTTTTGCCGCCATGCAGTCATAAATGTAATAAAGAGAAGAGGCTCAATAAACAGGGACCGGTAACGCTAACCCAGCAGCAGCAGCAGCACAGAGCACACGTGACGGAACAGGAGGAGGCGCAGGAGGAGAAGGCCACGCTTTGAGACACAACAACCCAGGCCTTGCATGAGGACAAGAAGCGTGCAGATAGCATGCTTTTTACCGCCATGCAGTCATAAATGTAATAAAGATAAGAGGTTCAATAAACAGGGACCGGTAACGCTAACCCAGCAGCAGCAGCAGCAGCACAGAGCACACATGATGGAACAGGAGGAGGCGCAGGAGGAGAAGGCTACGCTTTGAGACACAACAACCCAGGCCTTGCATGAGGACAAGAAGCGTGCGGATATAGCAATGCTTTTTGCCGCCATGCAGTCATAAATGTAATACAGATGAGAGGTTCAATAAACAGGGACCGGTAACGCTAACCCAGCAGCAGCAGCAGCACAGAGCACACGTGATGGAACAGGAGGAGGCGCAGGAGGAGAAGGCCACGCTTTTTGAGACGCAACCCAGGCCTTGCATGAGGACAAAAAGCGTGCGGATATAGCAATGCTTTTTGCCGCCATGCAGTCATAAATGTAATACAGATGAGAGGTTCAATAAACAGGGACCGGTAACGCTAACCCAGCAGCAGCAGCAGCACAGAGCACACGTGATGGAACAGGAGGAGGCGCAGGAGGAGAAGGCCACGCTTTTTGAGACGCAACCCAGGCCTTGCATGAGGACAAAAAGCGTGCGGATATAGCAATGCTTTTTGCCGCCATGCAGTCATAAATGTAATACAGATGAGAGGTTCCATAAACAGGGACCGGAAACGCTAACCCAGCAGCAGCAGCACACGTGATGGAACAGGAGCAGGCGCAGGAGGAGAAGGCCATGCTTTTTGAGACACAACAACCCAGGCCTTGCATGAGGACAAAAAGCGTGCGGATATAGCAGCAATGCTTTTTGCCGCCATGCAGTCATAAATGTAATACAGATGAGAGGTTCAATAAACAGGGACCGGAAACGCTAAACCATCCCAGATGTTCATTGGTCATGTTACTTGGTTGGGGTCCTGGAGTGTTGCGTAGTCATTTCCAATCCAGGATTGATTCATTTTAATTTGAGTCAGACGGTCTGCATTTTCTGTGGAGAGGCGGATACGTGAACCTTGCAGGCAACGGCATTCTTCAAGCTTCGGGTTATTTTGCTGACCACGTGCTCATGCAACTCAGGCACTGCAGAGCGCGCAAAGTGGTAGCGGCTGGGAACCACGTAACGTGGGATGGCCACTGACATCATGCCCTTGAAGCTGTTTGTCTCCACCACTCGATATGGCAGCATTTCGCAGGCCAGAAGCTTGGCTATGCTGGCTCTTACTGCCACGGCCCGGGGGTCATTTGCTGGCAATTTCCTCTTGCGCTCAAACATCTCCGAGACAGACAACTGAACCGTAGGGCTGCACAACGAAGGGCTGTTGGTTGTTGTGTTTGATGAACACTGGGAGACCTCAAGAGCACTACTCCGGAAAGTGACAGTGTCAGCGTCATCTGATTTTTTGGAATGTTTTGAACCACGCAATGGCTGGGCTACTGCTGCTGCTGAGGCGGGTCTGGTGGTGAGTCTGGTGAACCCAAGGGAGGCAGTGTTGCTGGTGGTACCCTGTCCTGCCGCGTTTGCCCACAGAGTGGGATGTTTGGATAGCATGTGGCGGCTCATGCTGGTGGTGGAGAGGTTGTTAATACTTTTCCCCCTGCTCAGGCGGGTCTTGCACACCTTGCAAATCGCCATGGTAACATCCTCAGTGCAGTCTTCAAAGAAAGCCCAGAATTTGGAGCACCTGCCTTGCTGGCGATTTCTGTTTGCGCCTCTTTTGCCTCTCACTTGAACTTCCACGCTTGTGGTGCCTGAAATTGCGCGCCGCCTACCTTGTGGCACAAGGCGAACTCGTGCAGCAGTGGGTTCTTCAACAGACTCATCTGTGCTGCTGCTACGACGGCGATGTTCTCGTTCACAAACAAAATCTGGGTCTATGTCCACATTGTCCATACCCTCCTCTTCCATCTCCTCAAACTCGTCATATGTCATTGTGGGGGGCCGCCGCCGTGGAGTACAGCTCCCCAGCACAACCGTCAGGGGAAACACCTCTTCCCTTGCCCCTCCCTCTTTCACCGGATTTCTTCCTCATTTCACTTATCCTTACAGTACACGCTGACTGGCAGCAGTACAGTGGCAGTACAGAAATGCTATACAGTGGTGGGTGAGCGGTGTACCACTATTGCCAGCAGCGACACAGAGCACAATGCTATACAGTGGCGGGTGAGCGGTGTACTACTGTTCCCAGCAGACAAAGAGTGGCAGTAAACACAATGCTATATAGTGTGGCTGAGCCGTGTACACAGAGTGGCAGTAAACACAATGCTATATAGTCTGCTATATAGTCACCCCGAACGGGGTGATGTTCTGCAGCACCCGAACAGTGGCGAACACTGTTCGCCCAACACTACTGGGAACGCAGATTTTAGTACCTAAACACACGATACAACATGTTTTCCGGGGTCGGACTCTGAGGCACATACAGATGGTCCCGATCATCATCCTCATCATACAACTCTTCTCCTGAGTCTGACCCACCCACCACCTCTGCCACCCCAACATCCCCAGACACAGTCACAGACCCCTCATCGTCCTCAACATTAACTTGGGATGCTGGCCTGAGCCCGACCTCCTCCTCCACATCAGGCCCCATCATCCCCTCAATGGCAGCCCTCATTAATCGCTCTGGCGCCGGACCGATGGACACAACGTTCTCCTCCGGGGAGGGCTGCTGCTGACCACTGGCTGCTGGGGTGGATGTTATAGCTTGCGTGGGGCGTTGGCTGTTGCTGTTGTTGGGAGTGCTGCTCACAGCGGAGGTCTCTGAGGAACTCATGGTGAGCTCATATAGTGGTTGACGGTGAGTGGAGTATTACTGATCCCAGCAATATACACACTGACTGGCAGAGTACGCAATGCTATATAGTCTGGCTGAGCCGTGTACACAGAGTGGCAGTGAACAATGCTATATAGTCTGGCTGAGCGGTGTACACAGAGTGGCAGTACACACAATGCTATATAGTCTGGCTGAGCCATGTACACAGAGTGGCAGTAAACAATGGTATATAGTCTGGCTGAGCGGTGTACACAGAGTGTCAGTAAACAATGGTATATAGTCTGGCTGAGCGGTGTACACAGAGTGTCAGTAAACAATGGTATATAGTCTGGCTGAGCGGTGTACACAGAGTGTCAGTAAACAATGGTATATAGTCTGGCTGAGCGGTGTACACCGAGTGTCAGTAAACAATGGTATATAGTCTGGCTGAGCGGTGTACACAGAGTGTCAGTAAACAATGGTATATAGTCTGGCTGAGCGGTGTACACAGAGTGTCAGTAAACAATGGTATATAGTCTGGCTGAGCGGTGTACACAGAGTGTCAGTAAACAATGGTATATAGTCTGGCTGAGCGGTGTACACAGAGTGTCAGTAAACAATGGTATATAGTCTGGCTGAGCGGTGTACACAGAGTGTCAGTAAACAATGGTATATAGTCTGGCTGAGCGGTGTACACCGAGTGTCAGTAAACAATGGTATATAGTCTGGCTGAGCGGTGTACACAGAGTGTCAGTAAACAATGGTATATAGTCTGGCTGAGCGGTGTACACAGAGTGTCAGTAAACAATGGTATATAGTCTGGCTGAGCGGTGTACACAGAGTGTCAGTAAACAATGGTATATAGTCTGGCTGAGCGGTGTACACAGAGTGTCAGTAAACAATGGTATATAGTCTGGCTGAGCGGTGTACACAGAGTGTCAGTAAACAATGGTATATAGTCTGGCTGAGCGGTGTACACAGAGTGGCAGTACACACAATGCTATATAGTCTGGCTGAGCGGTGTACACAGAGTGGCAGTACACACAATGCTATAGAGTCTGGCTGAGCGGTGTACACAGAGTGGCAGTACACACAATGCTATGTAGTCTGGCTGAGCGGTGTACACAGAGTGGCAGTAAACACAATGCTATATATAGCGTGGCTGAGCGAGGTGCACAGTGGCAGTACACACAATGCTATATAGTCAGGCTGAGCCGTGTACACAGAGTGGCAGTACACACAATGCTATATAGTGTGGCTGAGCGAGCGGTGTACTACTATTCCCAGCAGACACAGAACAGTAAACACAATGCTATATAGTGTGGGTGAGCGAGCGGTGTACCACTATTCCCAGCAGACACAGAACAGTAAACAGAATGCTATATAGTGTGGCTGAACGAGCGGTGTACCACTATTCCCAGCAGACACAGAACAGTAAACAGAATGCTATATAGTGTGGCTGAGCGAGCGGTGTACCACTATTCCCAGCAGACACAGAACAGTGAACAGAATGCTATATAGTGTGGCTGAGCGAGCGGTGTACTACTATTCCCAGCAGACACAGAACAGTAAACAGAATGCTATATAGTGTGGCTGAGCGAGGTACACAGAGTGGCAGTAAACAGAATGCTATATAGTGTGGCTGAGCGAGCGGTGTACTACTGTTCCCAGCAGCGACACACAATGACTGGGGGGGACCCTGGCTAGCGTGGCTGGAGAGCGAACTACCCTGCCTGCCTACCCAAAGCTAAACCCACAGAGAAATGGCGGAGATATGACGTGGTTCGGGTATTTATTTACCCGAACCACGTGACCGTTCGGCCAATCAGAGCGCGTTCGGGCCCGAACCACGTGACCCGTTCGGCCAATCACAGCGCTAGCCGAACGTTCGGGGATTGTTCGGCCATGCGCTCTTAGTTCGGCCATGTGGCCGAACGGTTTGGCCGAGCACCGTCAGGTGTTCGGCCGAACTCGAACATCACCCGAACAGGGTGATGTTCTGCAGAACCCGAACAGTGGCGAACACTGTTCGCCCATCACTACTATAGAGCTTAAGGCTTGACTGGCAAATTCCTCACCATGAACACTGCAGATGCTCAGTTCTAGAGTTTTAAACTGGAATATGTGATGTTTGGGACAAATGTGAAATATTCCTGAACACAAACAGTGAAATGATGAGTGAGTGTGCACAGTCACCCAACTATAGCACTGGAAAGTAAAGTAACTTCATCACACTTTATCAAAGCTTAGTAAATCAGGCACTAAGACTGCGTTCTTACTCTCAGAGGCATGACCTCATGCACAGGAGAAAATGGAAATCTCCAGCATACCAACGATTAGACAGTCCCTTCCCAACAGACACTGTAATATAAATGCACATAAATTGAATTCCTTCTTTAAAAGAAATCTGAATACCTTTGGAGCGTTTTAACAAATCATCTCCAGCTTTTATGGCAAGACTTCAAGGAACAGCAGAAAGGGAATCTCTGCATTCTCCCTCCTCCTTCATGGCACAGCGTCTTCTGTAGGAGGATATGGAAGAGCTGGGGTCTGCCAACAATTACACTGTGAGCTTTATTGGGGATTCAGAGTGGATTTTTATTAAACTCACTCACAGGGATTTGAAGATGGGATTTGGAGTGAATCAGCCATTGTAGTGCTGCTGCCTGCGAGGGAGGCTGGGGTATATGTATATAATGGCAAGTAGCTCTTAACATAAAGAACTTAAGAACAGCAGTCATTTCCATTGAGATAAAACAAAAAATACTGGAAGCAAAAAGCTTGTGCCAAGAGCTTGCAGCCTTTGCCACAAGACAAACAAAGTGAAATTATCATATTGTTTTTATAAAGTTTGACTTTATAGGAAGTGCTGTATAAACGTGACATGGTTCATGGAAAATTGTGTTTAACCTTGCTTCTACTGTAGCATCATCTCTCTGACATTAATTTTAGCATTAAATTGCAACTCCAGCTAATTTTTTTCTCTTGTACTGATCATCTACGCCAGAATCCTCTTTCTAGACTTCAGTTCCGCCTTTAATAATATTTTCCCAAACATCATGCACGACAACCTTGTACAACTTGGCATCAACCTCACTCTATGTGCATGGATCAAGGACTTCCTCACCAACAAAATGGAACAAGTTAATCTTGGTAACTGACCCTCCCAGGACTGTTTCTGGTACATGAGGGCAGGGTTGGGAAGTCCTGACGTTGAGGAGGACAGAGATAGATTAAGATGAAATGGGTCCGTAAACAAAAATATCAAATTTGGCTTCTTTTCTTCAAACATGCTTTTTTCTTGGCAAAGCGGGGTGGGCTGCAGGGTAAGAAGAGGTGTACATCAGGTCCATGGATACCTACTTGGCCCTAGGCACCTGCTGGGCTTGTCTTATGGGTGATCTAGCTTTTCAATAGAGGGACAGTAAAATGACATGAACAGGAAGGACTGGAGGTATAGGAAAATAAGGGAGCACACAGAGGAAGGACTGGAACTGCAGGGTATAGCAAGACCTAGTGAATGGAGTTTGTTGGTCAGCTGGCTAGGTACAATGGTGTTAAATGCTGAGCTGTAGTCAACAAATAGCATCCTAACATAGGAATTGGGCTTTTCCAGGTGTGAGAGGGCAGCATGGAGAGCTACTCAGATGGCATCCTCAGTCGATCTATTTGTTCGGTAAGCAAACTGGTGTTGATCTAGATTTGCTGGGATGGAGGCCTTGATGTGTGTGGCTACCAGTCGTTCAAAGCACTTGGCGATGACAGGGGTTAGAGCAACTGGTCGATAATCACCTGATTACCTGATGGAAGGAGCTCAAACAAGGCATTTCCAGGGTGAGTGTTGTCCTTGGTAATGCTTTTGGCCCTTCTCACGCTGCGAGTATTATACAATGTGAATTGCATCTTTTGATCATTTCCCCTGCTTTATCGACCTAATTACCAAATGTTTTAGACCAGGTCTAAAAACAGGTCTAAAACATTAATAATAGTAATAGTAATAGGTAATAGTGAATTCCACTTTGATGCAACTGACCAAACCATCAGTAGACTAAAAACCATCAGTAGACTAGTTTAAATAAACTGCTTAGTGAATTGAGGCCATTGAATTATAATTACTAAACTACGTTAAGCAGAATAAGATGCATACAGTCTTACCGCACAATGAAGAGAGCATAATGCAAAACATTGCATGCAATGCATTGCGCTCTACTCATCACACGATATTATGCTCACTGGAATTTGGTGAATATACCCTAATGTAATTTATCCTTGCAAGGCATGGAGTCAGACTGGGTTTTTTCAACAGAAGTAAAATTACTTTTCAATAAAAAGGAGACAATTAGGGCTCGTTCACACTAATGTCATTTTTGCCTTTTTTTAAAGCGCTGGCGATTTTCATAAATCGCCCTAAAAACGCTTGTGCAATGATTCCCTATAAGAGAGTTCACATCTGAGCAGTTCATTTCTGATCTGCTCAGCAAAGGGCTGCTTTTACAGTTTTTGAGGTGATTTTGCCTCAATGGGAGGTATAGGAAAAACGCAAAACGCTCACAAAATCACTTTGTGCAGCGATTGCGTTCACATTTTTAAGAATAAATACATTGCATTTATTATTTTCCGGGTCAAAGAGTTTACTACCTGACTTGCGTCAGGGAGTGCATTAAAAAACTGCTCTGGAAAAGCACTTAGAAAAGTGTTTTTAAGAGAAACGCACCGCCCACCCAAGCACCGGGAATCACAAAAAAAAATTGCATTAAAAAACACCCAACGCGAATGCTAACGCAATAGGAACGCAATGTGAACGAGGCCTTACCGCAGTTTTCATTCTTCCTGTCTATTTCCTCCTTTAGTGCAACAGGCTGTATCATCATTGTGTAGTTTAACAAGACCTAATTTTTGTTTTAGTTCTTTCAAAGAAAACTTAATATAGATAAAAAATGATGCTTCTGCTAGTAGTGCCTTTTTACTTTGAGACACAGAATGGAAACAGGAACCCCGTAGAAATAAATCATACTCAAAATCTAAATTAAATGAGAAACAGCTAAAAAGAAAAAAGTCTGACTAGTCACTTGAGAAAGTCACGATTATTTATAGACAGCAGACAGTGACCTCTTCCAGAGTAGAGCAGGCCACAAAATCTCTACTAGTAGAGGTTTCAACAGAGCTTGTTAGAGAGCAGACAGCTGACTGGCACTATCACTCATATGATGTTTCAGCTTAATCCCTTCATATGAATTAGCAAACCCCTTATGAACAAGAAGTGAAAACACATTGATAGGAGTTTGTAAACCAGGGTTCTAAAAGAATCAGGCACTTATTTAGGGGAAATTACTGTATGTTGCTTTTATCTATGGTAGAATTTGTGACAGTTTCTCGAGCAGCAGTCGGAGTCGGTTACACTTTTGCAATCATCTGTAAATGATTTATCTTTGCATTTTTGACAATTTTAATTTAAAGCAGCCTCCTGTATTAGAAGAAGTCTGGGACATGATATATCATGAATGACGGAGTGGATGATTTATGAATGAAGTCGCAATGCTATAATTAACTTCTATCAAAATGTAATCAACATTATCCTGACACTAATTTTGAAAGAGGATATATCAATCCTCTGGGGCTGATTGCTATACAGAGGTGTTGCCAGGCTACAGGCTACTGATGCATTCAACTGCGATGAAGAAGGAGGATGAGTGACAGTGTGTGCACGATGGAGCAGCTTTGAGTGGGAGGGGTAAGATCAGTGGCGTAGCTACGGAGCTGTGGGACCCGATGTAAGTTTTACAATGGGGCCTCCCTTTCCTCTCCAGGGACCACTCATATGAAATGTAACTATTACCTCCACATCCTTTTGCTTAAAGGGAACCTGAGGTGAGAGGGATAAGGAGGCTGGCAGCCTGCTATATTTATTTCCTGTAATGATCGGCTCAGCTGCTTGTGCAGGCAGGCAGCTTTTTGACCATTGTTTAGGTTTGCATGCTGCAGGACTCTGGAAAGGAGAGCTTCTGTCAGTTTTGCAGCTTGTGTTTGCTGAGTAATTTGCATACGTTGTCATGCAAATTGCCTGGCCACATTCATTGGAGGCGTGTACTATAAGTACTATGTGTTTCCCACAATGCGAAGCTGATCATAAGGATTTAGTCCTGTGTAACACTCCTGGAGGAGTGTCAGCCTTACTCTCTGTTTGAAGATCAGCTTAGAGTAATTCCTGGAAAACTGCACTAGGCAGATTTCCTTAGTGCAGTTAGGATTGCTTATCTGTTTGTTTGTTCTGATGTGATTGTCCTGTCCCAGCGGTGGTCGACAGGAAATGGTTCTGATCTCTGTTCTTGGATTATAGCTGGTGCAGCGGTTGCTACCAGCTATCTCTTCTGATCTGTCTCACTTGGATCGCACTAGCATCTTGCGCTAGCGCTGTGGATCCTTCTGTTCTGTCTCCTTGGATCGCGCTAGCCACTTTCCGCTAGTGCTGTGGATCCTTCTGTTCTGCTACTCTGTACCTGGATCACGCTAGCCACTTTCACTAGTGCTGTGGATCCTTCTGTTCTGCTACTCTGTCTGCCTGGATCGCACTCGCCTAGCGCTAGTGCTGTGGATCCTTCTGTTCTGCTACTCTGTACCTGGATCGCACTAGCATCCTGCGCTAGTACTGTGGATCCTTCTGTTCTGTCTTCCTGGATCGCGCTAGCCACTTTCGCTAGTGCTGTGGATCCTATCTCTCGCTTGTCCCTGTTTTCGTGTGTCTGTCTTGTCTGCTACGAACACTTGCTGGAGGCTTGGTGAGGTAACCGTTAAGCAAGCGCTCGCGTCCTCTGTTACATGTTTGTCTGTCGATGGTTAGTTAGGCGTGCTTGTCTCTATTGTGCTCATCACGTGGAGACCGCGCATGAACGCGTGCACTGTTGCGAATGAGTGCGGTGTTCGCATTCAGTTAGCATTTGTTATTTTCCGTATCTCCTCATTGCATGATTTGCTGTGCCTTTGCTATCCTCGTATTCTGTTCTGATCTGCCTTGTGTCACTTTTGGCAATCGCCTTTCTTGCGGTTGCGTTTCTGTTTCGTATCTGCTGTTGTGTGTGCGCTGTCGCGGGGTGGCGACTAGATTCGCGCATACAAATACAACCTGTCCCTTTGCTCGTTCTCATTCGCAATTGCTTCCCTTGCGATTGCGTTCTGCGCTTCGTACAATTCCTGTCTGGCATTTGTGGAGGTACAGAGGATTGGTTCCTCTGCACTCCTCAGCGCCATCTGCCGACAGGAATTTCCCTCTACGTAGCACCTTTTGCTGGGTTCCTGCAATTATACGCTTGTGGAAGATTTCTGCCGTATCAGCGCACGCATTGTGCGCTGATCACGGAGAAAGTTCCACAACCGTTACATTTCCTTTTAAACATGACCAGTTGACTGGCAGTCCTCCTGATCCAGAGTCTCTATTACTTTTAGCCATAGATCCTGAACAAGCATGCAACAGATCAGGTACTCTGACTCAGCTGACTCAGGTTTTACTGGATAAACCATATGCTTGTTCCAGGGTTTACTACCACTACTACTAATCAACAGTGCTGCCAGGAAACTGGCATTGTTTACAGGGAAATTAAAATGACAGCCTCCATATTCCTATCACCATGGGTTTCCTTGCAGTAATAAAGGACTAAAGTTTATTTCTGGGTACATGTGTAGGACAATGTTATTGTCCACTGGACCAGGCTAACAGAGTAGCTTATTGGTAGCAGAATTGCTTTGGTAATATCCTAAATTTTTGATTTTGATCCTCCAATTTCTGATTATTGAGATTCCTGTCACCAGTTGCTGCCTTTCCTCTTTTAGAAAATATCTGGTCAGAGCATTGCACTGCTAGCTTCACTTGGGAATATTTGTTTTCTTATTTATAGAACTTTTTAACTTCTCATCAGACAGATAACAACAACAAAAATAGCACAAAATAAAAAAAAGAGAAGATACTTGAACGTATGTATGGAACTCGTATGGAGCTCCAACTCCAACACAAGTGTCCCCGAACTCATTAAAAGTAAAACCAAACTCTTAGATAATGAAAAGTTGTTGTTCTGCATATAGTTGCTGAAGAAATCCACTGTTCTGTATTTTTGTTTGTTCACCCACTCAAAGTGTGAAATTACTTGTAAAAACAAAACAGAGGACACCAAGAGCCCAATAGTGCAATATTGTCTGGTAAGCTCAATATATAATGTAATGTCAAAGGTTCTTATACTCACAAAGGTGGGTTACCATCAGGCAACCACTTGACAGGCAGGTGGGGAGTATTAGTACCTGACCCCACTCAGGTATAAAAGTCGCTCTCTGTAGATAGGAAAATGGGGAAAGAACCCCTCCACCAGGGGTGGACTTAATCGTGCTGTAATATGTACGAACAGAGGCGCCAAGCAGAGTAAAACAATGTTCTAAAAATGATAAAAAGAGGGAAGTCGAGGTGGACTTACCTCCCTCTGGTAGTGGACATATACTCAAATGCAGAGTAAAAAATATACAATTTATTCACAGCTCCATAAAATCGCAACGCGTTTCGCGGTCAACAGTCCTGCTTCATCAGGCAGTACAGGAGCATATAAAACTGGTTCAGGTCCATAAATCGTGTGAGCGCCTCTATGAGAGGCGCTCACACAGAGGCACTCACACGCTTTATGGACCTGAACCAGTTTTATATGCTCCTGTACTGCCTGATGAAGCAGGACTGTTAACCGCGAAATGCGTTGCAATTTTATGGAGCTGTGAATAAATTGTATATTTTTTACTCTGCATTTGAGTATATGTCCACTTCCAGAGGGAGGTAAGTCCACCTCGACTTCCCTCTTTTTATCATTTTTAGAACATTGTTTTACTCTGCTTGGTGCCTCTGTTCGTACATATTACAGCACAAAGTGTAAAAGTAGTTCTTATCAGCAGCTGTGAATAGACTGCAGGAGCGCCAACATACAGTAAACACTGAGACTTAACACCTTCAGTGCTCCCTGCAAAGTAAAAACAATTTCTAAACTTGTTTTTTCAGGATTTCCATACATTTCAGTTAGTTGCCCTAAATAAATTCCATCGAATTCAACCAGGAAGTATGGTACTAGCCTAACACTTGCACTAGCATGTACCCTTACATATCCCTTTTGATCCAGAGGAAGTGTAAAGGTAATTTTTTAAAAATATTATTCACTAGCTGATGGCCCAGCATTGCCCAAGTATGTATTTGGCTCAATGACCTAGTTTGTGAGCTTTGCAGTCTTTGACATCAAACAAATCTGATTGACTGTGACTCCACCCCCTTTTCTGAATTTGAACCCCAGTCATCCAATGACCAACTGTACCAGGTTTGAGGCGTGTGCCATTAAAAGTGCAAGAATGGTAGCAATTAAATATTCCCCTTGAAAATCAATAAGTGAATTTTGATTGGCTTTTGTAGGCTTCACCCACTTTTCTGACTATTAATCTCAGTCACCCAGTGACCAACTGTGCAAAATTTAAGAACCCTACCATTAACCTCCCTAGCGGTAGGCCCGACCTACGCTCGGGCTAGCCACCGCTGAGGATCACATGGCCCCTGGAGGATTTTTTTAGAATAAAATGTGCTCTATTTCCTTAAGCTAGCACTTGGCTAGCTAACTATGTCCCCAAAGTCCCTCCGCTCGCCACCGATCCCCCCGATCGCCGCCGTAATACGTACCCCCGGGGGTCCTGCGATGGCGCAGTCTCCTAAACAGCACCAGACTTCGCTATGGGGAGGATCGGGACTGCGCATGACGTCGATTACTTCAGACGTCATGTCCGATCGTCGCCATAGCGACAAGTGAAGCTGTATGGTGAAGCTGCGGCTCTCGCGGGATCACGGAGGGGTAAATATTGCCGGCGGCGATCGGGGGGGTTTAGTTAGGTCCGGCGGGGCTTGGGGGGCATAGTTAGCTAGCGAAGTGCTAGCTTAAGCATATAAATTACATTTTATTAAAAAAATCCTCCCGTGGACGCAGCCTCTGAAACTGCACACCGCCAGGGAGGTTCACAGTGTAAGAATGGCTGCAGTTTACATTTCCCAGGGAAATTTGTATTTGTCTTCCCCCACTTTTTGCTCATGGTAATAAAAATATCCTATATGTTATTCCAGGTAATGTACTATATGTGTGCCAAATTTCATTCAAATCCGTTCAGCCATTGTTGTGTGATTGAGTAACAACCATCCAAAACATCCAAACTTTTGCATTTATAATATTAGTGAGACAAAGGTTATCATGCGGTTGCTTGTTAGATCAGAGGAAATTCTAAAATTTGTTCCATTTTAGAGATCAGGTGCACCAGAGTGCATCTGTACAGAGCTTGTTTCCTACAGAGCCATTTTCTAGAGTAAGCTAGATTCTGCTGGGTGACAAGAATGGTGCATGTCCGTGCACCTTTAGCAGAGTGCGAGGGATAAAATGACATTCCCCTATAAACATGTTTCATACTTTCCTGAGATTACTTTGTTTTACTGGGGCGCATTTTGATGCACCACATTAGAAATTAGATCTTTTAAAAAAAATAATAATAAAATAAATATACTGTATATGCTTTATGCTTTGTTGGATGATAGAGGAGGTAGAAAAATCTGGAGAAACCTCCATCCAATTTAAGACTTGTAATACTCTTTATAATCTTATATCAACCTTAGCACATTTATCTGGCTTTCCTTCCACTCATTTCTTTTCTCTTGCAAATACAGAAAGAAAGCAAAAATATGTCTATGCCAAGCTAAAATGTTCTAACCAAGCTGAAGAAATGGTATGTGGCCAAAACAGAAACCTCAAAACACATGTATGTTCTGGAATCACAGCTTGTATAACACGTTCTGCTCGCAGCCATCTCACTGGCAGCACTCAGAAGGAGCTTGTACAATCTGTTTGCTATGAGAGGGTGGGAGCCAAGACGGAGATGCTGAAAAGATTAATATGTAGGGTCACTTGTCATTTTTGACCATGATATTTTTAGAACCCACAAGCCATCCTCAAAGCCAGATTCTCTCTCCCTTGGTGCTTGTGGCAATAGCTTAGCTATGCAAGCTCACTATTTCAATACATTATTCATAACAAATTAGAAACACTGTTTTGGCTTTCTAAGTCTAAGAACCTTGAAATGATTTTTTGTTCTTTGGCCTATTTAAACAGATTAATATATCTTTATAAGGAAGGCAAAGAAAATACAGATGTGGTAACTGCAACACTTTGAGGATGATTTACTAAGGGGATGGATTGCATATTGTGATCCCTCACTTTCCTTCTGCTGTGATCGCCTAAGTAAAATGGCAGCAGAGAGGCAAAATGACAAGCTCTCACTCTTTTAGAGCTATGGCCAGCTTTCACTGCAACCATGCATCTTTGCTTTACTAAACTGAATAGATTAAAAGGGTGCTCACTTGCATGTTTCCCTACTACATTATAAGCTATCGCACTGTTGGACAGGGCCCAACGTGTGCACCTAGTCAAACCTCTCACCCCAACTAAAAAGCTGCATTAGAGGCCCTTTGTTGCAGAAAAATCCCCCTACCCCCCATTGGACACCTTCTGTGTTCCTGAGTTTTTGGCAGAATTGCGTCTCACCTGTCCCGGCAGGCACTCTCCCCATCAGTCTGACTCCATGCACTCCCCAACTTCATCCAACACTGACCGCATCTTCCCTGTGACCCACAGCATGTTATTACGTAATAGCATACTCTAGGAGAGGCTCCCCTTTGTGGATACGACAGGAGGGCATGGAGCCATGGACTAACAGAGGAGTGCACCCACCAGTAAAGGTGAGATGCTGCTCTGCGGGGGGCGCGGGGTATACAGTTAGGTTGGGGAGTGACTAAGAAAGCCTGGCTGCCAGCTTGGGCCCTGAGGCAATTGCCAAGGTGCCCATATGTTAGCGCTGGAACTGCTGCTGGGATGGTGACTTGTGTCTATACTTCTCAAAAAAATGTGTGATGACTCAGAAGAGTACCAATGCACTAATGCCAAAAGTGGGACTTTGGAAAAAAATGTTTTGTTTTTTTTTAATTTAAAAGTATTTTGTCTTTAAAATGAGTGTAACTATGTGATCCCCATGCAGGCCTGAAAAACCCAGAAATAGCAGAGCCCACTTATGTGGTGTTTTGCCTACTGTTCTACATATAATTCTTATTTTCCTGCGTACTATTCTTGTTTAACTGTAGCCTTCTTTCTTCTTCTGTATACTTCTTCTCATTTGTAACCTTTCTTTTTCTGTATACTTTTATCTTGTGAAATCATCTTTTTCTTTATACAGCTATCTTCTTCCCTCATTTTTATCTATAAAATTCATTTTTTTAAATTCTATTCTTCTGCGTTTTCTGTTTTTCTGCCTTTTTTCTTTCATAACCTTGATTGCAGAACCACAGTATGCTGCTATCCATCCAGGCCTCCGCCAACTATACACAGTTCATTTGAGCACTCGGATTTGGAGAGAAGATTTCTCTCAATAAATGATTTTAGGATTCCTCTGAAACCCTTAACTTTCCCCAAGCCCGACCTGGGCCTAACACTTATTTCCCATATAAAGTCCAATTCTAAGCATATCTCCTTTTCTGCTGCAAGCCCCAGTAAAGTTAACCTTAAAAAGGAACTCCAGTGAAAATAATGTAATGAAAATCTGCTTTATTTTTACAATAATGATGTATAAATGATTTAGTCAGTGTTTGCCCATTGTAAAATATTTTAAATCTCTGATTTATATTCTGACATTTATCACATGGTGACATTTTTACTGCTGGCAAGTGATGTAGCTGCTGCTTGCTGTTTTGGCAGTTGGAAACAGCTGTAAACAGCTATTTCCCACAATGCAACAGGGTTCACAGACAGGAAACTGCCAAGAGTACGTACTCAGAATTTCTTTGTGGGAGGGGTTTCACTATAATATCAGCCATACAGCGCCCCCTGATGGTCTGTTTGTGAAAATGAATAGATTTCTCATGTAAAAGGGGGTATCAGCTACTGATTGGGATAAAGTTCAATTCTTGGTCGGAGTTTCTCTTTAAGATGGAATTGCATGAAAATATTTTATTTCATTTTTAACCCTTTAGCAGCCTATTGAATTAGAGGCTTGTAAGTGATCCACGCCAATTTATTTTAGCACATTTTTTTTATTTCTTATTTGTTACATTTCCTTTGCTTCTAATTAGTACCGCTGTAATGTGTATTTATGACCACTTGTCACTAGGGGGAAATGTGAGACAATAACACAGGACATCTTGCTTTCAGTTTCTATATTATCTGCTAGTAGAGATAAATCAAAGCATTCCAAGCATTTACAGCAAAAGCAGTTCTGCCGACTGAGGTCAAAAGCAGTGCACTTATCGCAAACAAGATAACTTTGTTGAAGCGGCTAATGGGTTAAATGGTATGAAAAAAGGGTTTTGTGTGTTTAGTGCAATTATTTTTGCATTAATTGTTAATATTAGTTTCCAAACATCTAATAATGGGAGGCATTTTGAACTAGAAGAGAGACAGTGTATATCACCTCTCATTTACAGTAAATGCATCATTCACTAGTGGAGCTTGTTCCGAGTCGGAAATCACAAGTTCCCATAATTACCGATCAGTAATGGCACTTACTGGTGCAATTACGAATGCCAGTTACGAGTGTACAGTACATGAAATTGGAGCACTCTAAATTTTGATTACAAGTCAGCAATTTTGAGTACTTTGAGTAATGTTTATTTATAATGAAATTTCAATGGCAGGGCTGCAAAATGGCTTTACCTATTTTTTGGACCAATAAAAAATATATGTTCCGAGAGTGGGAAATTAAAGGGATACTTAAGCCTAAGAAAAAAAAATCAGTTTTACTCCCCTGGGGCTTCTAGCAGCCCCCTGCTTCCAACCCGTGCTCACGCAGTCACTCTCTGATCCTCCTGTCCTCTGGCACCAACTACTTTCATTTTTGGCTGACAGGCTTACTGCGCCTGCGCAGGCCTGGCCATGTGTCTCCTTCTATGCGTTCCCGTCCGCAATAGTGTCCTGCACAGGCGCAGGACACTATTGCAGATGGGAACACGTAGAAGGCTATGCGTGGCCAGGTCTGTCGGCAAAATGTTTGTAGCTGGCGGCAGGAGGATCCGAGAGTGACTGCATCGGCACGGGACAGCTGCAGGGGGCTGGTAGAAGCACCAGGTGACTAAAACTAATTTTTTTTCTTAGGCTTAAGTATCCCTTTAAAAAAAAAAGGGCACGGGGTCCCCCCTCTCGAGCCTCTTTAACTTCTTGTCTGCCTTGCAGGCAGGGATAGCCAGAATACGAATACCCGTTCGCATGGGGCTGCACACCCTGAGCTATACCAGTCCACACGGTTCATGGTATGTTGGGGCTCTGGAGGAGAGGGGCGACTAAGCCTCCCCCTCTCCCCCAGAGCCCTTGTCCAATCCATGAACAAGGGGATCTTCCCCACGCCCTGTGCCCAGGAGGTGGGAGCTGATGATGCCAATAGAGGGGGGGGGGGGGTTCATGGTGGCATCTGGGAGTCCTCTTTAAGAAGAGGACCCCCAGATGCCCTCACCTTCGCAGGTGAAATAAATATAGGGGCAAATAGTACCCCTGGCCCCTACACATTTCCAGAGGTAAATGTAAATAAAAAGCGTAACAGCAAATACAGTAAAGTCCTTTAATATTCTTAATTTAAATGAATACTTACCTTTATTAATGTTCCCACACATCGGAAATGTTCCATTTGCGATTATTCAGGTTGGAGTGAGCATATGAGCTGTCCCACAGTGCATCCTCCCAAATACCTTTTGTTTTTTGAGCCCCTTACACACTCCTATGAATTCTGGTTTGGCAATGAGCATGCTGGGCAGTCTGTATCTCTGGGTGTTTCACGTTCTACTCCATAGAGCCATATTAATCAATGCCATGCACTGATGCGGTTTAACCAGTCCAAAAGCAGTCCGTATGCATGTTGGGTAACTTTGGGTCTGTACAATTAACAATGTGACACATCATTGCATACCAGTGGTTCTGGTTCCAGAGTGTTTAGCTTTCAGGGACAACAGAGGGACCGTTTGCATATTCAGCAGTGATGCACTATGCGACACCTCATCGGCTACTTCCAACTTGAATAACCCACACATTACATAATGGCACTATTTGTCATGTTCTTGGTGTAATTATCAGGTAGCACAGTGGGGATGTTAAAGTTATTTTGATGTTTAGATGCTACTCCCTTTTAAATATGACTACTTTCAGTGGTAATTCCGGAGAATGATAATAACTGGGTATGCAAGTATTATCACTTATGGAGCTCTAGGATATCCCAGCAGGGATACAGTCCTCAAGGAGTG
Organism: Hyperolius riggenbachi; assembly: GCF_040937935.1. Classification (NCBI taxonomy): domain Eukaryota; kingdom Metazoa; phylum Chordata; class Amphibia; order Anura; family Hyperoliidae; genus Hyperolius; species Hyperolius riggenbachi. Next base: position 164,585,265 of record NC_090656.1, on the reverse strand, counting down.
CACGCTATCCAGCTACCCCACAGGATCTCCTGAGACGGCAGGTAACTGTCCATGTACCAACACCTTCCCTAGCCACCCAGGTTCTCCGGGACAGCAAACACACATAGAGAGACCTGGTTCCTGGACCAAGAAATATCCATACTGCCTAACCCTCAGTCCTTTTTTAATTTATAGAGAGGCTGATGGATATTTCCTGTTCCTGGGAGGAGCCGAGACTCAATGTGTACCTATCCTGGAGTGGTACTGGAAAAATAAGCTGTTTCGTATGTGTGAAGACAGTGCTAACTGCTTCAGTCAGTGTATGATGGACTGAAGTGTGCAACTTAAAAAATAAGCTCAGGAAGTCACCAGTACAGGAACATCTTGCTGTGATAAAGTCCAGCAGAGTGAGGTAAAAAAAACACTGGTGTTTCTGGCATAGCCTATCTACCAACCTGTCTACAACATCTGTGTTATGCCGATGAGTGAGGCAAACAAACAGTGAATGTTCCAAGAGGCTCTATACTTTGTATAACTCTCAGTCACTTTTAGGGCTTGAGCCCACTGACACAGTTGTGTCTGCTTTTCTGTTACACATCAATGTTAGAGACGTTGAAAAGCGGACAGAAGCAGATACAAATTGGGATAATAAAATACTGTGTGGCTTGCAAACTGTAAGACAGTTATGCATGAGTTCAAGAAAGCTGTGATTTATTGGTGAAGGTGGGATATTGGCATAATACGGAATCCTTCACAGTGCATGATCTATGGCAGAGAGCTAAGGCAGGAGGTTCAGTACGGTATAATGCAAGGGGTGATCTTCATATAAACAATATGTTTACATTTCCTGTGGAACGTTTTTATGCTTTGAAGGTGTAAAGAGTGCTGTTTAAATGGTACATCTGCAATTGCTCCAAAATGCCTACTGCCCTGCTGCTGAAGTCCTTTATGCGCTGTATGTGCAAAACAGCAGCAACTAACATAGCAAGGGAACTGTCAATGTGTACAACTCTTGTTAAAATGAATTGTTGCAGCATGTGTCTGAATACATAGAGTGCTGTTTTTAGTGTTACATCTGCAATTCCTCCGGAACACCTACTATCCTGTAGTGAATTTATTGCTTCTCCTGATATATAAATACACATCACTTTATTAACCCTTACTTATCTTTGGGATATATATGTTAAGCGGCAGTGGGTAACACAGCATGGAAGCTGTCAATGTGTACAGCTCTTGTTAAAATGAATTGCTGAAGCATGTGTGATGGATGTAATATGGTATGTCTGAGTGGTGTGTGGGCTGGCTGTGTTGTTTTAAGCTTTGTATTGACAATGTTGTCAAACTGTTTTAACAGTGATGCTTTGTACAGTTTGTTCAACTAATTTTTTTGAATATGTTCTAATAAAATATTGATACATGGGACTAGGGGCGATGAATATTTACCTCCGTTCTTTACCTCTTTCTCTTCTCAGGTCTGACCCCTTTTTCCCTCCTCCCTTGACCCCTTTCCCTTCCATACAATCCTTTCCCTTAACCCGCTCCCTCTTTTCCATTCCTTTTTCTTTTCCCCTTTCCTTGTTTTTCCTTTTGATTTCTCCTTTTCTCTCCCAGTCCTCACACCCTTATCCTTTATATTTAGGTCAAATCATACAGACCTGGCCATGAATATCTGCAAAAATAAGATTTTGAAGGAACACTCCCCCCTCCACCCCCCCTTCCTCCCCCCCCAAAAAAAACACTAAAAAAAGGCCTGATAAGGCTAGGCATAACCTACTATCAAAAATACCAGTTATATTTTGTATGGCTTGCAGCTACAACAAATTTCACAGAATACTGTAACTAAGGTTAGGCACCACCATGGTGTGTGTATATGTGTCATGGTTAGGTGCCGTGGGGGTTAGGCTCCACCATGAAGGGTTAAAGTTAGGTGTTGGGGGGAGTTTAAGGTTAGGCACCACCATGGGGGTGGTTATGGTTAGGCACCACCATGGGGGGTTAAGGTTAGGCACCACTATGGAAGGTAAGGTAAGGCACCACCATGGCAGACTTAAGGTTAGGAACCACCATGGAGGGTTAAAGTTATTGTTATGGTTAGGGTTATATCCTAATAGCGGCTACATTCGGTGCCCTTTTGTAAACAGAATCATGCTCATCGGCTACAAACGGGTGCTTTTTTTATAAACAAGATCATGTATATCAGCTACATCCAGCTTTCTTTTACTAGTTCCGGACCGACGCAGTATGAATCTACGTCCAGCAGGTGGTGCTGCCTCTCTGACTGTAGATTCAACGCCCTGATAAATCGCACATTCCAGCCAATACCGCCAATCTCGCCGCTCTCAACCCGCCACAATTTGCTTGCTCTGCCGTCTATAAGACGGCAGAGCTCTATAAGCAGGTCAGAAGATGCTTTCATTGGCTCCTAACTGCATGATCACAGAGAGCCAATCACATTGGCTCCCATTGATAGACAGCGTCAGGAGCCAATGAAAGCAGTTCCTGACCGGCTGTCAGCACTCTGCCGCCATAGAGATGGCATAGGGAGGAGCCTGCAGAGATGGGGCAGCATCGTGACCGGCAAAAGCAGCAGGTATGTGCGGTGATTTGTCGGGAAGCAGCGTTTTACCATACCAGCAGTCTCTGGTCCTTAAGGGGGAAGAGACTGCTGTTACGGAAGTGGTTAATAAACAAAATCATGTTTATTGGCTACATCTGGCGTCTTTTAGAAACAAAATCACGTTTATCGGCTAAATCCGGCACCCTTTTTTCCAGGTGCCTTTTTTACATGTATGCGTTTTTGGCCACTGAGAAAAATGAGAAAAAGTTATGATCTTTATATTTCAAGCTCTATTGCATTATTCAACAGAGTTATCTTAAAATCATCACCAATATTGGCATATGTCCAGGTTCCGGTTGATGTTTTATTTTTATTTTATTTTATTGTTTTTTTTTCTGGTTGGACTTGATGGACGAATGCTTTTTTTCAACCAAACTAACTACATTCATTCTAATTTTACAATCAATTTTTTATTGTTCCTTGAAAACACTGGACAGGCAGAATGACAGACAGGCATTGAGCATTGCTCATAGGCATACTCTGGATTTGGTTCAATATGTATCAACATATCTAGAGAGAAATAAAGCAGTTAAGAAGATCGAATCACTCTTTGTTTTCCTTTTTTATGTTGAGTTAAGTGACAGGAAATAAACATTATAATAAGTATCAGATAGACAGTTTGCTCTTATTTTACTGATTTTATAGTTGCAAAGCCCACATTAAAAGGAACATAAAAGTACAATACATAATACATACATAATCTTAACATTTGCCAGATGTTGAAGATCAGAAATGCATTATTGTGTTGCTGATACTGTATAATTAGGTTTTTAGAAGGCTACACAGTTTGTCATCAGGCTTCTACCAGCCCCATGCAGCCATCCTGTGCCCTTGCAGTCACTCATGGCTCTTCCGGTCCCCCGCTGCCAGCTAGTTTCGTTTTTGCCGACTGGGAGTCGGCCGGCCGCCATGCGTACCTTTTTATGCATTCCTCTGGTGCAGGAAGCTATCGCGGACATTAACATGTAAAATTTTACGCATTGCACCCGTAACGCGTAAAATGTATTTGTTAATGTCTGCGATAGCTTCCTGCACTAGCGGGAATGCGTAAAAAGGTACGCATGGCAGCCGGCCGACTCCCAGTCGGCTAAAACGAAACTAGCTGGCATAGGGGGACCGGAAGAGCCATGAGTGACTGCGAGGGCACAAGATGGCTGCATGGGGCTGGTAGAAGCCCCAGGAAAATGAAACTCATTTTTTTCGGTTTAGGTTTCCTTTAAAGAGACACTGAAGCGAAAAAATAAATATGATATAATGAATTGGTTGTGTACTATGAATAATTACTAGAAGTTTAGCAGCAAAGAAAATATTCTCATATTTTTATTTTCAGGTATATAGTGTTTTTTTCTAACATTGAACCATTCTATAATATGTGCAGATTACACAACACTCAGCATTCAAAATGATTCTTTCAGAGCAGTCTGAACTAATGACCTCTCCTCTGGCAGAAAAAAAGTAATTCGTTCAATAACACTTGAGATAATAAAAGTCAGATAACAGCCCTCTCCACGACTTTGAAAGTCGTAGAGCTTAATGTCTTTTTTGCATAGAGATAACAACTGGAGTTTCTTAACTCTTCCTGTACTGGAAACAATTAGACTGATGTATCTGATCTTAATGTTTTATTTCTTAGCTGTACTACACATACAAATCATAATATCATAATTTTTTTTTCGCTTCAGTGTCTCTTTAAGGCAGCTATCAGTTGTTTCCATTTGCCCCCCAGCACTCTCCTGCCTGTACCTTTTGACAAAATCATGGGCATTATAAGCACTTTTTAATAACAAACCTGATTGATCATCGCTTGGGACAAGTGCTGTGTATCCTCTTCTATCATGCAAAAAACTTAGTTGGCTTCCTATCTGTCTTGATCCTTTTAATAACTAATTATTTAATAAAGAAATCTAAAATTACATTGATGCAAATTGAGAACTAGAATCTAAATAACTGCAATGACTATGGGCCAATAGCTTTTTTCAGCTATGTCTGAAAAGTGTATGCTAAATTAATCTTAGCCTACCTTGAGAAACATATAAAGGAAAACAATACAACCCATCAGTTCCTTTTCATAGCGAAATACAGAATACAACATCATACAGTTACTGCTTTTCATAAAAGCTGCATGGCTAAGAGACCACGTGCTAATATAGCATTGGAGAAAGTGGATGCAGAGTAAACCTTTGAAAAGTTAATTTTTTATTTACTTATTTTTACACACTAAAGAAAATGATCACTATCTTCAAAACATGGCAGTGACATAATTTGGTAGCAGAGACAAAAAGGTTTAGGAGTATGTGTATCCCTAAAAGTTTAGAGGTATGTATATTATTTATTTTTTATGTAATATTATAGCACTTACACCTTCCATGGCAGGGTACATAGTAAAAAACAAATAGAGAAAATAGATACATGAGAAGAATACATGTGTATCCCAGGAACTGAAGCTAGGATCTACAAATTACACCTCAAAACTAAAAGTATTACATTACACATTCAGGAAGATACTTACAAATTACAGCCTGACCAAACTGACCATGAAAATTCATATTTTTAAAGGGTCAACTTTTCTACAGATGTTCCATCAAAATCTCCTCAGCCAGGGTTTTATTCAGGGGTGCACAGTAATGCAATATTGCCTTTTGCTTTGCTTTCTGGAACTTTTTCATTAAAATGGAAATCTATGGGGGGTGCCAGCACAGCGCCACAGCATGAGGAAACAAACGCTGTGAGCTCTGTGCTAACTCAACTAACCGAGCTAAGATACACCAGCATTGCTTCACTTCCCTTTCCAAGACTGCAGGTGATCTCCCCCTGATGACCAGGAGTGGATAAAAGTGTAAGCCAGCAAACCAACCATCGTTTCCGCAGCCGGAAACATTTCCGGCACTTTTCAGGTCTACACACTCCCAGGCATCCAAGATGGTGACCTCGCTGGACCAATTAACTGAGACATCCCTGGCCTCATTCCAAGCTTCTGACCACAGAGTCCGTGAGGTGAGCCTTGACCAATTGTTCCGGAACATTAAGCTACTGTTTCAGAAAGAGCTGGCTGTGGCGGTCTTAGATTTGTGCCACCAGATCACAGAAGTTGGAGGCAGAGTTGCTTCTCTGGAGAAACAGTCTGACAACCTAACTGATGCTGTGGAGACCAACAAGCAGTAGCTACAGAAGATGAGCAATTACAAGTAGGATTTCCCCTGATCTTTCAATTCAACAACAAATTTTGTGTCTAAAGAAGGGCAGAGGAAGCTAGAAAGACTCTTGCTTTGTGCAGCCTGGTATTACCAGCCCCAAGACAGCAACTTCCCTGACTATCCAGCTTGTTGACCGAGGTATGCCCAAAGAAGAGACCCGACCATCCATAAATGATCGCCTCCCCCGGAGACTAAATACATGCCTTGTATTCAAAACAGATGCAAACTATCCACTAAACCCTAACTATTACTAACAAAAAAATGTATAAACCATTATGGCCAGCTGCCCCCAGGTGCAGCCTGATTAGGAGCACTGCTATTTTCTACCTGTTCCCCAAAAAATATGTGAAACAATTTATGGCCAGCTGCCCCCAGTTTCACACTATATTTTTTTGTTGGTTACTGGTTAGGTTCTCTTCCATGAGGGTCCCTCAATGCGGTGGAGCTCTGGGCGCAAACTGTTCTTGGAACTGGCAGAATAAGCAATAATGGATCTGCAGAGATTCTAATGCTGGATCCACGTGGTGCGTTCCCACACTCGACTGCCCGCTCGATTCCCGGCCGCTCGATTATTTCCGACATGTCCGATTCGCGTTTCGTTGTATTGTTAGATCGATTTTGCATACTTTACATGAGAATCGACCTAACAATCATCGAAACATGATCGGAAATGCTTGGAAATAATCAAGCGGCCAGGAATTGAACGGAAAATCGAGTGTGGGAATGCACCGTGTGTATCCAGCATAACAACCCTGTATATCCTATACTCAAAAGAAAGAAGGAGGAGGTGATTGTATCATCATCTGCCTCATTCTTACCTCCTTCTCCTCCTGTTTACTCTCCCATTGTCTTTTTGAAATCACAATGTACACTCTTCACTCCATTATCACAAAAGTCCAGTTTCACTCAGCACAATTAGTAAGGATGCCATCAAATAATGGACTCTCTGAGAAGGTGCAAACAATAGTTACTATTTACTACTTGACTATTGTCTTGTCTAAATAGTTAAAGTGTAAATCTACTTTAGTAGGTAAATGTATTGAATGTCACAGTCACCACTAAACAAGCAATTTTGTAATTGAATGTTGTTAAATATTAATCATCCCATTTAGTCTGCAGTTGCTGCAATGGCCTAATGCTGGGAATACACGGTACGTTTGTACCACTCGATTGAGCCATTAGATGGCTTGTTTGATCATTTCCGACATGTCCGATCACCCGCCGGATTGATTCCAAGCTCGATACCGTGGGCAGGACAATGGAAAAAGATAAGGAAACCGAGCATAAGATAAGACAATCGACTGCGGCCACTACCAGGAATCGATCCAGCAACATAATTGAGCGGTACAAACCGTGTATTCCCGGCATAAGACTGGTAAAAAAAAGTCAGAGAAACTTGCTGTGAAAAGTGAAATGCGAGGTAGCTGATGTGCAGAATTTTCATATCTCTATTTGTGTAATTGGTTTACTTCTCTACAAAGAAGTCTGCACAAAAACAGAAAACACTTCCAGGCTTGTCCTACATATTGTCTGCTTCTATTGCAATGACCTAATCATATGTCAATATGTCAATGAGGATAGTTAGGATGTCAAATGTTTCAGCTGGACTTATTATTCCCACTTTCTACTTTCTGGCAGAAAGAAAAGGAAATTGTTACATTGCAAAGTGTAAGCAGCATAAGTACAGCTTGTTAAAATACTTTCAATGTATAAACATGGTTATTTTTAGGTAGCTGTTTTACTAAGGTTTTTTTCATCAAGAGCTCACTGGAGCCCATAACTAGCTCTCATTTTTAAGGGCTGAATCCCAATTTTATGCCTGTCTGCTATAAAATGACTGATGACGAGCAAATATTAAAAATTTTGACCACAAATGTTTAAATCTGAAAATAAACACAACAAAGTGACCTTTTTAAGATGCCTTGCCTCTTCACATAAAACTACCAAGGGAAAGAAAATAGCACACAGTCCAGAATCTGCAGTATTAGTGGCCATACTCAAGCTTGCACAGTATGGCCGCACTCGTATACGGAAGAGAGCACGACCATGAGTACATATCTAGCTAACTCTTCAGAGGGATCCTGAACTGCAGTGGTGGGCTCCAAGATGGACCATCCAGAGTCTTCTCTCTATGTGGGTAAGTATGTAGCTTTTTTTTTTTATTACAGGTCCCCTTTAAGGCACAACTGGAAAATTTTAAACCACAAACTATACCAATTTCAGCAAGTCTGAAAGAAAGGAAGCATTTTAGTACAACATATAAAAAAATACTATAGAGCAGTCCACTGGTCGGTTGGGTTGCATAATACTGCACAAACGCTGACCTGGCGGCACCTCTCCTCAATTGTGCTCCCATGGCCAGGAGTGTTTTGTGCTTGTGCAGCTCACCAAGACTCATAACCCTGCTCCGCACATGTGCAGTAGTGAGCAATCCAACAGACCAGCAGACTCTACCGAGGCCAACAGTGCATCAACACAGGGGACGACAAGGGATCTTTAAGACTGCAGGGGCTGGAAGAAACCCCAGGTAAGTAATAGCATACTTTTTCAACTCGGCTCGGTATTCCTTTAATGAAAAAGTAGAGCTTCTGGACATTTGCACTGGGCTCCCTTATGACATATGGTCCAAATACTAACCTGAATGTATTTCATTGAATATTTTTTAGTTCACACGTTATTGGAGGTTCCAGTATAGATCTTAGACCATATAAGCTTTGGATGTTAGAAATTTAAATTTTCAAAGAACTTTACAGGAGGATGTAGTATTAAAAATGGACACAATATGGCAGTGGTGTATGTAGAGGGATCTATTATATCCATTGAATAAAAGGAGGCTACCAGGAGGAGGTGTGGCCTGTAGGTCATTATGTAAGAGCAAAGGATAGCATATTATGAGGAAGCTCCAGGGGCAGAGATAAACTCATAGATGTATTTTTTGACAAAACTTTGAAACCAAGAAAATAACATTTATATTGCACTTTTCTCCTGGTGGACTCAAGGCACCAGAGCTGCAGCCTACGGTGCACTCAGTAGGCAGTAGCAGTGTTACAGAGTCTCACCCAAGAACTCCTCATTGAATAGGTGCTGTCTTACTGAACAGGAGGAGATGTTTTTAACCCAGGTTTGCCTGTGTCAGAGGCAGAGCCCTTAAAGGTCAACTGAAGTGAGAAGACTATGGAGGCTGCCATGTTTATTTCCTTTTAAACAATATCATTGCCTGGCAGCCCTGCTGGTCTGTTTGGCTGCAGAAGTGTCTGAATAACACCAGAAACAAGCATGCAGCTAATCTGTCAGATCTGACAATAATGTCAGAAACACCTGATCTGCTGCATGCTTGTTCAGGAGCTGTGGCTAAAAGTATTAGAGGCAGAGGATCAGCAGGAAAGCCAAGCAACTGGTATTGCTTAAAAGGAAATAAAAGTGGCAGCCTCTATATACCTCTCTCTTTAGTTGCCCTTTAACCAGTGCTCTGTTGGAGCACATTACAGAGACAACGGAATCCACAGCAGTTACCAGAGCCATGGGGGGGGGGGGGGGGGGTAAGGGGGGGGGGGGCAGTAAGTCCTGTTTAAAGAAGACTGAGTTCCACTTACTAGCACACCTACCACCACTGGAGTTGACTGAATAGGTAGTGACTAATGACTGACTATCCATTTGGCCAAATGTTATACAAATACGGTAGTTTTATGTATTTTATTAATTTATTTATACTTGCTTTTTTTAGAGATTTTTGCTTTACGTTTCTATGGCATTATAATATGCACCCTAGAAAACTTATTTCAGTGATTATCAGATCCCAATACAAAATTCTTCTTCAGCTCTAAAGCATCATCTGTCACTGAGTGATATTATGCAATCACTGCATAATTTGAGGACTCAGCCTAAAGCTTCTCTTTCTTATAAAAGAATCATTCACTCAACTCACTTGTTAACTCAGGAAAATGATAAGGCAGTGTGTCAACATCAACACATTGGAAAACTGTTTTCCTGATACTAAAATCAGTCACTAAAAACATGGCAGAGTTGCAAACAGTTGGCATTGAAACCAACTCATGCAAACAATTATTGCCCCAATTATGCACAATTGATGACAACTTTCTGGCATAGGTCATTAGGATATTGGAGCCTTTTGACTGGGCTACGAAAATAGAGGTGACAGATACAATGCCTTTATTACGTGTGGTAGCGCCAGCAAAATTTCAGTTGAAGGTAATGTGTTTTAACAATTACAAACATGTAGTGGCATGTGATTGTAGCTTTAAAGATGTAGATCACTACTTTACAGTTAAAAAGACACACTTAGGTGCAACTTTGCTCAATCCACGGCCGAAGATTTATTTAGACCTGGTGATGACTGGATGCCATGAACAGACTACATTCGATGAAACCGCAGGACATTTTGATCACATACCAGTTTCTGTATTACCAGCTAAAATTCTAAAGCTATATGTAGCATGTTAAATTTGTTCTTCTGACTTATTCAGAATACAGGAAATATCATCAGTGATCAGTTATAAATTTGGAGAATATTTGCCCAGGTGAGAAATGAAATTGTGCTTGTCCGTTTCTCTTACAACCTACTGGCTGCCTGCTCCTTGATTGGACTCCAGCATATCATCAGTATTTTACTTTTCACTTGTAGGATAAACTATTGAGAAATTTAAAATCTTGACATCAAAGCCTAGCAAAAAGCAACAAACAGTTCAGGGGCTTAGCAATAGGGGGTGCAGAGGTTGTGACCGCATCGAGGGCCCTTGGGCCAGAGGGGCCCCAAAGGGCCCTCCCTCAACTTCAGTATTAGCTCTCTATTGGTCCTGTGCTCATAATAATCACTTCTATACATACTTTACTACATTAACAAACTGCTCCCATTCCCTTCTTGCACCTCTGATACTGTAGTTGCCATTGGCAGGTTTTGGTGCGCCGTATCAATTGTAATGTATAGATAGAGATGGCTTGAACCTCAGATTTTGGGTTCACGAAACAGCGAACTTGGCGAACTGCAATAGACTTTAATGGGCAGGTGAACTTTAAAAACTGTTTTGTAAACACTGTTTCTGGCCACAAAAGTTCTGGAAAAGATTTTTCAAGTGGTCTAATGGCCCATACTCACGGGCTACAATTGTCGCCGCAACCACGTGGTGCGCGCGTGTTGCAGCGACAGGTCGCCCGTGAGTATGGCGCGCGCACCCCGAACTGTCGCTCATCGCTGCTGTCGGCAGGCGATTGGCGCGGTCAATCGCCCGGCGACAGTTGCCGCCGCAACTTCGCCGCAACTGTCGCTAGTCCGTGTGAGTATGCGGACTAGCGACAGCAACCTCTGTGCAGAACACGGAGCTTCCGGCGGGGGGGAGGAACGTCGGTGACAGCTTCCGTCGCACCGCTTATCCCTCTTCCGCGTGTGTACGCGGACGGACCTGGCGACGAGCACACCCGTGTGCTAGCGACAGGCCACAAATGTAGCCCGTGAGTATGGGCCATAACACCTGGAGGGGGTCGGTGACTACAAAAGGAAAAAAAAACATTCAAATAGACCTTATACTTTTTGAGAAAATCAATTTTAAAGATCTTGTACTGAGTGTGGGAAATGTTCCAACCGCCACCGATTTTAACGGTTAATAGCAAAGCCCCCTTAAGAGCAAGAAGCACCAAATTTGCATGGGAATGTTAAGAAGAACAGTGGAAACAATAGGAAAAAAAATTCCAAAAAGACCTTATACTTTTTGAGAAAATCAATTTTAAAATTTCAAAGGAAAATAGTATACATTTAAATGCGTAAATGACAGTTCTTAGAGAAACACTTCCCACCGACTTTAGCAGTTAATAGCTAAGGCCCCTTACATCCTAGCAACTCCACATTTGCAGGATGAGTTAAAAAGATAGTGGCAAACAATATTTATTTTTTTTTTATTTTTTTAATGTTCTGAGTGTGGGAAATTTGAAAAAAAAAAGGACGTTGGGTCCCCCCTCCCGAGCATCTTTAAACTCTTGTCACCCATGCAGGCTGGGATAGCCAGAATGCGGAGCCCCGACCAACTGGGGCTTCGCACCCTGAGCTATACCAGCCCGCATGGTCCATGGTATGGGGGGCTCTGGGGGAGAGGGGCGGCCAAGCCTTCCCCTCTCCCCCTGAGCCCTTGTCCAATCCATGGACAAGGGGCTCTTCCCCACCTCCGGTGCCCCAGGAGGAGGTGGGGGTGACGACTCCCTGGGGGGGGGGGGGGGGGGGGGGTTCATGGTGGCATCTGGGAGTCCCCTTTAAGAAAGGGACCCTGGATGCCCACCCCCCTCCCAGGAGAAATGGGTATAGGGGTACGAAGTACCCCTTACACATTTCCATAAAGGATTAAATGAAATGAAAACACAACTATGAGAAAAGTCCTTTAATGTTCTTAATTAACCAGAAATACTTACCGGTACCTTTAAAAAATGTTCCTACGCCAATATCCTCAGAAATGTCCCACATCAATATCCTCAGAAAAGGTCCCCTGCCAAAATCCTTTAATCTTGCAAACTTCTTAAGTTGAATGAAGGTCACTGCCAGCCGCCACCACACACGTCACCCCCGCGCAGATCTCAGCTATACTTAGTATAGCAGAGAGAGCGTCCGCATAGGACGCTAATACCGCCGGCTCCCGCTGTCCTCCCTGCCCCCCCCACCTTTCACCCTCACCCATGCTGGCACCCAGTGTACCCATGGGTGAGGGTGACAGCAGATGTGAGGCAGGGAGGACATCAGGAGCCGGTGGTATTAGCGTCTTATACGGACGCTTTCTCAGCTATAATAAGTATAGCTGAGCAAAAGCATCTTTAAATTTTGGCTCCAAGGCTCCGCATTGGTTCTTTAACAGACCAATGGGGATCAGGAGGATAGTTTCTCAAAAACTATAACGTGTTTTTGAAAAACTTTTATACCCACTGTCCCTATTTACATACCCTGCAAATTTGGTGTTTATAGCATGTAATGGGGCTTAGCTATTAACCGTTAAAGTCGGCGCAATTAAAGTATATGGGAAAAATGCGAACGCAAACTTTTTTGAAAAGAATTTGCGTTTCGCCGCGAGCGTGAACCGCTGAGATTTGTGCGAACAAGTTTGCCGTCAAACCGCTCGGGCCATCTCTATGTATAGAGTGCTTGGGGGGCCCCAATGTAAAACGTGCATCAGGGCCCACAGCTCCTTAGCTATGCTACTGGAACAGTTATAGTAGTTACATCGCTATACTTTGCTGACCACACAGCTCTGACTGAATTACTGATCTAATATATACTGTAATTGTAAAATTGTAAATGTAAAATAAAATTCCCCATACCACAATGTAATTATAATAATGGGGAACAGTAGAAGGTAGTTTTAGGATTTGCTATACTGATAAGGAGCAGTGCTTGCTTAGTCTAATTTAGCAGAATAAGCCACACAGCATAAAACCCTGAGTCGCAAGAGTTGTTTACAACACAGTTATATACTACTAGTGCCTGCCTGACAAAGCCTGCCTGTACAAAGTTCTTATGCACTATAAATGCTGCCGAGAACTGGGACCAAGTCGCGTGCCAGCCTCCATGTCTACTGGGCAGTGGCCACTTTCCTCCCTTGTAATGTTCCTAGGTGTCTAATGGCTCCCTCCCTCCCCTATACAGTTCCCTGATGTCTAGAGGCCCCCACTCTCCCCCTCACAGTTCCTTAGTGTTTAGTGCTTTCCTCCTACCGCCCTGGCTTCCCTGGTGTTCTAGGGCTTCACCTTCAATAAAGCTTCAGTGGTGGTCGAAAGTGGGCCAAACATAAAGCAAAGTGGGGAAACTACTTGAGGGCCAAATTTAATGGCTCTGAGGGCCAGATTTGGCCCACTGGCCGGAGTTTGACATGTATGATCTAGAGCCAAGATACCCAAGCACATTCAAGGGGAAAAAAAAACGTATAGTGTAGTATGTATGAGATATATGGGGGATAAGGCACTGAAAAATTTAAATGTACAGATTTGAGTTGTCTGAGAGACAGTTGTGGATCACAAGCCTTTCCACACTTGGGTGTGTATAGCTAATATTTCTAATAGCACTCCAAAAGGGAAAAAAGGATTAAGTCACAGATGCAAACAGTGGCATAGCTATATTCCCTTGCAGGACACAAAAAATGGAATGATCCCTTAATTACACGTTCCCGACAACAAACAATAAGAAATGTCTTTAGACTGAAGTTCTATTATAACTGTTATGTAGTTACATACATACTCATATTTTTCGGAATGTAAGATGCTCCGACATATAAGATGCACTTAGTTTTAGAGAGCAAAAATCTGGAAAGAAATAAACTAAACCTAGGTGCGTCTATGGTACAAGGGCGCCTTTTGGATCATTCCCCTATAAAGTCTCTACCTAAGCTACACTGGCCAACTACACTTTGGGCCTGATTCACAAAGCGGTGCTAACAGTTAGCACCGTGGTGAAAAGCCCTTTATCACGCCTAAACTCTGTTTAGGCATGATAAGTTTAGGTGTGATAAGTTTAGGTGTGATACGTTTTTAGGTGTGATAAGTTTAAGCACCAACTGGGCTAGCACCGCAGTGCACAGCTGATCAAAAGTTTTGCGCTAGCAAAGTCTGGTGCACTTTGCATAGAGTTTAATGGCGCTGCTTTGCGTGCAGGACTTTGCGCGCAATCTAAACTTATCTAAACTTAGCATGCCTAAACTTATCATGCCTAAACTTATCATGCCTAAACTGAGTTTAGGCATGATAAAAATGGTTATCACGCCTAAAGTCTTTAACTGGGTTATCACCGGTTTGTGAATCGAGCCCTATATATGAATGGATTTTATATCCACGCAAAATAAGTTAAAACATTCATATAGTTCTGAAAAAAGGTCCCATAAGCTTACTAAGTCAAAAGTCCTCAGATAGACTCCATACAAACTCCAGAAAAAACGTTAGCGCTACAGGTACTTCACAACTTCATTCCTCCACCAACACCCTTTAAAGTGCAGGCTTACCAGCTCATAATAAGACCCAAATTATAAGGTCTAAAGCGTATGTGCATATGCCACCACAATCACTGTTTCCAGATCCAGTCTTCTCTACCGATATGTCCAGCCTCCTTCCTCAGCATACAGACACTTCCATCATGTGTATATTACCGGTAAATAAAAAACATCTAAGTCATACTCCGTCTCAAATTCATCAATTTATTCAGTAAAAAAGGCACATATAAAATACTCACTCCTGGGCCCTTTTGAAAGGGACCCACAGTAGTACAGCGTGTATATTAAGTTAGTCGGGTGCCGCTCTCCCATCCACCCGATCAGGTTTCGCATAAGCGTCATCAGGGGCTCACAGACAACAGTGGAATGATTACCGGCACTTAAATAGATCCAACCGCGGCGCTATCAATGCATCATCAGTCAGAGCGAGAGTACGCAACGTCACTTCCGCTGCGTCATCTCCGGACTTCCGCCGTTTGGAGCGCACAGAAGGTAAAGTATATAGCAATGCGTCTTTAGCTATTAAGCTATCAGGAAGGCAAGGATGAACGCAAGAAGGAACGCAAGGAAGGTGCGTATCTATTAACCCTCTCAGTCCTTACTTGAAAACCGCAAGTAAAGAAGGAATCCAATCCCGATTTCAGTGGATAAGCTGCGGACCCCACAAACTCTTACATAATCTAAATGAGCGCTGCCACCACCCATCCTGCTTACATTATGTGAGAGAACGCGGAAAAGCCGCCACGTCTGCTATTGAGGAGGCGGCTGTTTCCGCGTCCAATGCGGCGGTTTGCACGCGGACACGTGCGTCTGGTGGCAGGGCAGAACGCGGAAAAGCCGCTGCATGTGACAACAGTAAGGCGACTGGTTCCGCGTCCAGCGCGGCGGATTGCACGC
The DNA here is from genome assembly GCF_040937935.1 of Hyperolius riggenbachi. Lineage (NCBI taxonomy): Eukaryota > Metazoa > Chordata > Amphibia > Anura > Hyperoliidae > Hyperolius > Hyperolius riggenbachi. Next base: position 164,569,609 of record NC_090656.1, on the reverse strand, counting down.
AGCAGCGTGGATCTGGTGTGGCTGGGTCTGTTAGTGCGCACAGGCTTAGGAATACACGCGCGCCCTGAGAGGCAGAACTCTTATACTAAACAGGAGAAGTCAGCTGATCACACCGATCAGCTGACGCCAGAGCAAGATTCTATTGGTTGATCATTTAGGGGTGGTGCTGGAGAGCACTGCTCCATATATACTTGCTGCTGGCCAGTCTCAAGTTGTCTGCCGTTGCAATCACTACGTGAAAGCACTCAGACCTTAGTCAGATCCCACAGTGTGTTTGAACCAGGAGGACCTGGGAATTCACACTGAGCCAGAAACATTTGTATTACTGTTCTGTTTATGCTTAGACTAGTTCCAGGGTGTAGAGACCACGGACCTCACACCCAGATTAGGGAACTGTATTGTCATCTGTGTTATACCCCAGACTAGTTCCAGGGTGCTGAGACCACGGACCTCGCACCCAAGATTAGGGAACTGTACTGTCATCTGTGTTATACTCCAGACTAGTTCCAGGGCGCTGAGACCACGGACCTTGCACCCAAGTCTAGGGAACTTGTGCAAATCATTCTGTTATACTTCAGACTAGTTCCAGGGTGTAGAGACCAAGGACCTCACACCCAGACTAGGCATTGATTGATATCTGTTATGACTTATTGCTTTTCTGACTACTCCTCTGTCTTCTGATTCGGTACCTCGCATATCTGATACTCTGTTGCCAAACCCTGCTAGCCTTGGATACCGAATCAGCCTTCTGTCTATGTACTTTATCTGACCATGTGTTGCCGACCTGGCTTGCCCGACCTCAAGAGCTATCTCCCTCATTAAGAGATAGTCTCCAGATCAGATAGTGACATCCACCTTCAGGTGTCACTCACCTTCTGGTCCTTCCTACCTCCAGCCTGACTCCACCCCTTGGAGAGTCTCAGGCTGCTGGAAGGTTTCTGTGTTCTTCAGAGCAGTATTCCCTTACTGCTTATGTTCATCTGCTCGGCAGGTGCATTACTCAAAGTACTACTGTTACACCAAACACCAAACACTCACATACCTTAGGTGTCCAGAGGTTAGCAATATATCTGTATTATCGGTGATTCTGCAGATCATCAATAATCAGGTATATATCTGTATTCTTGGTGATACTGCAGATCACCAATAATCAGATTCTCTCTGCGTGCTGACACCAATCATTACACATTACAAATTTTACACCCCCCATAAATAAAAATAAATATAAAAATAAAATTAAAATAAATAAAAAACACAGAATAAAAACAGAATCAAACAAGATATATATAAAAAACATTCCTAACAATCAATCATCTGAAATAAAACAATTCAAATCCAGCTCAATATTTAAACCATTGGGTTCCATAAAATTCAGCCTAAATATCCATTTAGTTTCTCCCTGTGAAATACTCCTAATCCTATGTGATCCTCTCCAATTCCCCAGATTTCTTTCTATCCCACAGAAACTCATTCCTGATGGATTCTGCTGATGATGTATTTTAAATTCTATACCCTGCTACACTACACTTCACTTCAATTACCCCTGCTGCCCACACCAACTACACTACACTACACTACACTGCACTAAACCCTGCTGCCACCACCACCAACTACACTGCACTTCAGTAACTAACCTCTGCTGCCACCACCAACTACTCTTCATTAACTAACCCCTGCTGCCACCACCTACTACACTACACTTCACTAACTAACCCCTGATGCCACCACCTACTACACTATACTTTGCTAACTAATCCCTGCTGCATCTAACTTGATCCTGCTGCCATGCTCCTCTACTCTTCTGTCTCGCTGTGGTAATCCGAGGGTGCCCCATCATCCAGGATGAAGCTCTTCTGTGTCCCAGTCGTCGCACTCCTCTTCGCTGTAGTCTCCGTATGGAGACTGCAGCCTTGTGGTGTACATGCGCTGCTGCCATCATCCTTCTTGGTTACAGCATCCTCGGCACTTCCTGGTTACAGTGCCTTAACTGTGTGACCTGCTGCGCACATGCACTGAGGTCACGCTTAACGTGAGGTGCATGTGTGCAGTATATTCCGGGGCCCAAAATACCATGCCTTAGGGATATAAGATGCACCCACTTTTCCCCTCCAGTTTTGGGGAAGAAAAAGTGCATCTTATATTCCAAAAATATGTTAGTTTGGTTGAAATAAAATACATCCACCCATCACGAGCAACCAGAATATGGTACAATACTAGCCTGCACCCTCACATATCATAGTTGATGCAGAGAAAAGCAAAAAACACTTATCAGCATAATTCTTGTGTTGGTGACATATTGCTCTTTGTTGGCTCCCTTTGTCTCTGTTCTCCCCTTTTCTAGGTGTACAGCCACCCAGGGCCGGGCCGAGGCAGAGGCTGGAGAGGCTCCAGCCTCAGGGCGCAGTGTAGGAGGGGGCGCATAATTCATTCAGCTGTCATTCCTAATTGTGTTTGAAGCAGAAAGAAATAAGAAAAGGGGATACATGGCAGTAACTGCAAGCCATATAACTAGATATTAAGGTGTTGGGGAGGTTGTGGGCCCTGTGGCGCCTCTTAGTCTAATAGCAATCAGTGTGTGATGGCTGGGGTGGCAGGGATGGAGGGGCGCACTTTGGTGTCTCAGCCTTGGGTGCTGGAGGACCTTGTCCCGGCTCTGCTGAGCCACCCCCTCTTCCTGTGAGCAGTGATGGACAGTTACATGAGAATTTGTAGAGAATAATGTGTTCAATTTATTCAGCTGATAGCTTTGCAAGGCTGTGATTTGATGTAAACACTTCCTGTTTTAGCCCATGACCAGCAAAATAGGGCCTTAAAAATCTGTTATCTGATGAAATTGCCCATGAACTTTTCCATGAGTTCACATGTACATGAGCATTATTACCTGTGACTTATATTTTACTTTTAACATCCGTGATTTATTTTACTTCAATATAATCAACCATTTTAGGCTAGCTGCTAGAGAAGGTTCCATACAGTTCCTTTCATCTAGATCAGTGTTTCTCAACATTTTATTAGTGTGTACCCCTTTTAAAACCCTGTACTCATTGAGTACCCCCTAGCATAGTAAACATGATCACAAGTACCCCTTGACAAATATATATTTAATCGTAGTACATGATAATTGGTTCTAAACAATATGCAAACATTTATTATTGCTTTTAATTAGCTAACATACTAATTTGGTGTTTTCTAAATAAGAATTATAATTTTCTAAATCTCTAAAATTTGTTATTCTTGGTTAAGTATATTAAGCCCGAGTACCCCCTGGACCCTTCAGAAGTACCCCCTGGGGTACGCGTACCGCATGTTGAGAACCTAGGATCTAGATTACTACATGTAGAAAAGTGTTCTTAATCTTGGACAAAACAATTTTCAGTTCTGATTGCTTTTGAAACATTAACACTTACAGGTTTGCTGGTCTTCAAAGCAAATGGTAATAAGTAGGTTTAAGACAACAGCACTTCAACTCACATGGCATTATCCAGGCTACATACATTTGATGATAATAATAGCAGGAGCTCCATAGAGAGTGATTATTTTAACACTGTAACTTTACTAATAGCATAATGTGGAAACTAGAATATTGTATAGCCACACAGTGGACAAGGTAATAGTATGTGTTTATGGAAAAACCAAAGGCATTTCCCACCTCATGAAATTTACTTACTTAATAAAGATATGATGACCAGCTTTCAACAGAAGCTTTGTCTACAATTCTTCTGTTCCCTCATTGGCAAAGATATGTCTGTATGTAATGCATCCTCTTTCCACTTAGCTCCTGCCAGGAGTCAGTCTGTCTATGATGTAGAAGGTCTCTTCTGAGGCTGAATTACAGCCTCTGCTAATTAAATTGCTTATTACCACATGCCATAGAGGTAATCTTCCTTAAAGAGGTAGTTACTTCTAATGAAAAGGACTATTGCAAACTTTTTCATTGGCTCTCTTTATGAACCATAAATTGACTACTATTATGGAGTTAAAGAAAAAATATCTGCTGCTTAACAAGTTCACTGCCAAATAAACATGCACTAAACTGCAGGATAAAATCTAGCACAGTTCTGTAGACACTAGCAGTCACTCACTACAGATATGTGTCTACACTCAACACACCTTTGCACTTTCCCATACACAACAAATTAAATGCAAATTATTAAAACGGCACACAGGGTAAACTTTCTAAAAATATGTCATTAGACTATGTAAACAAACATTTTCCTGCTTAGCCATGAACATCAGCCATGCTGTTTAGGTGGCAAGAAGCAAGGACTAGTGGTAATTTTCAGGAAAATGTTTTGGCAAAAATGATAATATTCATGAAATGATACATGATACATGCATGAGAAAAAACCAATTAACCAAATGCATTGAAGTCTATGGGCTTGAGAAGAAAACACATTTTCTCACAAATAGTGGACATGAATGTGAAAAAACAGTTTTCCACATGCCTTTAAAAAAAAAAAAAAGACACCCCCCCCCCCCCAAAAAAAAACACATTATGAAGAAAGTTACTATTTTTGTGAATTTGTTAATACTGTGAAAGTCCTATTTTTATTTTTTTTTAAATGTTGAGTTTGAGGAAAAAGCGCTGTCGGCAAAATTAGACAATTCCAATCAAAGGCATTGGGTTCACAATATACAAAAGTAAACAAAAATTACAAATGTGCATTTTCCTAGCAAATACAATTGTCAAAAAGAAGCTTAACATATTACCATATTTTTCAGACTAGAAGATGCTCCTGACCATAAGACAGATTTAGGTTTAGAGGACAAATACCAGGGAACAAATATTTTAAACCTGGTACGCCATGGTGCAGGGGCATCTTGTGGATGTTCTCCCCCAATTATTAGAATCAGAATCAGAATTTATTATCGCCAAGTATAACGGTGGGTTGTACCCGGAATTGGTTTTGGCACATACAGGGTCGTTGGTGAAGAGACAAGAAATAGCATACAGTTAAGAATGGCACATACATAGACGTGGGACAAGCATACATAGGACAACATTACAGCTGTGCATACAACTAAGCAGAGTGCAGCATCACATGCAGTCAAGTATGGGTCATACGTATAAACAATAAAAGCAAAAATAAAAAGCAGTACAGAGCATTACAGCATACACGTACAGTTAACGTAATACAAACATAGCAAAGCATACATTGATAGCAGGAACAGAAAAGAGTGGGACTGGAGGAACAGCCTGAGAGCTGATATGAGTGCTGCCATTTTCGGCACTGGACGCTACACAGCGACACGCTCCCAACAAGACAGGTGCTCCGATTTGTCCACGAAAGTAGAGAGAAGGAAACTGAGAAAGCAACTGAGAAAGCTGAGGGGCATCATGATGGAGGCGGACAGCAGAGTTCACTCGGACCAGGTTGCCCGAGGAGCAGCACTCCCAATTTTGAGTCCGCCCGGCTGGGCAATGAGGGCGCAGACACAGTGGGGGCCCTGTGGGGCCAGGGTGCAGCCAGGGGCACCCCTGGGTGGTGGATGTGGGGCCCGGGAGCACCCCTGCTGGGCAGCAGTGGTGGACAGGCCAGGGAGGTCTACCTTTGGTGGTGGCAGGACACCGATACCCAGATGCGGCAGCCAGCTCCACTGTGAGGGGAGCAGCACCATCTCCATCACCCCAGGTGTGACCAGGGGGGTCTGGTGATTCCAGCCTTAGGTGTTTCAGGGGGCCCTGGGGGTGATGCCGGCCTGGGGTGCTTCAGATGGAGGCAGGCTGCGAGGCACACTGGCAATCTGAAGGGCCTGGAGGAGAGGAGCTCCACGTGGGTGGTCGAGCAGGCTGGAGGCCGGTGGTGGAGATCGGAGGTGGCCAGCCGATGGTGAGCCCTCCCCAACTGCTGCGGCCAGGCTGATGGCAAAGCAGGGTGCAGCAGGCAGCTGAAGCACCATCCGGAAGAGCGGTGGTATTCCTCTTGTGTGGCAGCTGTGGGAGCGCTGCAGGCAGCGGCATCAGCGATGGTGCAGCTCCGTTCCTGCAGTGGCTGAGGTGGCGACGGAGATCAAGCCTCCTCTATGACCAACCACGTGCTCCGCTCTGGCGTCCTGGGCTCCCAGGCAACGGGCGCAGCCTGGCGGACCACGTGGGAGGGCCGGAGCAACCCAAGCGATGGACTGAGGCGGGTGTCTGGTCCGGGGATGGGGCGATGGTGAGGCAGGCCGGACAAGTCCTCATCAGCGGCAGGACACGGCGCCGCCGGTGCATCCCTCCAACGCAGCTTCGGAGGCAGCATAAACAGTGAGCAATGCTCGGCCGCATGTGCTCTTCCTGCCCCTCCGGCTGCGATAGCCCCATCCGGGGCCCAAAACCTCTGCCTCCTCACTCTGCTCGGCAGCCTGCGATGCCCGCCCGCTCCCCAGATAGATAGGGGAGATCGGGTGAATGCAGCAAGGGTGGATTAGGGAAAAAATAAAGAAAAAGTCCGGAGCCCTGTGGCCGTGGCGTCCGAGTCCGGCGCCATCTTGATATAATTGGCGTCCGAGTCCGGCGCCATCTTGATATAATTACGTCCATCTTGTACCTCGTGTCTGTCTTGTACCTATTGTGTTCCCCTCTGTCCTCCTCTGTCCCCCATGCATCTGCCTCAATCCCCCTTGTGCATTATTCTGTCCCCCATGTGTCTGCCTCTATCCCCCTTGGGTACTTCTCTGTCCACCTTGTGTCCTCCTCCATACCCCTTTGTGTAGTCTTGTGTCCTTTAATGTCCCCCTTGTGTCCTCTGTCAAGCCCTTTGTGTCCTCCTGTGTCATCTATGATCACCAATGTCCTTCTTTGTCCCCTTTTGTGTCCCCCTGTGTCCCCTGTGTCCTCCTTTCCACTCCCCCAACCCCTGTGCAGAGTGGCAGCAGGCGTGTCTCACCTGAGTGAGGGAGAAGAGAAGCTGCTGATCGCCGCAGGCACCCTCGGATCAGGTGAGACACCTTTGCCCGCTGCTACTCTGCACGGGGGGGGAAGGACACAGGAGACAGAGGAGGACACAGGACAATAAAGAGAGTCCCTGTCATCGCAGTGTGTCAGTTGGTATCGGCAGGTTTTCATAAGTTGGGCTATTTATATTGGGGGAGAAAGTGTGTCCAAGAAATATGTTAAATGCTCGCAAGATAGAACATAACTTAATTAAAGGCAAAGAAAATATTTGCCAACTAGACAAATCACCTCCCCCAGAGGACTAGATGAGCTCAGCCAACACTGCTTGTTAAGGTGCTAACACTTAAGTACGAAAGACAGTGTTGAGCTACATGCCAGCACATTTAGCTCCAAGAGTTATTTTAAGCAGTGGAGTACAGCTATGCAAACTTTTTGGGCATCCGGGACTTAATTTTGGCACCATTTTTTACATTTAGTGCCTGAAGTTCCAAAGATTCTAGATGGATTGGAGTCAAATTTGGCTGTAGTTGTGAAGATGATAAAGGGTAAGTATTGTTCAAGGCTCAAGGCTAGTAGGCATATATAAGGAAAATACAGGCTAAAGTGTTAAGCTGACTACTCGCCTGATGACATAGGAAGATGCATCCCAGCAATGATCCATCTTCCTGCCAGCAGGTACAGGCAACAGCACATGACGGGTACAAACGGGAAGTCAAGTGATCGCGGTACTTTGCACGGGGATCTTAAAGATCTGCCGTGATAGTTGTTATTGCTGCTCATTGCCAGACATCCATCTCGTAATCACCTGCCCGTCATGAGACCACGGAAATAATCGTCTCTCAAAAAAATCGCCGGTCGTCAAAAAAGTTGTCAGAAACAGGACTTTAAACCAGACACAAAAGCAAATTAAACCATCTGATAATTCACTCAGCAGATAAAATGTTACATTTTTATGTCTAAATGGGACTCTGTGGCTAAAATTCATGTTTAAAAATTTGTTCATTTGACCTAAATCATCTCAGCAGAAGTAATTTAATACCTGAACTCAGGATGTCTTTTTTATATTATAAAAGTACAATATTTGTGTTGTGTGTCTTCTCTTCTGAGACAGGATTATATCCATGCCATTAGTTTTTCTTTGTGATGTCCCATTCCACATATATTCTCAGTACCTGCTATGTCAAATCCCTCTTGGCAGCAGTAGCTGGCATCCCTGCCACCTACCTCCTGTGAAAACGGTGTTATCTCCAGGATATGCTTAGAGGCAGCAATTGACTGTTCAGGGTGATAAATGTTATTTTCAGAACTTGCAAGAAGGATGATGGCAGCCTAAGACATCACATTCAACAGCTCTGGCTGGCAAACTTAGATGGCAGTGTACAATTACTAAAACAATACTGTTTAAGTATGTAGAACATGACAGGTATGAGATCAAATGAATAGTTCACTACAGATTTGTTTATACAGTAAGCTTTGTGGGGCTGCTGTTTGGCCCAGTCCTATCATATTCAGACAGCAAAAAGGAGACTGTACAAAATGAACTGTCTTAAAGAGGAACTGTCACGAAAATCTTAAAATTTAAAACACATACAAATAAGAAGTACATTTCTCCCAGAGTAAAATGAGCCATAATTTACTTTTCTCCTATGTTGCTGTCACTTACCACTTAGTAGTAGAAATTTGACATTACCGACAGATTTTGGGCTGGTCCATCTCTTCATGGTGGGTTCTCAGCATGGCCATTATTCTTTATAAAGACTTATTCTCTGAAAATGATTAATACAAAGATGCTGGCCAGCCTCCCTGCTCGCTGCGCACTATTTTGGCAGTTGGACGGAGCAACTGTCATTCACTAAGTGGTTTTAAAAATAAAGAAAACCCTAAGAACCCCCCTATGAGAAGATGGGCTAGTCCAAAATCTGTTGGTAATGTCAGATTTCTACTACTTACTGTAAGTGACAGCAACATACGAGGAAAGTAATTTATGGCTCATTTTACTCGGGGAAAAATGTACTTCTTATTTGTATGTGTTTTAAAGGTTACGATTTTCGTGACAGTTCCTCTTTAAGACATTTTTTTTCCTACTGTTATGCTAGCCCGTGCTGTATTAAGGGACTGATGTCATATACTATAAATGAATTTATACTGTGTTACATTGCCTATTCAAAGATCTTATATATACAGAAGACACAGCCCCTTCTACCAAAGTTCTGCTTGGGAGTAGGTTAGCACAAAGAAAATGATCAAGAAGGTGGATCTGAAATGAACATTGAAATTGTCCAAGTTTCCTTCTATAAACTATATTTGTATGGGCGCCTAAGGCCAGGGCTGTTGTTTGCTACAAGCGAAGCAAGTGGCAGCTGATCCTCTGTAGGGGCCTCGGACTGGGCTCCACTGGGTTCAACGGCCCCCTTCTGCATTACTCACATGTCTGCGATCCGCCAATCACTGTTCTCTTCACAAAGCACTGGGAGCAACCATGGTGACTGGATGCTAAGTGGCAGCAGTGCATCTTTTCTTTCCCTTCGGGTGGGAGGGGCACAAATTATTGGCCACTTGAGGCAATAAAAAAACATTAGCTGCACTCCTGGGTGGCACCATATAATTAACAATTTTGCTATAAAAAATGTTGAGGTGTTTGTTTGTTTGTTAGTTTGTTTGTTTTTTGCAGTGGGGAGCTAAGGGGCCCATACACTGGTCGATTTCAGCGATCGATCGATACTATACAATCGATCGATCAATTGCAAATCGATTCTATAGACTTGGCTGATCGATCAATTTGCGGCCGATTTCAATCGATTTGATCTATCTGACAGGATGGAAAAACTAGGTTGATCTGCTGCTGGCAGCAGAACGATGGCCCATACAGTTGCATTGGATCTAATAGTACAGTAATGCATTTAGATCAATTTCAAAAGATTTCCAATAGATTTCATTCTGAAATGTATTGGAAATCTGTTCCTAGTGTGTGGCACACATCAGATAGATTCCTGTCAGATTCGACCTGACAGGCATCTGACAGAAATATATCTGATGGTCGAATCTGCTGCAAATCTATCAGTGTATGGCCACCTTAAGGCATCCGTCCAAGGGGATTTAAAGTTAGGTGTCTCGGGAGGGGGTTTTAAGGTTAGGCACGAGGAGGCGAGTAAGGTTAGGCATCACCAGGTGTGTTTGTTTAGGGTTAGGCACGGAGGAAGGGGTGGGGGGGTGGCTAGGTTGGTTAGAGTGCCCCTTTTGCATGTACAGAATGAAATATCAATTTTTCTGTACATCAGAGATATACAAATAGTAGTACAAATAGGCTGTCACTGCTTACAAAGCCTCCTATGGGCAAAACAGACAGAGAGAAGGACAATCAGTGATGGTTATCTAAGGGATTCAAATTCAACCTGTGTTATGCACAAAGCAGAAGTGTGGAAAAACATCTCACAAGTAATCAACATATTATATGTATTACATATTTATATAGTCCTGAGAACTTCTGTAGTAATGTAAGGATCGGTGTCAGCACACAGAGAGAATCTGATTATTGGTGATCTGCAGTATCGCCAATAATACAGATGTCACTTGATTATTGATGATCTGCAGAATCACCAATAATACAAGTGTGACTAACCTCCGGACACCTAACACAGTAAATAACAATAACGACAGCAATAATACACAATATCGTGAAAATATCCACCACACGGCAATTCCTCAGAGGTGTGGTTACCTCTGAATGGGAAGCCCGTGTGAGAGATCCTCAAACCAGGCAAAGAGAGGAATATCGGCACCGGGCAGTAATCGTCTGCCGGGGTAAGCGTCTCGGAGAGGCAAGCCTCAGAGATAACCCTACAGTGGGAGACGTTCCACTGAAGGGAGAAAGGTCAGAAAAGCAGAGGTTCGGCAACAGAGAAGGCGGCAGCAGTACAGAAACAGAAGGCTGATTCAGAGTCGGTAAACAGGCAGGGTCGGCAACTTGAATCAGATAGGCAAAAGTACAAGAGCAATTAGAGTAAAGGGAAGTCAGGGATAGCCAGAGTCAAGACACAGGTAAATATACAAATACAATCCTAATCTAAGGTGTGACGTCCTTGGTATCAACACCTGGGAAACTGGACTAAGGTCTGAGCGCTAACACAATATGTATTCACGACAGCAGACAAGGAGCAACTGACATCCAGCTTCTTATATGCTGAGAGTGACTCAGCCAGCCCGACCAGAAACCCAACCAATCCGGAGACCTCCTGAGGTCAGCTGACTAGAGAGTCAGCTGACCTTCCTACGTAGGAGGTAAAAGTCCTGCCGCCTCGCGCACGCATGACCCTCTGCCCCTGAGAACCAGAGAGGCCAGGCCCCAGGTCAGCGCACGAATGCACACTGAAGTCCGCCGGCTGGGTTGTGGGACCTGCCGCCATGTCGCCAGCCGCGGCGGTGGTGTCCCCCCTGCTCTGTGCCAGTGGCTCCGCATGTGTGGCGGAAACCGCCGGCTAGGAAGCGGAGACCGCCGCCACGCTGCCCTGCACGGCGGCGGTGTCTCCGCTAACCCTCACAGTACCCCCCCTTGAGGAGTGGACTCCGGACACTTCCTACACGGCTCCTCAGGATGTAACTGATGAAACCTCTTCTTTAATCTCTCAGCATGCATGCGACCCTCTGGTACCCAGGATCTGTCCTCCACATCATACCCCTTCCAATGGACCAGATACTGCCCAGAATTCCACACCAGCCGGGAATCCAAAATTTCCCCAACCTCGTACTTTGTCTGGCCCACTACTACCACTGGGGGGGGGGAGGGATCCACATACACTGCCGGCTTCATCAAAGAAACATAGAATGATCTCCCACTTCTCATGCTGGCTGGGGGATCAACCACATAAGAGACCTCATTGATCTTTTTGGCCACCGGATAAGGCCCTATGAACCTGGGCCCCAACTTGGTGGACGGTTGTCTGAGTGCCAAATGTCTCGTTGACACTCACACCATGTCTCCAGGAGAAAAGTGCCACTCAACAGACCATTTCTTGTCGGCCTGTTTCTTTTGATTCTGGAAGGCTACTCCCAAATTTTTCTTCACTTGTCCCCAAAGTTCCTTCAAAACCTTCTGCCAATCCTCCAGGGCGGGGAAGGGAGAGGAACACACCGGCAATGGGGAAAATTTAGGAGACCTTCCTGACACAACCTGAAAAGGGGACAAGCCTGTTGAAGCGCTTCTCAGGTTGTTGTGTGCAAACTCTGCAAAGGGCAAAAACTTAACCCATTCAGTTTGCGCATCTGCCACATAGCATCTAAGGAATTGTTCCAGTGCCTGATTAACCCTTTCGGTCTGCCTGTTGGTCTGTGGGTGATACCCAGATGAAAAGGACAGGTTCATACCCAAACTACGGCAAAAGGCCCTCCAAAACTTTGATACAACTTGGACTCCTCTATCTGACACCACATCATCCGGAATCCCATGCAACCGGAAGATGTGTAGTACGAAGAGATCGGCCAACTCTTGAGCTGAAGGAAATCCTTTAAGAGGAACAAAATGGGCCATCTTGCTGAACCTGTCCACGATCACCCATACCACAGTCATACCCTCGGACTTGGGGAGCTCGCCAATAAAGTCCATGGATAGATGGGTCCATGGTTCGCTTGGCATTGGTAAGGATTGTAGGGTACCCACTGGAGCCTGGCGAGAAGGTTTGCTCCTGGCACACACCACACACACTCTAACAAATTCCTTGCAATCAGAGGCCAATGAAGGCCACCAAACACACCTCGTGAGTAGATCCAGAGTGCGGGTGACCCCAGGGTGACCTGCGTACTTATGGGAATGGAACAGCTGCATGATTTGTAAACGGAACGGAAGCGGAACAAAGAAAACCCCCTCTGGTTTCCCTTCCGGGGTATCTAGCTGGTGAGCAGCTAGTGTGACTGCCCAGTCCTCCCAGGTCTCAGTGGCTGCTAGCACCACCTTGTGAGGTAAAATGCTCTCGGGAAGTGTGGGCTGAGCTGTCTCAGGCTCGAAACATCTGGAGAGAGCGTCTGCTTTAACGTTCTTACAATCTGGAGTGTATGTGATGACAAATCTAAAGTGCGAGAAGAAAAAAGACCAGCGGGCCTGTCGAGGAGTGAGCCTCTTGGCCCCCTCAATGTACTCCAGGTTCTTATGGTCAGTATAAACAATAATAGTGTGTTGTGCACCTTCAAGCCAATGACGCCATTCCTGGAAGGCTAGCTTGATGGCCAGGAGTTCCCTGTTGCCCACATCGTAGTTTCTCTCAGCAGGGGAAAACCTGCGTGAGAAATAGGCACAAGGATGTGTCTTGCCCTGCAGACCTGAGCGCTGAGACAACACAGCCCCTACCCCGATTTCCGAGGCATCTACCTCTACCATGAAGGGGAGAGTGACATCAACGTGTCTCAGTATGGGTGCGGAGCAAAATAATTTTTTCAGGGTATTGAAGGCGGCCTGGGCCTCCGATGACCAATGATAAGGGTCAGCCCCCTTCTTGGTAAGACTAGTCAGAGGGGCTACTACCGAAGACAAACCCTTGATGAATCTCCGGTAGTAGTTAGCAAAACCAAGGAATCTCTGAAGTGCCTTCAAGCCCACTGGCTGTGGCCACTCTAAGACAGCAGAGACCTTTTCTGGATCCATAGAGAGACCTGAAGTCGAAATAATATACCCCAGAAAAGGAATTTGAGTGACCTCAAAGAGACACTTCTCCAGCTTTGCATACAGAGAATTCTGTCTCAATTTCTTCAACACGAATTTGACATGATTAAGATGCTCTCTAAGGTTGGGGGAGAAAATCAATATGTCATCAAGGTAAACCAACACAAACTTCCCCAACACCTCCCTGAAGACCTCGTTTATCAACTCCTGGAAGACAGCCGGAGCGTTACACAACCCGAAGTGCATAACTAGGTACTCATAATGCCCGTCGGGCGTATTGAAGGCCGTCTTCCACTCGTCACCATCCCTGATGCGCACCAGGTTGTATGCCCCACGTAAGTCCAATTTTGAGAAAATACTGGCATTGGTAATCTGAGCAAAAAGATCATCTATCAGAGGCAAAGGGTAACGATTATTTACGGTGATCCTATCTAGACCTCTGTAATCAATACATGGTCTAAGACCACCGTCTTTCTTTTGTACGAAAAAGAACCCGGCCCCGGCCGGTGACCGGGACGGACGGATAAAACCCTTTGCCAGATTTTCCTTAATGTACTCCCGCATGGCCAACTTCTCTGGCCCCGAAAAGTTATAGAGATGTCCTCTAGGGGGCATACAACCGGATCTTAAGTCTATGGGACAGTCAAAACTCTGATGAGGTGGAAGTTTATCTGCAGACCTAGGGCAGAACACATCAGCAAACTCAGCGTATTGTATTGGGTCTTCCTTTACCTCTAACCTGGTGGTACCAATAGCAATTTTTTCCAGACAATGATTATGACAATGAGGTGACCAACTGAACAACTGACCTGAGGCCCAGTCTATCTGCGGGGAATGGAGTTGTAACCATGGCATACCGAGGACAATGGTGGAGGTTGCCATGCGCAGTACAAGGAACTGTAAATTTTCCTTGTGTAGAACGCCAGTGCAAGACAACATCGGAGTCTGAGAGAGAGGCTGTCTGTACTGTAATGGGGAATCGTCAATTGCGATAACTACCACTTGTCGATCCAAAGGGTGTAGTGGAATTCCCAGACCTTTCACAAACTCGTAGTCTATAAAGTTGGCCGCAGACCCTGAGTCTATGAAGGCCTCAGTGCAAGTGGTCAAATTCCCCCAAGAAATGGAACAAGAAAGGAGTAAACGATTATTCTTATTTAGAGGTAGACTCTGCTCGCCTAGGGTATTACCTCTGACTACACCTAGACGGCAGCATTTCCCGACTTCTTGCGGCAATTCTGAGCAATGTGACCCTCCTCAGCACAATACAAACAAAGCCTCTCAGCCCTTCTGCATTCCTTCTCAGCGTCAAACGGGAATGTCCGATTTGCATCGGTTCATCGGTAGACGGGATAGGTGAGGAGGACGCATAAGAAAGTGCCCTTACAGCATTCCTTCCTCTGGATTGACGCTGATAACGTAACCAGTGGTCAGCTCGCACCGCCAGAGAAATCGCGTCATCGATTGACTTCGGTTCAGGATGACCTAACATTAATTCAGAAACTGCGTCTGATAAGCCTGAAAGCAAGTAGGCTAACAAGGCATAGGGTCCCCACCTAGATGACACAGACCACCTTCTAAATTCTGCCACATAAACCTCAACCGTATCTCGACCCTGCTTGAGAGTTTTGAGCTTCCTCTCAGCAGTGATTGAAGCATCCGGATCATCATAAATGATGGCCATTGCTTTAAAAAACTCCTGGACGGAGGTTAATGCCACATCAATTCAATTCACTTTATTGTCATTGTGTAACACAACGAAATTACTTTTCATGACAACCCCATGGTGCATATAGGGAACATAGTGATAGTAACAAGCAGGAGAAGAAATTATACAAGTATGCCAGGTATTACAGATGTTTAAACAATTTGTACACAGTGTTAATTATTTCAGAGAGGATTCAGAGTTTATCAAGTTTATGGCGGATGGGAAAAAGCTGTTTTTCAGTCTGTTTGTGTGTGTGCGGATTGATCTAAAATGTTTACCTGATGGAAGGAGCTCAAACAGGGCATTTCCAGGGTGAGTGTTGTCCTTGATAATGTTTTTGGCCCTTCTCAAGCTGCGAGTATTATACAAAAGTTCCAGTGATGGTAGTTCAGTGCCAATAATGGCTTCTGCTGTTTTAACAACTCGCTGCAGGGCTTCTCTAGTAGCCTTCGTGTAGCTGTTGTACCAGGCAGTCATGCAATTGGTCAGAACGCTTTCTATAGTGCATCTGTAGAAATTAACCAGCAACTTCTGTGGGAGGTTAGCGCTCCTTAGTTTTCTCAGAAAGTAGAGGCGTTGTTGTGCTTTGCCAGTTAGAGCTAAAGCATTGTCAGCCCAGGACAGGTTCTCTGCGATGGTGACTCCCAAAAATTTGAAGCTGGAAACTCTCTCCACAGCCTCTTCATTGATCATTAGCGTTAGGTGAGTAGTCTTTTTGGTGGTCCTAAAGTCCAAAATAATTTCTTTGGTCTTCTTTGTATTTAATAACAGGTTGTTAATGTCGCACCATGCAGTCAGGTTCCTAACTTCTTCTCTGTATGCAGCTTCCTCATTGTCTGATATAAGCCCAATGACAGTCGTATCATCTGCAACTTAACAATTACGTTTGAGGTATGGATAGGCTGGCAGTCATGGGTGAAAAGTGCATAGAGGAGAGGGCTTAATACACAGCCCTGTGGCACGCCAGTGCTCAGGGTAAGGGTGGAGGATGTCTGTTTTCCTAGTCTGACAGTTTGAGGGCACATCTTCAGACGGGAGACCATATGCCCAGGTTTGTGAGTCCCCGGACAATAAGATCTTTATAAAGGTCACCCTCTGAGGTTCCGTACCCGACAAAGTGGGTCTCAACTCGAAATAAGACAACACTCGGTTACGAAAGTTCTGGAAGTCAGACCTGTGTCCTG
Source organism: Hyperolius riggenbachi (assembly GCF_040937935.1). Lineage (NCBI taxonomy): Eukaryota > Metazoa > Chordata > Amphibia > Anura > Hyperoliidae > Hyperolius > Hyperolius riggenbachi. The sequence goes on along the minus strand of NC_090656.1, from coordinate 164,553,191 downwards.
AAAATTTCTCAGATACTGACAAACGCAGGTCTGTGACTGGAGGGGATTGCATGGTAGCAACAGCTGTCTGGAGGACCTGCACAGATCCAGACAGTTGAGTGATCTGGCTCTGTTACGTATTAACCACCTCGACGAGGTTATTAACTGAGGTGGTTAAAGCCTCAACCTGGCTGCGTAATGCATCCATCATTTCAGGTCTGCTGTTCTGTAAGGATCGGTGTCAGCACACAGAGAGAATCTGATTATTGGTGATCTGCAGTATCGCCAATAATACAGATGTCACTTGATTATTGATGATCTGCAGAATCACCAATAATACAAGTGTGACTAACCTCCGGACACCTAACACAGTAAATAACAATAACGACAGCAATAATACACAATATCGTGAAAATATCCACCACACGGCAATTCCTCAGAGGTGTGGTTACCTCTGAATGGGAACCCCGTGTGAGAGATCCTCAAACCAGGCAAAGAGAGGAATATCGGCCCCGGGCAGTAATCGTCTACTGGGGCAGGTGTCTCGGAGAGGCAAGCCTCAGAGATAACCCTACAGTGGGAGACGTTCCACTGAAGGGAGAAAGGTCAGACAAGCAGAGGTTTGGCAACAGAGAAGGCGGCAGCAGTACAGAAACAGAAGGCTGATTCAGAGTCGGTAAACAGGCAGGGTCGGCAACTTGAATCAGATAGGCAAAAGTACAAGAGCGATTAGAGTAAAGGGAAGTCAGGGATAGCCAGAGTCAAGACACAGGTAAATATACAAATACAATCCTAATCTAAGGTGTGACGTCCTTGGTATCAACACCTGGGAAACTGGACTAAGGTCTGAGCGCTAACACAATATGTATTCACGACAGCAGACAAGGAGCAACTGACATCCAGCTCCTTATATGCTGAGAGTGACTCAGCGAGCTCGCCCAGAAACCCAACCAATCCGGAGACCTCTTGAGGTCAGCTGACTAGAGAGTCAGCTGACCTTCCTACGTAGGAGGTAAAAGTCCTGCCGCCTCGCGCGCACACGCATGACCCTCTGCCTCTGAGAACCAGAGAGGCCAGGCCCCAGGTCAGCGCACGAACACGCACTGAAGTCCACCGGCTGGGTTGCGGGACACGCTGCCATGTCGCCAGCTGCGGTGGTGATGTCCCCCCTGCTCTGTGCCAGCGGCTTCGCATGTGTGGCGGAAACCGCCGGCTGGGAAGCGGAGACCGCCGGCTGGGCAGCGGAGACCGCCGGCTGGGCAGCGGAGACCGTGGCTGCCCAGCGCGGCGGCGGTGTCTCCGCTAACCCTCACAAGTAACACACTAACATAGTAACAGTTAGATCAGCTTGAAAAAAAGACATCCTCCCATCAAGATCAACCAAAAAAAAAAGATGAAAAAAACTGTCCTGAACCTGCACATATCGGAGTTGATCCAGAGGAAGGCAAAAAAAACCCAACCTTACAAGGCTTGGGTCAATTAACCTTAAAGCGGACCTGAACTCAGAACTTCCTCTCTGTTCGAAAAGATAGGCAACAGCATATTAACCTTTAAAGAAAATAATTTTTTTGTTTCAACTGATACAAATTCTATAATAAATCTGCAGTGTTTCTACTTCCTGCTTTCATGAAAGAAGACATATTGTTACCATCTTGTGCTTTAAAACTAGCTTATCTGCCAAGCCAGTCAGCTGACACAGGGGAGACCTCAAATTACTACTTGTGATTAGACACAGTTGAGGGGGAATAAGACAGGCTATACTTTATAATAAAACCTCTGTGTCCTAATGGTGCACTATGGGGGCGAACCGAACTTCTGGAAAAGTTCCCGGTTCGCCGCGATTGCGAACCACCACACCAAGTTCGCCGGCGAACCGTTCGAGCCATCTCTCATCTCCTGCATGGCTCACCTAGTGATGGCTTCTGCTAATGATGAATGGGAGAGGAGAGGTCTGCTGATCGCCACTGGAACCGTGAATTAGGTGAGCCGTGCTGCCACTAATTGTTTGCACACATAGGGAGGAGACATGAGGAGGGTGGCTAGAGAAGGACACAGCAGGGCAGAAGGAAACTTAAGGAGGACACACTGAGGGGTCGAGGAGGACTGCAGGGGACAGAAGGGGACATATAAGGACACAGGGGGACATGCAGGGGGGCCAAGGAGGACAGAAGGGGACACAGGGGGACAGAAGGGGACCAAGAAGGACACGGGACAGAAGGAGGACACAGGGGAGACACATGGGACAAAGGAAGACATACAGGGGGACACAGGATGACACAATAATTGGGGAAGAACATCTTCAAGATGCTCCTCGACCATAGACGCACCAGGTTTAGTATATTTTTTTCCTGTTTTTGAACCTAGGTGCGTCTTATAGTCCAAATAAATATGGTAACTTGTTGTCAACCTGTATTCCCAAGTCCTTCTCCAAGTCTTATGTTCTCAGCTGTATGCAATTTATTTTATATGGTGCTCTACTATTGGTGCATGAATTTACATTTATCAACATTAAATTTCATCTGCCATGTGCCTGCCCATATGGCCATGTTGTCAAGATCCTGTGGTAATATGTCACTATGCATCTTAGTGTTGATAATTCTGCACAATTTTGTATCATCTGCAAAGATGGCTACATTATTCTGTTTTCCATCCACTAAATCATTAACAAATAACGTGAAAATAATTGGGCCAAGTACTGACCCCTGGGGTACCCCACTGCTAACAATTTCCCATTTTGAGTATGTTCTGTTACCAGCACTCCTCCTTGCCTTCCATCCCTTAACCAATTCTCTATCCAAATACACACATTTTCCCCTAGTCCATGTATCCTCAGTTTCTGCACCAGGCTGAGGCTCTTGTGGGGAGCTGTGTCAGAAGCCTTTAAAAAGTCCAAATATACTACATCTATTGCCTTCCCAAATCTACATTTTCATTCACCACTTCATTAAAGCTGAGCATGTTTTTTGAGACCTGTCTTTAGAAAATCCATGCTGTCGAACTGAAATAAGACTAATCTGTGCTACATAATTTTGTATAGCATCCCTTAGGATATCTTCAAACAATTTACACACAACTGATGTTAAGCTTACAGGTCTATAGTTTCCAGGTTCTGATTTTTTCCCCCCTTCTTGAATAAGGCGAAAACATCAGCTGTACGCCAGTCATAGGGAACTGACCCACTTGAAAGAGAATCACAGAAAACAAGATAAAGTGGCTTAACTGAACTTAACTCCTTTAATACCCCAGGAGGGGGGGGGGGGGTGTTGAATGCCATCTGGGCCAGATGCCTTGTCAATCTTGATCTTATTTACTGCACACCTTCCTGTGTTAGGCAATTCATGCTGTGTGCGATAGAGTGGGAACAACTCAGGGTCATATTATAAGCTAAAGGCATCACCTTGGTAAAGACAGAAGCAAAGCAAGTATTTACAAGGTCCTCCAGTTGGTGGAATCAAAGCAAGCTTAAAGCTCCAGTTTGGCCTCTGCAGTCCATTTTTTGACAGTTTTGATGGTGGGCTTCGCGATCTCTAGGAGCCTCCTGTATGTGGGGATCAGATGAATTATGTTGTTCCCCAGGGCGGCTCCTTGTGTGGCTTTGTAAGCTGTCCTGTGGACCGTGTAGCAGTGGTCCAGGGTGTTGCGATTCCTGGTGGGGCAGGTAGTGTGCTGCTTGTAGCGAGGCATCTCTTGTCGTAAGTTTGCATAATTGAAGTCTCCCAGGACGATGAAGAGGGCCTCCGGGAGGGCGGTTTCCCACCATGAGATGCTGTCACTGAGTGCTCGCAGAACAGTCTTGGAGCATGCATCGGGGGGATGTGGACCCCAACGAGAACAGTGGAAGAGAACTCCCTGGGGAATACAGTTCCAGCAAACCTTCCTAAACAATGCTTGTGCACATCCTAACCTGTAAAACACTCCAGCGGGAGCCTCAGCCTCCATACTTCTCACTGAAGTTGCCAGCTACTGCTCACCACTCTTTATGAGCCCCGTTTATCAGAGTGCCATTCAGGGCATTCCTGTATCAATATCACCTCTATCTCACAGCTTCACCTCCTCTCACTGCAACCAATAAAGAAGAGCTTATAGGAACACTGAAGTGAGATGTATATGGAAGCTGCCATATTTATTTCCTTTTAAACAATACCAGTTGCCTTGCAACCCTGCTGATCTATTTGGCTGTAGTAGTGTCTGAATCAAGCATGCAGCTAATCTTGTCAGATCTAACAATAAAGTCAGAAACAACTGATCTGCAAATGCGTGTTCAGGGACTATGACTAAAAGTATTAGAGACAGAGGATCAGCAGGATAGCCAGGCATGCAACTGGTTTTGCTTAAAAGGAAATACATATGGCAGCCTCCACGTCCCGCTTCAGTTGTCCTTTAAAATATAAGTGTGCATATGCACATTCCATTTCGATTGGCTAGTTTTACCATTTCCATGTAGCAAACTGATTTTGAATATTACAGTATGAAAAGATTGTGTAAGAAATCTCTCATACAACCTGGAGGTGGTAAAATTGGGCAACCAAAATTGGATGCATGTACTGTATATGCACACTTATCCTTATTTTGTTTTTTTAAAAGCTAGTTTTCGGTGAAACCAAATAACTTACCAATGTGTTTTTCTCATGAATTATGGAGAAAAAATAATGCAGACATAAGGTAAACATACAAGCTCCATGCAGTTTTACTCCATTCTGAAACTTACAGGATGAGAGAGCTATCTACTATTCCATCATCAAGCCATACCTCATGTCCTTGTCATTACAAGTTTTCTTTAAGCGATCAAATGTTTTACAAGTCTACATTTGATAAATGAGTCCTTATACAGTATGTTGTTCAAATATACATATATACGTACTACAACCAGCACACAAAACATGGTGTACAATACATCTGTGTAAATATACTAATATCTCGGTTTTGAAACAATCTTTTCCATGTTTTCTTTAGATGCACCGAGCAGATTTAGAACAACTCATGTAGGAAGTAAATGTGAAATCATTGCTGAAAGCCTGCTGTGTACATACACTTATGGCCAAACTGCATTTAAGTGACAAGCAAGTCACAGCAGTCCTCTGAGACATCAGCCTACCCTGCCTTTAATTTTTCAGACGATGTGAAAATAACCTCTTCTTAACTCACACGAAGCCTACAGATTCCTGACAACAATGACAAATAAAATGGATACTTGTGATGGGAGAGGTCTGCTGACCATAGGAAGATGTTACTTGTACAGAGTACAAGTCTCAGATGTGGTTGAAGCCACAGCTGTTGGCTCTAGTGTTTGGGTAGAGAAACATGGAGCCAAACAGTCAGTAGGTGTCATCTAGTCTGAGAAGGCTGCCTCCGTTTTTCGGGTGGGTCTTGGTGGCTATGGTTAACTCATTCCAGATGGTGGCTAAGGACATTGTTAAGCTAACAGAATGCTATCAGCTGGTATTGTGGGAGAAGGATGCTATTATTGAGCTTATCCACAGCCATCCTCCTGCCCACAACAGAGAACATATCATTAGTTTCTTCCTTCACAAACCAATGTGCCTTTCTGTGAACAAGTCGACTCTACAATGACAAACTTTACGAGCCCATTTCATCACTATTCTTATATTGTATTTCAGTATTCATACATTCAGTAAGTCATCTAAATATACAGTATCTGAAACACAAATGTTTATTCTTGGCAAGAGAACACTTCAATCTTTAATTCATGTTTCGCATTACATTAAAATGCCAGCACTTTCTAAGGGATCTGTTTTTAAAGGGTCAGATGTCAGATGCTACATAGTTTTTCTATACAGTCACTGAAAAAAGTGTGTCTGATTTATAAAGCGCATCATTATTCATCAACACCTATATGCCATTCCAAAGGGAATCCTCAACTGTATCTGTTATTGTTCTCATGTTAAATACTAGTTTTGAATAGAATTCACTTAATTTTAAACAGCAAATATTCATTACTAGTAAAACAACGATTTTCTAATGATTTCCTAGAGAGAGCAAGTATTCATAGTCACTAACTGATAGCCGTCTAAGCTGAGATGAGTGATTTAATTGTCACACATAGGTTTCCACAGTGGATGCTGCTGGCCCATCTCCATTGGACCTGGTGTTTGCTTCAGATTTCCCTTCTCTCTATAGCTGAAGGAAAGGCCCATAAGTTAAACTTAAGGGGGCCCATACACCTAACGATTTTCCTGCCGAAATACAGCAGATTCGATCACTGTGATCAAATCTGCTGTGAAATCGTTGCGCATACGCAAACGCAAAAGATTGATTTCCGTCCGAAATCAATAGTTCCCGTCGAATTTCCGTCGAGCCGTCCGTGCGGAAGATTTTTCTCGATCGCCGGCGGGTCGGGAGTGCGTCGATAGGGGTGTTCGAATGCCCGACGACCGACGCAATACAGCGGCAATACATTACCTGATCCAGCCAGGGCGTATCCCCACTGTCACCGCTGCTCGAGTCCAGCAGGCTTCACTTCTTCCTGTCCCGGCAGGAAGTTTAAACAGTAGAGCGCCCTCTACTGTTTAAACTTCCCCGGACAGAAAGAAGTGAAGCCAGCCAGAACCCAGAGTCCAGCAGAGAAGAAGACAGCAGTGACAGCGGGGACACACGCCGGCAGATCAGGTAATGTATGCGGGGGGGGGGGGGGGGACGGCAGCAGCACCACCACAGACTGTGATCGGTTTCATGCTTAAATCGATTCACAATCTGTTTGCAGTAAAGGCAGCAATACAATCCCTCTCTGATCAGATTCGATCAGAGAGGGATCTATCTGTTGGTCGAATCTGATGGCAAATCGACCAGTGTATGGCCACCGTAAGTGCTCATGGAATAGCAAAGGCATATGAGGAATTATCTGTCTAGAAGTACTAAACATTACAATTTGCTAACATATAAAGCAATTTGTAATGATCCGCCCAGCTGGATGCTCTGCAAGAGAGACCTGTTTTTCCATTACAAGTTTCTGGTCTTTTCTGCTGCTGGGGAATTTGCATACACTCGTTATGCAAATCCCTTACTTGCCTCCTTTGATGACTGGCAGTATAAAGAGCTATGTTTCCCAGAGTCCTTTGCTGGTCATAAGAGTTAGTTCCTGTGTAACAGTCGCCTGGAGTGTCAGCCTTGCTCTTTGTTGAAGATTAGCCTAGAGTAATTCCTGGAACTGCACTAGGCAGTTTCCCTAGTGCAGTTAGGATTGCATATCTGTTTTGTTTGTCTGTTGCGATTGTCCTGTCCCAGCGGTGGTCGACAGGAATTCTGATCTTTGTGCTTGGAGTTTAGCTGGAGCAGCGGTTGCTACCAGCTATCTTATCTGTTCTGTCTTGCCAGGATCGCACTCGCCTTGCGCTAGTGCTGTGGATCCGTCTGATCTCCATCTCTCTTGCTGTACTTAGATCGCACTAGCCTCTTGCGCCAGTGCTGTGGATCCTTCTGCTCTGTCTTCCTGGATCGCACTAGCCTCTAGCGCTAGTGCTGTGGATCCTATCTCTCGTTTAATCCTGTTTTTGTGTATCTGTCTTGTCTACTACGAACGCTTGCTGAAGGCTCGGTGAGGTAACCGTTAAGCAAGCGCTCGCGTCCTCTGTTTTATGTTTGTCTATCCGTGGTTAGTTAGGCGTGCTTGTCTCTGTTGTGCTTAACACGCGGAGACCGCGCATAAATGCGTGCACTGTTGCGAATGAGTGCGGTGTTCGCATTTAGCTAGCGTTTGTTATTTTCCTTATCTCTTTATTGTATGATATGCTGTGCCTTTGCTACTCTCGTGCTCTGCCTTGCTGTAGCCTTGTGTCTCCTCTGGCAATCGCCTCTCTCGCGATTGCGTTCCTACTTCATATCTGCTGTTGTGTATGCACCGTCACGGGTTGGTGACTAGTTTGGTGCACACACATACAATCTGTCCCTGTGCTCATTCTCTTCCGCAATCGCTTCTCTTGCGATTGCGTTCTCACTTGGTTTCTTCTGTTGTGTGTCCACTGTCGCAGGTTGGCTGCTAGATTGGTGGACATACATACACTCCTCATCTGTGCTTATTCGGTCTTGTGTCGCTGTCAGCAATCGCCATCTCTGGCGATTGCCTTCTCACTTTGTCTTCCTGGTTGTGTGTTCATCGTCGCAGGGTGGCGACTAGTTTGGTGGACACACATACCCTCTGTCGCTTTGATCTCTCTCTTTCAGGGCTATCTTGCCCTGCGTTTCTTCCCTTTGTGCAATTCCTGTCCGGCGTGTGTGGTAGGGCAGAGGAGCTGTTCCTCTGCACTCCACAGCGCCATCTGTCGACAGGAATTTCCCTCTACAGGTGCATTGCACCTTTTGCTGGGTTCCCGCAAATTACACGCTTGTGAAGGATTTCCGCAGTGTCAGCGCACGTCTTGTGCACTGATCACGGAGAGAATTCCACAATTGCTACACAATTCCCCATATCCCTATCAGCTCACCATAATCAAAGCCCCCCACCCCCCCACACACTCACAACCTGTAAAGTAAACAAAAGTACCATAATACCTAGTTAAGAAGTCCAATGCTGAAATTCCTGGCAGCAAAACCATCTGAAGCGAAGCAAGTGCTTTCAGCGCACAGTGCTCAGCAGCAAGCTCCGAAACTAGGTGCCGCCATAGCAGTAAGTATAAGGGTAATTGGGCGTTCCGGCGGTCCCCAAACCCTGAATTACATCTCCCTCCGAGTTGCGATGATTTGGAGGAGGAATCATATTTTACGTCACCAGGGGTTATTTGGCTCATCCTGCACCCAGCTGACCAGCGGCGTACATATACGCACACATCTGAAGCTCTTACCAAAACCACCCTGCACCAAAACTAAAATTGCTGTGATGTGCAAACTTAGCATCTGTTTCATCTATTAAGTAGTTTCAAACTACCCAGCTCGAAGGAGTCAATTCATGAAACTACGCTGCTGCTAGACACGCCCCTGATGAGTCACGCGCAGGTGACAAAACGCGTTGGGAGGAGCTAGCAGCCTTTAGGATGAATCTGGAAGATCTGGAAACACTACAGCGGTGAATGACGGAGTACCCGGCGAGCCTATCCGGAGAGGCACGGGGGAGAGCCTGTTTAAATACTCTACGCGCTGTCAACCACTCATGTTTGTGAGTATATCACTGGAATAGTTTACTTTTATCTAACGGAATTACGCTATATGAGGCTCATTTTGTTTGAGGTGAGCAACCATTAAGGAATCTGTATAAGGAGGAACTATCGGGGAGTCTACATTGAGGAGGAGCCATCTGGAGTGAGGACACTTGGAAGCTGAGATCGGGCAGCCGGCCATAGGAGGATAAAAGAGCGCATACCGACCAGTCTCATAGTGGTCATACAAGCTGGATGAGTGCAGCCCCTAAAGGGGATTCTCCTTTGATGCATCTTTGAGTGGAGTGGAGCGCTATCTATCTATATACGAAAGAAGGAGCAACCTAACAAGCCTAACACAAGAGCCTAACTAAGCTTTCCCCTATGTCAGCAGGTTCTCTCCCTTCTCTAATTACTGCAACCACACGAGTGAGTGAAAAGGCTTACGCTGCCTGCGTTTTATAAGGGGGGGGGGGGGTTCCAGGAGGGAGTGTAACCTGATTGGCTACCCTGTGTTTGCTGACTTTGATGTAGAGGGTCAAAGTTGACCCTAATGATGTAGTATAGGGGGCGGGTCGAACTCGCATATAGTATGCGGTTCACCGCGAACGCGAACCACTGAAGTTAGCGTGAATAAGTTTGCGTGCGAACCATTCAGGCCATCTCTACAAAGCACCGCTGCACATATAAAATCTTTTTGTTATCTGAAGACTTTATGGAAATGTACTTTGCATTCAAGTTTTTAGTATCCACTGGGATATGCCAAAATCATTTACAGACATCAGGGGAATTGATCCTTTATGAAAGAGTGAACATTATTACAAGACTTTAATTTCCACTGCTATTGCATGAATAGAACATCCATCACGTGGTACCATGAATTGTCAGCTATACTGTAGAAGGGTGGATCCCTGTCAGTCTACAACCTGCAATCCTACTAATATCTAAATGGGAAAGTTTGGATGTTTGGATGTTTGTTACTCGATCACGCAAAAATGGCTGAACAGATTTGAATGAAATTTGGCACACACATAGTACATTACCTGGAATAAAATATAGGATACTTTTTATTCCCATAACCAAAAAGTGGGCAGAGAAAAATACAAATTTCACTGGGAAAATGTAAACTGCAGCCATTCTTACACTGTTAATGGCAGGGTTCTCAAACTTTGCACAGTTGGTCACTGGGTGACTGGGATTAATATTCAAAAAAGTGGGTGGAGCCTATAAAAGCCAATCAAACTTCACCTATTGATTTTCAAGTGAATATGTAATTGCTGCCATCCTTGCACTGTTAATGGCACAAGCCTCAAACCAGGAATAGTTGGTCATTGGGTGACTGGGGTTCAAATTTAGAAAGGGGGGTAGAGCCACTAACAGCCAATCAGATTTGTTTCACTCCAATGCAAATTATTGATGCCAAACACCACAAAGCTCACAATCTTGGTAATTGAGTAATTGATTAATTGTGTGTTAGAGTTAGGAAAAGTGGGCACAGCAAATACCAGCCAAATACTTAAGCGGCCAATGCCACGTCATCAGTGGGTGGAGGAGACAGATACAAATTTCACTGGGAAAATGTAAACTGCAGCAATTCTTACACTGTTAATGGTAGGGATCTCAAACTTTGCCCAGTTGGTCACTGGGTGACTGGGATTAATATTCAGAAAAGTAGGTGGAGCCTACAAAAGTCAATCAAAATCCACCTATTGATTTTCAAATGAAATATTTAATTGCTTCCATTCTTGCACTGTTAATGGCACAAGCCTCAAGCCTAGTACAGTTGGTCATTGGGTGGCTGGGGTTTAAACTCAGAAAAGGGGGTCTAGCCATAAACAGCCAATCAGATTTGTTTCATTTCAATGCAAATTATTGATGCCAAAGACCTCAAAGTTCACAAACTTGTTCATTGAGTAATTCAGTAATTGTGTGTTATGGTTAGAAAAAGTGAGGGCAGTCAACACCAGCCAAATACATAACCAGGCAACACCGGGTCATCAGTGGACAGAGACAATTAAAAATTTCATGGAGAAAATGTAAACTGCAGCCATTCTTACACTGTTAATGGTAGGATTCTAAAACTTTGCACAGTTGGTTACTGAGTAACTGGGATTAATATTCAAAAAAGTGAGTGGAGCCTACAAAAGCCAATCAAAATTCACCTATTGATTTTCAAATGAAATATTTGATTGCTGCCATTCTTGCACTGTAAATGGCACAATCCTCAAACCTGGTACAGTTGGTCATGGGGTGACTAGGGTTCAAATTCAGAAAAGGGGGAGAAGCCACAGCCAATCAGATATTGTTTATTTCAATGCAAATTATTGATGCCAAAGACAGCAAAGTTCACAAACTAGGTCATTGAGTAATTGTGTGTTAGGGTTAGAAAAAGAGGGTGGAGCCATACTAACCAAATACATACCTGGGCAACGCCGGGTAACCAGCTAGTCTATTATACATACAGCTGTTTGGACAAATCTGCATAAGGATTACATCCTGGCAGACATTTGTTCATCCATGTCCTTGTTTCAGCCCTATTGTATATAGTGTCATCCTACTACATAAAGACCATGTAAACAGTATGTTTGATGGATGCTTCCATGTTGCCTGGATTGGTCAAACCTCCCCATAAGGATACTAATGACATTGCTTCCACTGTGGAAAAAGTGCTACTGAAACTACATCCTGTTGAAAATACAACCACCTTTTTTTCTTTCTTGATAGAGCTTCATCTTGCAAATATTGTATTGAACTGGCCAATTCTTACTGCAAATCATTTACAATTTTATGCATTCAGAACTATATTGATGCCTTCAGGGGATGTGATCCCTTTGCACTCCCACATGTGCTAGTGTTTTGGTTTTTAATAATATTTTATATGATTAGTGATAAATAAAGTGTTTTGTACTTTTCTAGATAACTCTTCCTTTTTCATTATCCATATAATATAATTATTCACAGGCACTTTATCTGATGCTAATAAATGGCTTACAGTGTCAGACTTTTCTTCTTCTTGTTGCTTGATTGTTTGAAGTGGGATGAAACTCAAAATTAAATTTTTGCTCCAAACAGACACAGCAAAAGAAAATATGAGACAGTATAAGACTGGGCTGATATCATTTAAAGGCATAATTACACTTCACTGAAGCTAACTAATAACATTACCAGTTTCAGGACAAATTATCAAATTGACTTATAAACAAATAATTACTGAGCAAATAAAGAGAGAAAAACCTCTGCTTCTACCCTGCATACAGTCAAAATGTTTCTCCATTGTTTATAGTAGTAAAAATGTTTCTGTACCGTGTTAGCCAAACAAATTATTTAGGTATAATTTACCAATTTATAATTTACAAATTATAATTTAAAATTATACTTAAAGGGACACTTAAGCCAGAAATAAAAAATCAGTTTTACTTGCCTGGGGCTTCTACCAGCCCCCTCCAGCCGTCCTGTGCCCTTGCAGTCACTCACGGAGCCTCTGGTCCCCCACGGCCAGCTAGTTTCGTTTTCACTGACAGGCCTGATAGGCTTGGCCACGCGTATTTTTCTTTGCGTTCCCGTCCACAATAGCATCCTGGGCCTGTGCAGGATGCTATTGAGGGCAGGAACATGAAGAAGGATACGCGTGGCCAGGCTTGCACAGGCACAGAAAGCCAGCTGACTCCCTGTCAGGGCCTGTCAGAGAAAACAAAACTAGCTTGCGGCGGTGGACTGGAGGCTCCGTGAGTGACTACAAGGACACGGGATTGCTGCAGGGGGCTGGTAAAAGCCCCAGGTAAGTAAAACTGATTTTTTTATTCCTGGCTTAAGTGTCCCTTTAACAAATTATGTAAAAATTATCCATTGTTTATACAACTTAGTACAGCTCAAGTTAACCTGATAAAAAATGTCCATTTCCATGAAGGACTGCTTTGGACCATAGGCCCATATGTGAAAAAATATCATACTTTATTTATTTATGTATTTATTGTACGGTGGTTTCTCCTCCACCTGGATTCAGAGTGCCAGTGCCGAGGAAGTGACAGAATCAAAGAGTTGAGCTGACCACGTCACCTCGATGAGGACAGCATGACTGGCATGTTGCCAGAGAGATGTGGGGGAGGACAGGCTGCTCTGATATGGTCTTTCTATATTCCAAGGAAGGCTGGACCCACTTTCAAGCCTCGTTCAGACTAATGGCTGAAGTGCACACTTGTGGAGCAACTCAGCATCCCGTCTGCCGGCCATTAGTGCATTGTAACATCATGCGTGTCAGCTCTTGCCACGTTTTGATGTTGCTTCACAGGCAGCAGAAAACCACAACATGTCACGTCTGAGCACTGCAGCACTTAACGGGTCCACACACTGGTCGATTTCTGCCATCGATCGACAGCCGATTCAACTACTATGATCTAATCGGCTAGTAATCGACGCAGCAGGAGGCATGATCGATCAGCCGATCAATCGATTTCCGACTGATTTAAATCAATTTGCTTGATCAGTCCAGATGGAAGATCTAGGCCAATCAGCTGCTGGCAGCAGATCGATGTCCCATAGAGCTGCATTGGTGCAATAATGCATTTCGATTGATTTTCAATAGATTTTATTTTGAAATCTATTGGAAATTTGTTCCTTGTGTGCGGCGCACATCAGATTCAACCTGACAGGCTGACAGGCATTTGAGAGGAATCTATCTGATGGTCAAATCTGCTGCAAAAATATAAGTGTATGGCCACCTTTAGATGTGACTCCATGGGGGGGGGGGGGGGGAAGCATCTGTCCACAGCCAGTACTGAGCACTAACAGCACCACCTTAAACTGACCATCTGAAAGGGGCCTAAAGGAGCCAATACACTGCCTCAATTTCCCGCCAATAGACAGCAGATTCGATCACTGTGATCGAATCTGCTGTGAAATCAATAACGCAAAGGCGGACTGAACGACCAATTTCCATGTGAAAATCGATTCCGTCAATCTGCCCAGGGAGAAAAAATGTTGCTCGATTGCGGGCGGTTCGGGAGCGAGTCGTTAGCGGCGTTTGATGCAATGACGACCGACGCAGCAGTACATCACCTGTCTGGCCGTCGCGAGTCCCTGGATCCCCGCTGTCTCTCACTTCTTCCTGCATCTTCTCTTCACTTCCTGTCCCGTGAAAAAGCGAAGTTCAAACAGTAGAGGGCGCTCTACTGTTTGAACTTTTTGCTTGTGACAGGACGGGACAGGAAGTGAAGGGAAGATGGAGTACGCTGGAAGAAGCAAGAGACTGCGGGGAATCGCACGAGTGGACAGGTAATGTATTGAGGCTGGCCAGGGGAGCAGGGGCAGCGAGCAGGCAGCAGCGGCAGTTCCACAGGTTGTGAATCGATTTCATGCTGAAATCGATTCAAAATCTGTTTGCAGTGTATGGGCAGCCATTAGATCCCACTCTGATTAGATTCGATCAGAGAGGGATCTATCTGTTGGTCGATCTGGTGGCAATCGACCAGTGTATGGCTGCCTTATGCTGGATACACACGGTGTATTCCCGCACTCGATGCGCCGCTCGATTCCCATCGATTTGCGTCGACTCGATTATTTCCGATTCGCATTTCGATGGATCGTTAGGTCGATTTGGCATACTTTACATGTAAATCGACCTAACAATCATCGAAATGCGCTCGGAAATGCTTGGAAATAATTGAGCGGCCAGAAATCGAGCGTGCGCATCGAATGCGGGAACGCACTGTGTGTTTCCAGCATTAAATGTCTGTTTTTCAACACAGGAGAAATCTCAATAAATGGCTGCAATAATACAGTTATGGCTTCTGTGTTTCCTTGCATTGACAAGCTAGTCTTCTGGTTCATAGGAATCAGGAATTCTTTATTTCGCCATGCATGACTGGGTCACGCCCGGAATTGGGTTTGGCACAGGACATATAGCTCAAGAAGAGACAACGATAGGTAGCATAGAACAGCAAGAGCAGAAGTTAACACTTACACTTATACACAGCGGACAAGCAGTTACATTTGCATTACATTGCAATTACATTTGTGTTACATACTAGAGCAGCAGTTTACATTACCTGTAACAGTTCCAAAGTTGCAATGTTTATATACTGCAACAGCATATTACACAACAGATTAAAAATCCTGAGTTTCCTCTTATAATATATTTTCAGATCTTCTCTAGAAAAAGCCTTTTTTTCCACATTGCTAATGAAAATGTAGTAAGAGCAGTAAGGCGTGGTTCACATTGCAAGTGCCTCTGAGCGCTTTTTTTCGAATTAGCAGCTATCCAAAAAGTGCTTAGCTCATGTAACTCTATGAGGGTGATCCTGCTGCAGCGCTGTGATTTGTATTAAATCACACTGCATGCAGCATTTTTCATGGACATGTAGCTTGAAGAATTGTCGAAAAACACAAATACCTTAAAAAATCACTCTGGAAATCACATTGCAAAATTGCAATTGACAAGCGGTTAGTGAAGGCAATTACATTTTGCAATGTAAACTAAGCCTAATATCAACTTAATTTAAATTGAAACAACTGAATTTGAGAACTTTTTTTAATGACAGCTGAAAATATATTTTATTGCTATTCATTTCTCCCTATCCTCTGTTCATCCATCATTATGTATACAAAGACCACTGTACAACATGCATTGCCTTTAATTATCTATTTAATTATTTTAAGTATTTATATAGCGCCGACATCGTACACAGTGCTGTACAGAGTATATATATTGTCTTGTCAGTAACTGTCCCTCAGAGGGGCTCACAATCTTATCCCTACCATAGTCATATGTCTATGTATGTATCATGTAGTACATGTATCATAGTCTAGGGTGAGTTTAGGGGGAAGCCAATTAACTTATCTGTATGTTTTGGGGATGTGGGAGGAAACCAGAGTGCCCAGAGGAAACCACACAGACACGGGGAGAACATACAAACTCCTTGCAGATGTTGACCTGGCTGGGATTCAAACCAGGGACCCAGCGCTGCAAGGCGAGAGCGCTAACCGCTACTCCACCGTGCATTGCCTTTAATAGATTAGGCTTCAATTTGTTTAAAAATGAAAATGTATAAAAACCAGGGCATAGTGATTGACTGTTTCCAACAAAAATTGAAAAAAGTATAACAAATATTAATAAAAAAACATTATTTTTTGGTTTGTCTTAAAGCAAACCTGTGACTTTAAAAAAAAATAAAAAAAGTTATTTACTGAAATAAGTAGTGGGAAGTCTCTAAATTCTCCAGAGGCTCCCAGATAATCCTTGACCCTACCTCTACTGCCCAGGACCCTCTTTTTGTTCGCATCTGTGCTCCCATCCAGGGGCGTAACTAGGCCCCACCGGGCCCCCCTGCAGATTTTCTGAGCGGGCCCCCCCCCCCCGGGGCCCGCTCGCGGCCGTTTTGTGGGTGCTGGAGGGGTGGCAGCATGAGGGGAAAGCAGCATGAAAATGTATAAAAACCAGGGCATAGTGATTGACTGTTTCCAACAAAAATTGAAAAAAGTATAACAAATATTAATAAAAAAACATTATTTTTTGGTTTGTCTTAAAGCAAACCTGTGACTTTAAAAAAAAATAAAAAAAGTTATTTACTGAAATAAGTAGTGGGAAGTCTCTAAATTCTCCAGAGGCTCCCAGATAATCCTTGACCCTACCTCTACTGCCCAGGACCCTCTTTTTGTTCGCATCTGTGCTCCCATCCAGGGGCGTAACTAGGCCCCACCGGGCCCCCCTGCAGATTTTCTGAGCGGGCCCCCCCCCCGGGGCCCGCTCGCGGCCGTTTTGTGGGTGCTGGAGGGGTGGCAGCATGAGGGGAAAGCCTTGCCCACAGTCGGCGGGGAGAGGGGTAGTTCCCCCCTCTCCCTCACCTCGGGGCTCTCCCCTCTGCGCTCCCCTCCAGCTCGTAAGTGTCTGTGGGGCTGTGGTGGGCAGCGAGCGGCGGGCAGATACATACCTGCTTCCGTGCGTTCCATCGGAGACTTCTCCCTCTAGCGGCTGACGTCACTTCCGGAAGTGACGTCAGCCGCTAGAGGGAGAAGTCTCCGATGGAACGCACGGAAGCAGGTATGTATCTGCCCGCCGCTCGCTGCCCACCACAGCCCCACAGACACTTACGAGCTGGAGGGGAGCGCAGAGGGGAGAGCCCCGAGGTGAGGGAGAGGGGGGAACTACCCCTCTACCCGCCGACTGTGGGCAAGGCTTTCCCCTCATGCTGCCACCCCTCCAGCACCCACAAAACGGCCCCGAGCGGGCCGGGCCCCCCCCGCGGGCGCAGGGGCTGCAGGGCCTATTCCTACGCCCCTGCTCCCATCCATTGTAATGATTGTTCGTTACTCACCTCGCCTCGTTCCTGTGCTGGCTCTCCTGCTAGGGCGGCGGAGTGTAATGATCGCTCGTTACACTCCAGCTGCCGACCGAGTCCCACGCAGCTCCGCTCTGTGGGGAACCACATGGCGGAGCCACGGAGGACGCTGACCCAACGTGCTTCCAGGTTCAGCATCCTCTGTTGCTAGGCGCGCGCACACCTCTGCTGCCCTTATATTGCAGTGGCCATAGGCGGTACTGCACCCTCTCTAATTGAGAGGCAGGGTATTTAAACCCTGGACTCTCACACTTCATTGCTGTTGCATCCCTGGTCACAGCCACGGCGTTCCGCTGCCGTTCCCCCTTCCCTTTCCTGGATCTCCGCCCTGTTGGCTTTCCCTTGACTAGGATCTCCTTTACAGGACATCCCTTTGGCTAATCCCTGTTGCTTAACCTGCCTGCCTGTCAGTCCTGTCAGCTTGCAGCTTAACACAGGATCCCTGCCTGTCAGTGTTACTGCCAGTCATTTCCCTGCCTGTAATCCTTTCTATCCAATCCCTTCCTGGGATCTTTCCTGTCATCTCCCTGTCCACAGCTTTCCTGGGTTTCACGCAGCCTGCCAGTTCCCTCCGGGAGCTCTCCAGTCACATGCAGCTCCCTTGGGCTTACTTCAGCCTGCTAATTGCCTCTGGGAACTTCCTCCTATCATCTGCAACACTCCTGGGGTTTCCCCCAGACTGCCAGTTCCCCTCTGGGAACTCTCCTGTCATCAGCAGTATCCCAAGGATTCCTCCAGCCTGCCCATTCCCTCCTGGGTTCCTAGCCTGTCAGCTCCCTTCCCAGGGATTACCTCTGACTGCCATCTCCGGGACCTACCTTGTCAGTCAGTACTCCTCCTGGGATCCTAGCTGTCAGATTCTTACCTGGGATTCCCCACGCCTGTCCGCTGCCTCCTGGGAACCATACTTCCAGCTCCCTTTCTGGGTTTTTCCCTGCCTGCCTGTTCCTTTCTGGGATCCCTAAGGTTAGGCCTATTTGTCCTGCAAGCCTACCCAAGCCCGATAGCTTACTGTCCACTGTGCCCGAACCCCCTGCTTACCCATCAGGTACCCTCTGTTCTTCCCATCACTGGTGCGGTAGTCCTTGGGGGCCATCACCTGCGAGCACCAGGTAGCAAAATAGTCCGCCACCCACTAGGAGTGATGGCCCATCATCCCTTGCGGGTGCGCTGGTGAAGACCCATGCTCCTTTAGACCCCACGCCCTCGGGCTGCTCGCCCCTTTATACCAGTGACGGGATCAACAGAACCCCAATGGTTTGCAAGAACCCTGACATCCATGTAGAAGTGCAGCTGTACTGTGCATAGGCAAGTACATTCCACGCATTTGCAGAAGCATGAGAGCGGCTTTGTGCTACGACACAGGCATGGACCGTACTCATGCACAGTATGAAAGAGCTTGTACACAAATAATGGCACAACCACAAAAGCATATTCTACAAGCCCTTGTTAAACATGCTTAGAGGGACCCTGCTTTGGAATGGTGGGCTAGCACTAAGAAAAAAGCATCTTCAATGAGTATTAAAAATAATAGCAACCTCCATTGAAGCCTGCATTGAAGCAGACGCCGTCTGTGAGTGCGTAGGGCGCAGTTCCCCACTCCAGATTCCCTTCATACATCTGTAAGGCTTTGCACATTTGTTTCACTTATATCTTTGTATGCAGGTCAATATATTTTTGCACTACATCCTCTTTATTTATGACAGGCGTTTACCACAGTGATATTCACTAATATTGTTGTTAGTTTGTACAAACAATATTTACATATTTTTGAGCACCTTGTTTTGTATGGGGAGTCCCTTGATCACCAAGGACTAACAGCTTGCCTCTTTTGTAACCTTTTTATTAATTTTGCATTGCTGCATCTAGCACTTTCAAGGTGTGTGAGCACACCTGAGTTCTTGTTTACACTAATTTGCACTTTATTGGCTATACCTTTGTATGTTACCCCATCCATATTGCATTTGATATTTTATGTAATAAGGGAAATTTATCCAGGGTTTCTGATTACAATCAGTATGTGGGGATCTTTTAACTGATTTTAATTGTATGTTCGTGTTTGATGGAATAAATAAAATTTGATGTTTTTGCAATTTCATCTGTAGCAAGATTGCTATTATTTTTGATACTCATTGATGGTGCTTTTTTCTTAGTGTTAGCATGTCTACATTACCTTTGAGTAAGATTGTATATTGATTGCTCAATTTATGGGTGTTGGAATGGTGGTCCACAGGATGATCGGGAGGCATCTGCACTATCCAGAGGCTTTCCTGTACTGAGGTAAGCATCTTTATTATTTAACCAATTAAGGAAGACTTTGAGAGAAGGGCATAGGTCTGTACTACATCAAGCAGTGCCAAGCTAGCTGTGCCAGTGTTTTGAATGATTTTCAATCAAATGTCTAATAAAATCTGATTGATATTAAATGGTGCAAGTTGATAAAATTATTATTTTCTGATTGATTTTTGACTAGGGAAATAACTGGCATTTCTCTGTTTAAAGGATATCAAAGGTGAATTAAGTAAAATAGCTGTACTTACCTAGGGCATCTTCCAGCCCCTAGTGGTCACTCTGTCCCTTGCTGCAGCTCCGGTCTTCTCTCCGCTCCCGCTGGCAGGTACAGAAGTATCATCTTCTGCACTGCGCACGCCCACATCATCAGGAGCAGAGCTCTCAGGGATGTGGGCATGGTCACGTGGTGCAGCGCACGCTCTCACATGTGCAGAAGACGACGACCCCCAGCAGGTCTGCCAGCGGGAGCAGAGAGAAGACCGGAGCTGTGGCAAGGGACAGAGTGACCACTAGGGGCTGGAAGAAGCCCCAGGTAAGTAAAGCTAGTTTATTTAAATTGCTGCAGATATCCTTTAATCAACTCCTGCCATAGATAACACTTTGGAATGGTCAATAACCTGCAAATTCTGAAGCTACATACACACATGCAATAATCGTCACCCATTGGGGATCAGGAAACGATCCCTTGGGTAACCATTTAGAGGCCAATGCTGTACAGACAGCTATGGAGGGGCTGTAGGGACAACAATCAGCACACAATGAATCGGATTCCCTCAGTCGAGGGAAGTGAAAATAACATTGCGATCTGTTATGCTTGGGCATTGGGGGTCATTAAGGATCTGCATGCCGGATCCTTAATGACTCCAGATGCCCAACTAGGATCGATCCGTGATCGCTCTACTCACAGAATGATTGTAGTCTGAATGGTTGTTATCAGCCATTTTGGCCTACAACTATCGCATGTATATACGTAGCTAGAGTTTGCATTTGATTGGTCGTTTTCAAGCTGCATACTTTTGCAATTAGCATACAACTTTATATCTCCTTGACCATCCATAATGAACTTTCCAGTAAAAGAACACAGAAAATGATAATCTGTCTTAATCCACAAGTATGCTTTCTCTTTTTCTGATCATTTACAATCCCAGTATTAACTAAAATTTACTAAGAGTCAAACATTTGAACTTCATATTGTATTTTTATAGTGATTAGTAAAATTACATAATAAAACTCAAATTACATTAGATAAGTATTTATCATCACAACATACAGAAGCATCTGCAAACATGGCATATTCCTTTCATAGCTAACCTCATAGCTAACCTCACCATAATCTCTGTGCTAGCAACATATGTAAAGGCTTCTCTTTCCGCGTGAAAAGTTACATATCATTTAGGATGTTCTGGTCAAACACTCTGAATCTCTGGATGGCTATCATCACAAACAATAGCTGCTCTTCCTTCTAGTTCATGAGAAAATCTCTTTTCAAGTCTCTTTCTGGTATATTACTATCTATCTCACATGTACCAGATGAAAACAAAAAAGTGTTTACAGTTTATATGCTCTATGCTAACCAACTACAGCATTCAAAATAACAAACCTGCTACTACAGAAGGTCACCAGATGTTCATCTGGCCGGCCTTAGATTCCCTAAGCGTGCATCCTCATTGTAATTTTGAGATGCCAGTCAAGCAGTCAGGACAACCCTTACCTACCCCCCCCCCCCCCCCTCCACACACACACACACACACAACACATTTACACTCATTTGTCCACCTCACAATGACTACAAATTAATAAATGTATACATATACACAAGTAGAGTACTTTTGTCTTCATACTGAAATATAGTCTTATTACCTTAGTTCCAGGGGTCTAGTCTTGGGAAAAGAGGTGAGTATACTCACATTAAAAACCCCTGTGCCAAAAATGGGCGGGCCAAACAGAGTGGGGCCAAATATACATGACCTTAGCAGTGGTGTAAAAGGTCTGCCGGAGAAGTTTGAGCTCTGCCGTAGTGTATCCCCCCAAAATAGATGTAATCTGACAGCATTTCACCAAAAAGACATGTAATCTGGTAGAAGTTCCTCCAAAATACAGATAATATGGCAGTGGTTCTCCCAAAATAGACAATCTGGCAGCAGCAGTTCCCCCAACATACACATAATTTGGAAGCAGTTCCCCAAAATACGCTAAACCTGACAGCGGATCACCCAAAATACACGTATCACCCAAAATACATGTAATCTGGCAGCAGTAGAACCCAAACATACACAATCTGGCAGCAGTTCCCCAAAATACACGTAATCTGGCAGCAGCGGTTCCCCAAAAATGCAGATAATCTAACAGCAGTTACCCCAAAATAGGTACCCCCAGCATAGGTAGCCAGGTCTATAGGTGTCCCCAGTATAAGTAGTCATGAGTATAGTTGTCCCCAGAATATGTAGCCAGGGTGTATAATGTCCCCAGAATAGGTAGCCATGTGTATAGATGTCCCCAAAAATAGGTAGCCAAGTGTATAGATGTCCCCAGAATAGGTGGCCAGGTGTAAATATGTCCCCAGAATAGGTGGCCAGGTGTATAGATGTCCCATAGGTAGCCAGGTGTATAGATGTCCACAGAATAGGTAGGCAGGTGTATAGGTGTCCCCTGAATAGGTAGCCAGGTGTATAGATGTCCCATAGGTAGCCAGGTCTATAGGTGTCCCATAGGTAGCCAGGTGTATAGATGTCCCCAAAATAGGTAGCCAGGTGTATAGATGTCCCCATAATAGGTAGCTAGGTGTATAGATGTCCACAGAATAGGTAGCCAGGTGTATAGATGTCCCCACCACCATATTTTACTGTAGGTAGCAGGTGTTTTGCTTGGAATGATGTGTTGTTTTTCCTCCATGCATAACGCCCCTTGTTATGCCCAAATAACTCAATTAGTTTCATCAGTCCACAGCACCTTATTCCAATATGAAGCTGGCTTGTCCAAATGTGCTTTAGCATACCTCTGTTTGTGCTGTGGGTGGTGAAAAGGTTTCTTCTGTATAACTCTTGCATAAAGCATCTCCTTGTGTAAAGTGCACCAAATGGTTGAACGATGCACAGTGACTCCATCGGCAGCAAGATGATGTTGTAGGTGTTTGGTGCTGGTCCGTGGGTTGACTCTGACTGTTCTCACCATTCGTTGCTTCTGTTTATCCGAGATTTTTCTTTGTCTGGCACTTCGAGCCTTAAAGGGACACTTAAGTCAGGAACACAAAAATCAGTTTTACTTTCCTGGAGCTTCTACCAGCCCCCCGCAGCAGTCCCATGCCCTTGCAGTCACTCACGGAGCCTCCGGTCCCCTGCCGCCAGCTAATTTCGTTTTCACTGACAGGCCCTGACAAGGAGGCAGCAGGCCTGGCCACGTGTATCCTTCTTCATGTTCCTGTCCTCAATAGTGTCCTGCATAGGCGCAGGATGCTATTGCGTACGGGAATACGAAGAAAAATACTTGTGGTCAGGCCTGTCGGGCCAGTCAGCGAAAACAAAACTAGATGGCAGCAGGGGACCAGAGGCTCCGTGAGTGACTGGTAGGGCATGAGATGGCTGCAGGGGGCTGGTAGAAGCCCCAGGAAAGTAAAACTGATTTTTATTTTTGGATTAAGTGTCCCTTTAACTTGAACTGAGCCTGTGGTCTTTCATTTCCTCAATATGTTCCTAACTGTGGTAACAGACAGCTGAAATCTCTGAGACAACTCTCTGTATCCTTTCCCCAAACCATTATAGTGAACAATCTTTGGGCTTGATTCACTAAACCGTGATAACTCATACCACGGCAGTTTTCGTGTGCATTTTCGCATTTGCGTGTGCATTAGCACGGTTTCGCTCTCAAGCACAAATTTTTGCGCGAAAGCGGTATCACTTTCGCCTGCAAATTCTTGATCGTGCACAACATGAAAATGCACTCAAAAAGTCTGTGGTATGAGTTATGACGGTTTAGTCAATCAAGCCCTTTGTCTTCAGGTCATTTGAGAGTTGTTTTGAGACCCCCATGTTGCTACTCTTCAGAGAAAATTAAAAGAGGAGGAAAACTTACAATTGACCCCCTTAAATACTCTTTCTCATAATTGGATTCACCTGTGTATGTAGGTCAGGGGTCATTGAGCTTACCAAGTCAATTTGAGTTCCAATAATTAGTTCTAAAGGTTTTGGAATCAATAAAATGACAATAGTGCCTACATTTATGCACCTGCCTAATTTTTTTTTAAACAATTATTGCTCTCTTTCTGTAAATCCAATAAACTTAATTTCACTTCTCAAATATCACTGCGTCTGTCTCCTATATGATATATTTAACTGACATTTTTATCATAACAACCAACGATTTATACAGAAAAATCATGACTATTAACAATGTATTATGAACTGAACAGAGGCGCCAAAAGGATAAAAACAATATTTAAAATATTTAAAAATGCTTAGGAGGCAGTGGTGGACTTACCTCCCTCAAGCAGACACAAGAAAGCTGTGTAATTCAACAAAGGTAGTATTTAATGGTACACTCCAAGGGTTTAGTACAACGCGTTTCGCAGGTCTACACCTGCTTCATCAGGCAGTAAAAGTAGGAGCACACAGCTGGGAACACAAGGCACTTTTGTACAGTGGTATACAGTGGTTGCCTGGAGGTAACCCTGGTTTGTGAGTATACATTTTTACTCCTTCACATTATACCAATTGCCTAGACTTACTACACTATAGTGGGCTCTCGGTTCTCCTTTTTTATATATGACTATTAACAAGGTTGCTCAAACTTTCGCATCCCACTGTATATGTCTACTAGGGTCAATCTGCAATCCCTAACACTTATACTAGGTTCACAGTGATTCATTAAGGTGTGGCATAACAGCAGCTTTGTAACACGGCTTGCTGCATTGTCATGCAACACCTATGCAATGTTCACAGTGCGGCAGGTGCATTGTGGTATAACGGTGTGTGACATTGTATTACCACAAAATGTGGCCATTAACAGTGGTAGTAAAGCATACTTTACTGAATACTTCACTGCATGCGCATGTACACAATGTGCAGATAACGTCCTGCGCTGCTTTCCCATTGAATTGAGTAACTTATTTGTATATTTGGCATGTAGGATATGAGAGGAAACCTACAAGGACACATACAAAATCCATGCATATTGTGTCTTGCCTAAGACTCAAGCCTAGGATCCTAGAGCTGCGAGGCAGGAGTGCTAGCCACTGTGCCACCCAGGCTTGATGATATTTTTATCCAGACGTGCTTTTATGTTCAGAATTTGTTTTTTAGACAGTAATCAAAAAACATCAGGTACCATCTTGGTTTAACAGGTATCCTAGGGAAATGAATCTACAATCTCCTCCTACCCTATTGATAATTGCCTGCATGCAAAGTCAAAAAAATGTGATTTAATTATTTGCCTACCTCTTTTCTTACATTTAAGCAAATATACCAGATCAGCTTCCATTGTTTTTGAAGGCTTTTTGTTCCTGACCTCTATCTAATTAATGTCTCTGTGTTAAAAGCAGCTTAATAACCTTCTCATATCTGCAGCTACTCAAATATTTTACAAATATTGTTGCTTTATTTACAGCTAAAAGATGTTTTCTTTATCCTTATGTCAGATGATGATAGAGAAAAGAGAAACTTCTGAAGGGATTGAGAAATAGGGACAATGGCTTCAAAGGAAGACTGGATGACACTGCGTTCCTCAAGCCCTTAGACATAGGAGACTGAGAAGAAGTGAGAGCTTTTATCTGCAGGGTGTCGCTTCACAAAAACAAAGTGAAAGAGAAGTCAAAACCTTTTTACAATCCTACCCCCCACACACAAACAAATACAACTGCTATTGCAGTAATTCATGTGAAAGTTCCACCCACATTTAGGTTACTTTGAAATGCCCATCATCCATCTGGAAGATGACTGCTCCATTTTTAACTGGTCAGTGGGTTTAATATAATTGTGCTTGGCAAAAGAAATCTTTTGACTGGACCTTTTGTTTTGTAAGCAGAAGTGTCAAGCTTTGTGTCATCAAACTGGAAAAATCCCTCTAAAGGCGTTCACTTAGTTGTGTTAGCTGAGTATTCTAACCCAATAATGTTATGTTTTAAATGCACAATCTATTCAACATTGCCAGCATTGCTTGGCAAAATTATATAGGTTAATTCAACAAAATTTGGAGAAATGCTTAGAATAATTGTCCAGTTCTTTAAAGACAGTTTCTAAAAATGTTGTGTTCAAATTTCAGCCTATTAAAACCCCCCCACAAAAAACAGTATTAGCCATGAAAATTCTGACTTAGAAAATGAGTGTTGTTTGTTTTATTTTATGTTATTAGTTTAAGGAATTTAAGGAATAGTACCTAATTTAAAAGGATAAACTGCCTCTTTAAAGACTGTATCACAGAGGTATTCCAGCATGCAGTCAATCAAGTGTTTGTATGTAAAGGAGGAGTTGTCTTAATCATGTTAACAGTTTTTCTACTGGAGGGCTAAGTACACTATCTTGCACACTGCACCTGTGTACAAAAAGGCCCCCCTTGGTGCCAAGTACTGATAATCTTTTGAGCTGTCCTATCCAGTGTGTCCACCAATGATGGAGCTATTGGCAGAATTGAGGGTGCCACTGATTACTAAACTTAGAGGCATTTCCATGCATTGAATGAATAACACTTGCATGTATTTACTGATTAAGCTGAGTGTTTGGTATACTTATTAATGACCATCAAGCACAAAGAAGTATCTCTACAGTAAAACATTCGGAACTGATAATATCCTCTGTGGAAACAAAGACAATTCCCAGTGTCCTAAAATATTGAAGCTGTGCCAGACCTAGGCACCACCATAGACAATGTTATTATGTCTATATTGAAGCAACGGGGTTTAAAGTGTAATTTGGGTGTTGGTGATCGCCCGACCCTGAATTAGTTCTCGCTCTGAGTTGCTGCGACTCGGAGGGGGAATAGTGCTTAATGCCACCCGGAATTTCAGCAGCAGCAGCAGGGTGAGCCATCATTCAGCTCATCCTGCACCCATATGACCGGGTAGCTTGTACATAAGTACTCCTAAAATATGTTGTCAACTACTGTTACTGGTTTCCACCTCCTATGTTGTGATAATATGGAAAAAAAACGTTCACATGTAGGGCTTGATTCACTAAACCGTGATAATTGATATCACGGTCGGTCGTGCGTTATAATGCGCATAACGGTTTTCATGCACAATCACGTTTTTCACATTACATATTCCAGCCTGTTTAGCTATGTGAATAGAATGAGCTATTTAAACAGAATTTATTTGTGAGCACAGATACATCAAACAATTTGCTTTTTGCTGAACACACATTCTTCAGTCTACTTCTTTTTCACACATCAGTGACTAATCATGATGAAGGGGTGACCTAAACAGACCTATATTTTAAGTACCTGCAAGATATAACACGTTTTCGCATGAAAATTTGCGATTGCGTGCGCAAAGTCACAATTGCGCATGCAAATGCGAATTTTAACATGAAAATGAGTGGAAACATGAAATTTGTGTGAAAATTTGCGATTATGCGTGAAAACCATTGTGCGCATTATAATGTGCTCAAAATGCTAACGCAACAGTGATATCAGTTATCACGGTTTCGTGAATCAAGCCCGTAGTGTTATATTGGGGGTTTGTGATGGTGTTCGCTGCTGTAACCGCCTCATAACATATATAGAAATCTACACTGCTTTTCCTGCCTGCTACTACTCTGTGAAAGTATATTAGAAAAGGTTCTGTACAGGATTCCATTGTGCTGCTGGTGCTTACAATCTTAAAAATGTGTACAGTTTGTATGATCCTATAGAAACGTATAGAATGATTAACGATAAGCTTCTCCCCATGTATTTTAATCATGAAGTATTAGTGTATCCCCCTCCCTGAGTCCCTGCAGCAGAACTCTCATTTTTTGTCTGCAGATCCCACTTTGCAGCCTCTAAACCTTGTCTAATTCCCTATTGGTGTTAAAACTATCCTCCCACCAGCCTGCTGAAAAATACTACTCCATCTGAAATCTAACAGAACCCTTCCTGGTGCTACATACTATTCATCCCCCAAAGGTACATCAGTGTCCCCCTATTGAAAAATACCCTCCAGCCAAATCTATTAACCTGATATGACCCCCCTTAAGGTATATAAACATAACAACCCCTTCACCACCACATCACTTCTACATAAATTAATAGCCACCCAGAAATACCACCACATCACCATTGCTAAGTAAATTACCTACCCCCTTCTAGTTATACTACAGTCTATCTAAATATGTAAACAAAACATTTTATACTAGCACTGCATCAATTCCTGAATTATAGTTTCAAAGCACCCCCCCCACCATCCCCCTGCAGCGAGTGGCTTCAATGTCTCTATGTCTGAAATCACACATAAGCCCCCATTTTGGCTTGCAGGGTTTTTTTTTCTGTTTTTTTTTCCAATTTGCTGCAGCAAATGGTTCTCTTGTGTGTGGTGGCATGCCCCAGTATGCAATTGCAACCACGGCCGGATTTAGGGGCAGGCATCCAAGGCATGGGACTAGGGCGCCAGAATTACCCTTACTCCGTGGGGCGGTTGACAGGTTAACTGTACCTGTCACCCGCAATAACTAAAAGCCGCTCCGGTAGTCTGAAGCTAGCCGCCCCGCTTTGCTGTGTGTTTGTCAGCATTGCCTGTGTAGCAGGCAGATCAGCTGGCGGGGCGGCCGCTCGCATACGAGCGGAGCCAGAACAAGCAGTGAAGCTGAGAGGGGCTGGAGAGAGAGCATCAGCCTGCAGCTGCAGCCTGCAGCAGACTCGCTCTTCCATTCTGGCCAAGTCCCGACTCCAGTGTGCCTCCTCCTGGCTGCATGTCAGTGACCCAGGCGGCAGCTCCGCGACCAAAATAAAGACAGCGGACACATCGGCTAAGCCCGCTGTCAATCAAAGCACCTGGCTGCCTGTGACGTCAGCCCCGAGTCCAGTGCTCAGCATGTCCGCCGTGGGACTCCGTCAAGCTACATGGGCCACGTACTTCTTGCAGGGTGCTCTGCCCCGCCCCTAATCCACTCCCCTCTCCCCCTCCCCTTATGCACTTCCCCTTCTCCCTTTCAACTTCTGCCGCCTGTGACTGTCGCCTTTGAACTTGTGCGCCCGGGCCCAATGATTGGCCTGCAGTTAGTAGCCCCAGCTGCTTTTCCCTAGGTAGGACTTTTGGCTGCCAGAGGGATGGCAAAGCAGTGTGTGTGCGTCTGTGTGTTTTGTGGTCTCCTGGTGCGTGTTAGAGTGTGTGTGTCAGTGTGTGTGCGCATGCCTACGTGTGCCAGTGTGTGTGTGCGTGTGTGTGTGTGTCAGTGTGTGTGCGCCCGCGTGTGTGTGTGCATGTGTGCATGCGTGTGCGTTGCGTGTGTCAGTGTTTGTGCATGCATGTGTGTGTGTGTGTGCGCGTGTGTGTGTGTGCATGTATCAGTGTTTGTGCGTGCGTGTGTGTGTGTATGCGTGCGTGTCAGTGTTTGTGCGTGCATGCGTGTGTGTGTGTGTGCGTGCGTGTGTCAGTGTTTGTGCACGTGTCAGTGTTTGTGCGTGCGCATGTGTGTGTGCTTGTGTCAGTGTTTGTGCGTGTGTGTGTGTCTCAGTGTTTGTGCGTGCATGTCAGTATTTGTGTGTGTGTGTGTGCGTGTCAGTGTTTGTGCGTGTGTGTGTGTGTGTGCGTGCGTGTCAGTGTTTGTGCGTGCGTGTGTGTGTGTGTGCGTGCGTGCGTCAGTGTTTGTGTGTGTGTGCGTGCATCTGTCAGTGTTTGTGTGTGTGTGCGTGTGTCAGTGTTTGTGCGTGTGTGTTTGTGCGTGTGTCAGTGTTTGTGCGTGTGTCAATGTTTGTGCGTGCGTGTGTCAATGTTTGTGTGTGTGTCAGTGTTTGTGCGTGTGTGTTTGTGCGTGTGTCAGTGTTTGTGCGTGTGTCAATGTTTGTGCGTGCGTGTGTCAATGTTTGTGTGTGTGTCAGTGTTTGTGCGTGTGTGTTTGTGCGTGTGTCAGTGTTTGTGCGTGTGTCAATGTTTGTGCGTGCGTGTGTCAATGTTTGTGTGTGTGTCAGTGTTTGTGCGTGCATGCGTGTGTGTGTGTGTGTTTTGTGGTCTCCTGGTAATTGTTAGATAGCTTGGTATGTGTCCATAGCTCCCAACTGTCCCTCTTTGGGAGCCCTGTCCCTCTTTCCTCCTCATTTGTCACTCTTTCAGGACTTTGTCCCTTTTTCTATGTAAGTATATATTTCTATACTAAAAAATGTGTTTGATCGACTCTAAACTTTATTCACCTCCTTCAAATTGATATATTACTAATTGCGAAATGTTAATATGAAGGAAAATGAGGCATGATAGAAAAGACCAGTGTGGTTTGAATTTTAAAACAACATATTTTTCTTATGAAATCTTTATGGTATGCATGACTAGGGTTGTGGTGGAGCGTGATCAGGGGTGTGGCAGGGGCATGGCTTAAGTGTCCCTCTTTCTTATCTCAAAAAGTTGGGAGGTATGTGTGTCTGTGTGTGTTTTAGACATGGGGGGGGGGGTTTATCTTGGTTGATACCCAGGGGACTCTGAGGTAAGAGGGAACCTTTTGATGCATTTTGTGTTCCGGAGTTAACGGTTGGTGCATTTCATGTGTTGGAGGTAATGGTTGGGTTGTTGCATTTGATGTGTCGGAGGCAACGCTTGTTGCATTTCTTGTGTCGGAGGTAATGGTTGTTGCATTTGATATGTCGGAGGCAACGGTTGTTGCATTTCATGTGATGGAGGCAACAGTTGTTACTATTTTCGTGCTGCACTGACATAATTCTACCATATTATTATTAGGTATTTATATAGCACTGACATCTTCTGCAGCACTTTACAGAGTACTTAGTCTTTTCACTGACTGTCCTCAGAGGAGCTCACAATCTAATCCTACCATAGTCATAGTCTAATGTCCTACCATATTATTATTATTATTTTGTATTTATATAGCACTGACATCTCCTGCAGCACATTACAGAGTACATAGTCATGTCACTGACTGTCCCCAGAGGAGCTCACACTCTAATCCTACCATAGTCATAGTCTAATGTCCTCCCATATTATTATGTATTTATATTGCACTGACATCTTCTGCAGCACATTACAGAGTACATAGTCATGTCACTGACTGTCCTCAGAGAAGCTCACAGTCTAATCCTACCATAGTCATAGCTCCACCCATGACCACAGCACAGGACTAGCCGGAGGGGAGCGCAAAAACTGTCTTTGTCCCCGGGAGCTGAAAACCATAGCTAAAGTGTGGAGGGGATGGACAGGTCTCATGGTGCCTTTGGGGCTGAGCAACTAGACCAGAACCCCAGGGTGCAGGTACAGCACAGCCCCCTGAAAAAACATATCTGCTGCACACGGCCAGCAGGCCTCCAGACCTGGTGTGTGTGTGTGGTGAATGTCCGGATGGATTTGTTTCACTGACACTTTGACAGGAGAAAAAGGCTGTACTGCTAGGTACACACAATGCAATTTTCTGACACATTTACCGTCAGATCAATTATTTCCAACATGTCCGATCTGATTTCCGATCGATTTTCCATAGAAGTGAATGGAAAATCAATTGGCTATCAGATTGGACATTTTGGAAATCATCAATCTGACAGCAAATCAGTCAGAAAATTGTATTGCGTGGACCTAGCATTAGTGAGCTTAGTAGTCAGTACTTTGTGATGTTTATTTTAAAGTTAAGTGTTGGTTGGCAGCGTTGGAGAAAATACAGTCCTGTGATTCAGAGGGAGGGGGGGGGGGGGGTAGGGGGGCAGCTGGTGACAGTGGGCCTTGGGTGGAGAAAAGTACAAATCCGGCCCTGATTGCAACCCCTTACGTGCACCATAAATATTTTTTAACCACCATCAGGCCCAGATTTACATCACAGGAGCCTATAGGCACAGATGTCCTGGAACCTAGAAAACCTCCCTTACCGCTTCTCCCTTACTTACCCTGCCCGTTATTGCTAGCTACAGGTGTCCCTTACCATTAGGTAGTTAGAGGACCCTCAGTATTGAGTAGTTAGTGGTGCCCCAGACTGAAGGGAGATCTCGTCAGTGGAATGCCGAGAGCTGGGTGAGTAACCTCTCATTTACACTGCTCAGGACTCTGCATTGGGAAAGAGAGAGGGAGACACTAGGGGAGGGGAGTGAACCGCCTTTCTATCATTAGGCGCCTGTAGGCATGTGCCTTATGGTAAATCCGGCCTTGACCACCATATTTCATTTTTTCATTTTTTAGGGCAACTAATGTAATAGATGAATATTTTAACACCTTCTCATTTTTAAGCTATCCTCGTTACCCTCTCCAACCCCTACAAACCTAGACTTCCATTGGCTATCTATTTTCTATCTATTTTATTGTGTCCACATATTCTCTCTATACCCTCCATCCTCCCACGGGTTCTAGTTTAAATTCTCTCACATTTTAACCATCTTTTCCACAAGCAAACCTGTCTGTAGCTTATGAAAAAGCCTTCCAAGTTCTCCAAAATGCAAACCCGTTTTTCGTATACCAACATCTGAACCACTGACTAAACTCTCTAAACTGTCTAAGCACCTTCTGCCTGTCATGGATTTAGTGCTGATTGAGCCAGAACGTTCAACTTCTACAATTCTAGTTATTCTGTTTGTGACTTAACTGGCTACTCTCTAAATTCCTTGATTGATAGTAATGTCAGATATCTGGCAACAGCTATCATGGATAGTAAATGTATGTATTGTACATGGCTATCACGGTCATCTGTTTTTGCTATTTATCTACCGTGGGACACACAAAGCCAAAACGTAGAACATGAGTTCAACAAGCAAACTACTGGGAAAATAATACTATTACAACACAATGTAAACCGTCAAACATTAAATATACAGTAAAACCAGAAGAACACATTACATATTCCAGCCTGTTTAGTTATGTGAATAGAATGAGCTATTTAAACAGAATTTATTTGTGAGCACAGATACATCAAACAATTTGCTTTTTGCTGAACACACATTCTTCAGTCTACTTCTTTTTCACACATCAGTGACTAATCATAAGGGGGTGACCTAAACAGACCTATATTTTAATTACCGTACCTGCAAGATATAACATGTAACCTTAGGCATAGTGTGCTGATATTACCTCAGTATTCTTGTTTACTCTACATACAGACACCCTTTTTAACTCCATAAATAGACATGTAAGTGTTATTTACCTTATGTGATTAAATAAAAAATGTGTTTATTGACTGGAAAAAAAGTAATGGTGCACAGTATCCCCAGAAAAAATATGAATGAATACCGAATTACATTTTAATAATGGATCTTTTTTTTTCTTCTTCTTCATATTATAATATTGTTATTCTATAGTTCTGTACAAAGTAAGATATGAAAATGTTCACATAATACAGAAAGAGCAGAAGAGTACTGGACCGTGTTTGCCATCAGTAAGAGCAAGATGTTTTTAATCAGGGCGATACCATTTATTGACTAACTTAAAATAATAAGAGTACGTTTTTGGCTGTGCTTGCCAACCCCCCTCCCCCCCCCCCCCAAAAAAAAAAAACTAAAAAAAATCAAAACACCTATGTATCGCTTTTGATGTTGCATGTATATAGCTAATGGCCCATACTCACGGGCTACAATTGTCGCCGCAACACGCGGGGCGCGCGTGTTGCGGCGACAGGTCGCCCGTGAGTATGCGGCGTTGCACGCGCGCGCACCCCGAACTGTCGCCCGTCGCTGATGTCGCCAGGTGATTGAAACTTACAATCGCCTGGCCACAGTCGCCGCTGCAACTCCGCCGCAACTGTCGCTAGTCCGCGTGAGTACGAGGACTAGCGACAGCAACATAATAACAAATAGACGGCGCTTCCGGCGGGGGGAGGGACAACAGCGACAGCTTCCGCCGCATCAGTTGCCAGGTCCCTCCGCCGTGTGTATGCGGAGGGACCTGGCGACGAGCTGTCGCTGGCCTGTCGCGCACACGCTCCCGTGTGCAAGCGACAGGCAGTTTAGTTGCCCGTGAGTATGGGCCATTGCTGTCTGTTCCAACATCTTGTAAGCAAACAGGATTGAAGTCTGATGAAGGGTGCACGGCCGAAAGCTTACTCATTCTTTTAAGTTAGCTGAGCAGACTGAGCGGGAGGGCATAGGCGTGCAGGCCAATGCCCTCCCGCTCAGTCTGCCGCTGGTAAGCCCGCACTTCACGGACACTTCTCCCTTGGTGTCCTTACACTCACGGTTTGTTGCTCCTTTGTCACTGTGCCTCCTTGCTGCGGTCACTCACGCTGCTCGTACACCCACTCTTGGGTTTATCTTTTTCACTCATTCACCTTGGCACTTCTGTACACAGGTCATTCACTTTCACATACCCCCGTGCCTGTTTTTGCAGGGTGCATGTATGTACACATGCTTGATCTTTATACTATTGGCTGACACTTGTGGTTCACACTCCTACTTTCCAGTGATTGGGGGACTTTGCATATTTTGTATATATATATATATATATATTGTCTATACTTAGACCGTTTATCATTTTTGCATTTTAGGGCTTTACCAATTTTGTGCAATTGTTTTTACATTTTTGATATGGATATAATAAATGCTTGTTTACATTTCTAATACCCTGGTGGTGCGGTTTATTTGGGGCTAAATTCTGTCTGCTGATGTTCTAATTGCCAAGGGTTAGAATCTGGAAAATTAAAAAAAAATACTACCTTCTAAATGCACCTCCCTTTGCAGTTTTTCACAATAGCATTTTTTTTTAAATTATGAGGACCAGTCCCCAACAGTATTACGCTATGCAGCCCGTTTTAGTTTTTAAGGCATACTTGGTTACTGGATGTGCAAGCTTCAGATCGCTGGGGACTGTCTCTGAGCGCTCAAGGCTGGTCCATGTGAGGTCAGCCATTCAATCCGGTGAGCTTGTTTTTCACCTGGTTATTGGTGTGTGACAGCACTGGGATTGTGGATGCACACTGTTGGCAGGTGTGGTGGTGGTTGCAAACTGGTTGAAGCAGGATCACGCTATGTCCTTTTCTTCTACATCTTGTTGAGTTATACCTAGGGAAGACTGTTAACTACAAGAAGAGATAATTGAAGATTTTTGCTGCAACATTTTGCCTGATATGCTGATCTGTCGTTCAATCAGCCATCACTGTTGGTGAGCGTACTTGCATATATTGATTTCCGCTGTGGAAGAGTTTACCCAGATTGGATTGAACTTTACATATGAACTTTATGATCTTCTTTATGTGATGCATGATATTAGTTTAATTATGTTTATTGAGTATGTATGCAATCTTAGGTGTTAGAGCACTGCACATACAACATTCAAATTGCATTGAAAGATCGCATTTAGTGAACAATTGTACAGGTAATGGGCACCTTTAGACCAATCACAAGACTTGGATAATACAGAGTTTTACAGAGTCTTGTAGTTGGTCTAAAATTTCCACGGCATTGTGATTTTCACAGAAAAAATCTCCAGCATTTAAGTGGTCCAAATCTTTCGAGCTTTGTCATTGGATAAAATATCTGAGTCGTGTTAATGCGATATTTCTGCAGAATACCGATTTCTGAGCCCGATTTCCGATTACCGATGTGGGAAGCCCATTTCTGATCGGAAACTTTGAAATTGGTATTCTTCAGAAAGTTTCCGACCATCCCTAGACATAATTAGGTCTCCACATCCCCCTTCCTTCTTTGGCTCTGGGCCCATAACAACTATTATAGTTGCTATGGCGATCCCTATGCTACTGATTTGCAACACTGTTCTGTTGCTTCCCCTCACAGTCTGAGTTCTGCTGTGCATGGGGTTGAAGAACATTAATACCGTAGCAAATTCAGATTCAAATACTGTCAGTGCTGATACATAAAGCTACACATAGTATTTTAATTAACATATTACAGATTACATTTTGTACATAAACCCAAATGTACAATGTATATAGTGACATTATTGTCATTTCATAGGTATGCAGAGTGCTAATAGCCAGTTA
The DNA here is from genome assembly GCF_040937935.1 of Hyperolius riggenbachi. Classification (NCBI taxonomy): domain Eukaryota; kingdom Metazoa; phylum Chordata; class Amphibia; order Anura; family Hyperoliidae; genus Hyperolius; species Hyperolius riggenbachi. The sequence goes on along the minus strand of NC_090656.1, from coordinate 164,517,470 downwards.
CCTAATAATTCAAATTAAGTGAAATTATATCAGGATCAGCATTCCTGAAAACTGGGACATCCTGGTTTCTGACAAATATTTTCAGAGGTTTGTATACATTAGTGACTTGTGGGTTGCCTACAAGCCTGATCACTAATTTTAATTTGTAATACAGCTAATTAATGAGAATATCTTTTAAGCAGCACAGTGCAGTTTGATTTTGAAAGAAATTATTATTTAGATCATGGTGCCACTTTCTGTGCCCTACATTCCAGCTGCTAAAAATACAGCCAACTGCACATAGCTAATGGCCCTATCACTGTTTCTATGCACCTTGATGATATTTGCTGCTTAGCTGCTGTTTTGCATAACTAGCTAAGACAGCAGCCAACTTCTACAAGGGCTGATTGACACATTTTATCACCAAGAAGATATTCACTACTAAACTGGGACAGTTTATTTTTAAGTCTGCATGTTAACCACTTAAAGGCCACAGGAATTATAACAGCCACCGAAAACAGTGCAGACAGTTTGTAAAGGGATGATATTTCTGTTCCAATGATTTTATAAATAAATTGTCAGAGATCAAGGCTAACCATAGAACATCCATTCTCAAATCCCCTCTTTCTTGCCATTACGGCACTTCTGGACTTTTTATGTTTTAAGCAAAAAAGCGAGAAAATGCTACTGATTTATTGTTCGTGTACTCTATCACTATTTGCATCTTTAATACATCACAACTCATCTGATGAGATTTACTGAATTACATTTACCTATTCTAATCTTATGAATCCTCAATGGACAACTGTCTTTTTATCCCACTAAAATATGTAACTATAATTTACTGTGGATTTGGATTTCTTGGGAATTTGCCACAGACCCACTACTTATGTTGCTTAATATCTACTGACTCACATTTGGCAGACGATCAATATCAAGAATGTTGCCGGCAAATGTGCAGTGGTTTGGGGTTAATCCAGAAAGGCAAATGTACCTAGATTGGTTCAAGTTTTATAAATAGTCTCCTTAGAATTCTAAGCCTGAAAAGTACCACATAACAAATGTGAGAGCACTTCCAACAGAGCATGACTACAAAATCATACTACAAATATAATCAGCCACATCCAATAATTCAACCCCCAACACACACAAACACACACACTCACTCACTCACCCACTCACACAAACACACACACATACTCACTCACCCATTCACACAAACACGCACACACTCACACAAACACATTTCTCTGTAATGCAGTGTTCCATAGGGTACACAGTTTCAGCAAGAAGCAGTGCCAGTGTGTATTGTACTAGTGCTTGTGAGGCCTAGTTTATCTCCTGCCTCCCTTCCACAAATCATCATGTCCCTCTGCAGTCTTTACCTTATGTTGTGAGAGATGACTAGTGCATTGTCCCAGCCCTTGGTTACACCCAGGCCTTAAATGTGCAAGATGTAGGAATTAAGGGCAGGATGGCAGAGGTACTGCCACTAGGCAAGGCATAGGCAAAAGAGTAGTCTCAGTTCATACAAAGTATTGTACAAACACTACCTTGACTTTTTCACCATATTGCCTAAATAGTTCCTGGAAGCTGGCAGTGGAGCAATCAACTTGAAAGATTTCAATAGCAAAGATTCTGTTGCCCATTAGCAATACAACCCATCATCCCTTGCAAGATGCTCTGGTGAATACTAGAGGGCTTCTTAGACTTTGCATCCTACCTTGAGACCATGTCATCACTTCTGATTGGATTTGAACAGTAGTAAGAGCCAGATAAAAGCTCTGATTTAAATCAATATTTGCAATAGTTATGGTCGTGTTTTAGTGGTAGGGATCGGTTAGGGAAAGAGATCTGGAAAAATCAGGTGGTGTGTCAAAAAGTAGCCAGGAAGCTTCACATCAAAGGAAGCAACACTGTAAAAAACAAATAAAACAGCACTCACAGGGCCAGATTTATCAAGCGTGTCTGAGACAAAATATTAGTAGGTTGTTAGAAATCCATGCAGAACTGTCTCAGGCATCTTATGCCGGGCATACACGGCATAGATTATGCGCGATGCCGGCACATCCCCGCGGGCGGCTGCTAATCAGCCGCTCGTTTCTCCTATTGTTCTCCCCGCCGGTATCGAGCGCAGTATTGATCTGGCAGGGTATCGGACAGGTTGGATCTTATCAATCGAGCCATCAGGCTAGATTGATAAGCCTCCCTCCTGTCCGTGTATGTCCAGCATTAAGAAATCATTAGATAGTGCAGATTCCTTCTAAAACTGTTGTATAATAGGAGGAGCTAGGAAGGTAGAGACCTTCCTAGCTCCTCCTATTATACAAGTTTTAGAAGGATTCTGCACTGCACAATAGACAGCGCAGTATGTGAGGGGAATTGCTGTTGCTGAGGTAACCAACACACCTGCTGTATTGATAGCAGCAGGCTCTGAGGAGGAATTCAGCAGGGGGAGGAGCACATCACAAATCATGTATAGCCTGCACTCTGCAATCATGTCTAGCCAGCAGTTCTACATCTGTGGAACCGCTTTCAAGCAGTTCTTAAAGAAAACCTAAACGGAAAATTAAAAGTCAAAATAAGCATACACACGTCATACTTACCTTCCATGTAGTCTACTCCTCAGTGTCTTTCTCCTGTCCCGCTTCCTGTTTGTTCACTGTGATCAAGGGAATTTTCCATCCTCCATTTTGAAAATGGCCATTACCCATAACAGCTTTCTGGTCAGCACACAGTTAAACTGTAACATCGCCCACTTGAGCCATAGGGAAACATGGACATTTACCTGGTACATCAGTTTTCCTCTCAGCTATAACTGACAGCAACTGATATTTTACTGACAGCAACTGATATATTTCAGGTCTGACAAAATATTGTCAGAACTGGAAGGGATTATTGTCAGAAGAAAATGGTGAGCTTCTGAGAGGAACTGATGGCAAGGTAACTATGTAAAGTTCATTTAAACTTACCTCATGTGTTTATTTTAAAAATTTTTACTCAGTACAAGTTCTCTTTAATCTGTGCCAGTTTAGGGATGGATTTGCACTTCTCTTAACTGTAGTGCAGCTCTAGAAATCCACGCTAAACTGCCACTATTACTAGGATTTAAGAACATGCTTATTACCATGCAGAACTGTTCTCCCTGCTGGTTAGAACAGATTAAGAAGAAAAAACTGTCGGTAATGCGTTGATAAATCTCCCCCACTGTTCCTGTATATAGTAATGGAAATGCCCCCTGAAAATGTTTCACCTAATGTATGAGTTGAGAGACAGCCATGGGCAGTTATATCCCACATTGCCTCTTTGTTCAGCCTGGAACCAGACTTCAGCCGGGAACCAGACTTATGGCAATTGAAGCATTCTCCTGTGGGGTTGTTGATCACCAACTGACAGAAGCCCAGTCACCGGCTGTCACGCAGCTGAAACAAGTATGCAACTTGAATCAGATCACCTGATCTGTGTAATTGTTTTGTGTGACTTATAAAATATTAGTCACAAGATGCACATGACAGCCAGTCTTCTAGTACCTTTAGGGCTGGAACCCACAAGAGCGTTTTTTTGAGCATTTTGGCAGTGCTGCGATACGCTAGCGTTTTGCCAAAACGCTCAGCTGATGTTAATGGATGGGGCAACTTCCACAGGAGCGTTTGCGTTTCCCAGAAACGCAAATGCAGGACCTGCAGCATTTTGGGAGCGTTAGCGCTTCAATGTAAAGTATTGAAACGCTAGCAGAAACGCTCAGCAAAACCTAAACTGAGCGGTTTTGCTAGCGTTTTGCGGTTCAGCACACTGTAACAAAATTAAAAATAATTCACAGGACCAATCAGGATAAAAACGCGAAACGCAAAACGCTACACAACCGCTGAGGAAAAAAATACACTGTTGCAAAACGCGACCGCAAACGCGCATGAATCCGCTTGCAAACCGCTCAGACAAAACGCTAGCGGTTGCGTTTTGCGTTTGCGGATTTCAGTGGGTTCCAGGCCTAAAAGTGTAACTGTCAGGCATAAAATAAAAAATCAATTCTTTATTTTTATCTGGTAACAAGTAATAAGGATGCTAACCAGGCAATCCAAAAGTTAAAAATCACTATTACTTTTCTTGTTGATAACTGATCATTCACCAGTTTACCTGAATCTTAATTGGTACATTGCCGCACAAAGGAAGTTGCAGGGCATGCTGGGTTGTCTTTTTTTTGCTTCTTTACTTTCCTCTCAGACTTAACTAATGCAGTGTGATTGACTGAAGGCTCTTTCCCCTTGTTTTCCCTGCCACACCTCTGTTCCTCTCTGATTGGCCAATATTTCTCATGCTGAGACAATGCACTTTCTATTGCGGAGCTGGTTGGGAGTCCCTGAAGACTAGGAGGAGGGTGGGCACCCAGCAATGCATTCACAATCAGGCAGAGGAGAGTTAGGAGAAAATTACATCAGGATTGGCTTCAAGATAGATAAAGTTAAAATGGAGAAACCAAAGAAGGATTTTCTCTTTTCTTACTATGGAAAAATCACTAAAATCGAAATAAATACAGTGCAATACATATGTTATGTAAGTAGAGCAAGTATTTATCTACTTATACATGTCTTTTTTTCTGAGATAGTATGGCTGACAGCTCCTCTTTAAAAGGGAAATATATGAAAGGCTCTACATTCCTCTTGCTATATGTGTCCTTTGAAGTGCATGATTGAGAAATAAATAAAAAAGTCTGCGCTATCCCTATTCCTTGTTGACTTGACAGTACAATTTTACTGTACAGAAAGCTGTTCAAGCTACTCCCCATCCTATCTATCATCATTCACATATATTCACAGATATGGTCAAAATAAAGAATACATTCCCACACACTAGAGAATATACACCATTTGCCATACAGGATAGATGCATAATACAGGGAGTCCCTAAAACAAACAACCCGATGATCCTGTTGCATTTTGTTGCACACCCCCTTGCGACACTCGCCCACTGCTCTCACCTATCCACTGGAGTCCAGTGCTGTTTTTCCGCCTGTCTGCTCACCACACGACCTAGTGCTCAGTATCTCCTACTGCATGTAGCGTGATTACATGCCATGTGAGGAGAGTGCGGTGCCAGCACAAGAGGGAGCAGAAAACAGACAGGCACAGCACTGAACTCCAGTTAGGAGGTTAGAGTACAGCTTCTGCTGTGCTATACTCTGCTTTGACACACTGTACTGAGGGAGCGCAGGTGGAGGATGGGAACAGATAGTGGGACAAGGGGACAGAGAGAGGCACAAAGGGGACAGAAGGAGGCACAGAGGGACAGAGGGAGTGACAGAGGGATGCACACAGAGCCGGATCATCCACAAGACATCTTAGGCAGGTGCCTAGGGTCTAGCAAGAGTCTAGGGGCCCTTTTATTGCTAGCCCCAATAGATCTTTCCATAAAAAAGCTAGGAGGTCGTTGCTTGCTTAGAGCACCAATTCACCTAAATCCATCTCTGGACACACAGGGGGACTAAAGATAGCACAAGAAGGCAGAAGGAGATATACGGGACAGAAGGAGGCACAGGGGGACAGAGGGACACACAGGGGACCAGAGGTGGCACTGGGGCCAGAAGGAGGCACAACAGGTGGACAGAAGAATTCACAAAGGGGGGCAGAAGTAGGCTCAAACAACCATGGGGACGTGGCTTCCTTCTGGAGGCATGGCTTAGCTTAGGGGCATGGCTTAGTTTGGGTGGGTGGCTTAATCAGGGGCATGGCACCCCACAGGATCAATGGCATGCCAGGCAGTGGCCTGGCATGCCTATGCCTTAAAATGCCCCTAGCACAGATTACCTGACCCCATTTATATCCTCCGGAAATTGGTTGGAAATTGGAGACTGGGCTTTTATATCTGTGACCCGATGCAGGGATGCTCATCTGGATTCCAGATATCCGGGTAGCCCGGATATCCAAACTTTTTTCAGCTATCCAAACTCTGATCCGGATTCCGGATACCTGGGCAAATCCGGACAGCTATCTGCAGATCGTTGGCTGGGTTATGCGGATATTCGCGGATATCCGCGGATATCCGACCATTGGAATACTGTAGGAGGTCCAGGACGTCCTGGGAGCCAATCAGAGGGCTCCCAGAAGAAGCCATAGCAACTAAACACAGAGGGGAACCCTGGCCAGCCCCACCTGACCTCATTGAGCCAATCAGAGGGCTCCCAGCCTAAACCCTGGCACCCAATCACAGAAAGGAACACTGGCCAGCCCCCCTGTATAATAATGAGGGCTGCCATGATGAGACATATAGTCCCTTGCTTGTGAATGCTCACTGAGAGACATGCTCCAGTGCTGCTGACCTACAAAGGGCTGTACACAGTGATAAACCTAAGCTGTTCAGTGATTAACCCCTTCACTATCACTACACTATTGTTAAATCGTTAATTAGCTTGATTTTATTGTGTGTTAGTCAGTCAGAGTGTGTGCTCCAGGGCTGCTGGGCAAGTGTTTACACAGTGATAAAGCTGTTTAGTAAATAATCCCTTCACTATCACTACACTATTGTAAATCGTTAATTAGCTTGATTTCATTATGTGACAGACAGTCAGAGTGTGTGCTCAGGGCTGCTGCCAGCTATTAGCCTTAGCTAGCTACAGGTTAGGTTAGGGATTAGGGAATAGGAACACAAGCAAAGTGCAAAGTGCCACGTGCAAACACGTGCAAAGTGGAAAGTGCCACGTGCAAACACGTGCAATTCCCTAATCCCTAAACACGTGCCAAGTGCAAAGTGCAAAGTGCCATGTGCAAACACGTGCAAAGTGCAAAGTGCCACGTGCAAAGTGCCAAGTGCAAAGTGCCACGTGAAAACACGTGCAAAGCGCAAAGTGGCACGTGCAAAGTGTCAAGTGCAAAGTGCCACGTGCAAACACGTGCAAAGTGCAAAGTGCCATGTGCAAAATGCCAAGTGCAAAGTGCAAAGTACCACGTGCAAACACGTGCAAAGTGCAAAGTGCCATGTGCAAAGTTCCACGTGCAAATACGTGCAAAGTGCCACGTGCAAAGTGCCATGTGCAAACACATGCAAAGTGCCATGTGCAATGTGCCACGTGCAAACACGTGCAAAGTGCCACGTGCAAAGTGCCACGGGTAAAGTGCCACGTGCAAACACGTGCAATGTACAAAGTGCCACGTGCAAACACATGCAAAGTGTAAAGTGGCACATGGCACTTTGCACATGGCACTTTGCACGTGGCACTTTGCATGTGGCACTTTGCACGTGGCATTTTGCTCTTTGCACTTTGCACGTGTTTGTACATGGCATTTTGGCACTTTGCATGTGTGTGCACGTGGCACTTTGCACTTTGCACGTGTTTGCACGTGGCACTTTGCATGTGGCACTTTGCACGTGGCACTTTGCACTTTGCACATGTGTACTTTGCACGTGTTTGCATGTGGCACGTGGCACTTTGCTCGTGGCACTTTGCCTGTGTTTGCACATGGCACGTGGAACTTTTTACGTGGTACTTTGCACGTGTTTGCACGTGGCACGTGGCACTTTGCACGTGCCACGTGTCAAGTGCCACATGCAAAGTGCCACATGCCAAGTGCCACCTGCTGCTACATTGCCCTGCTCCTGCTGCCTGTGCTGCTCACACCGCCAGGGTGCCACAGGCCACTGTTGCTGTGCTGATACCACCTATATTTAACCCAAAACACAATTGCTGCGTAATTTTTTGGAGGTGTCTGAGCTGAAAACTGCCATCATGTCCCAGTTGTGCGGTTGGACTTTGGACACAATGGGCTTGATTCACAAAGCGGTGCTAACTGTTAGCACGCCTGTGAAAACCCCCTTAGCACGTCTAAACAAGCTTTTCGCGCATAAAACTTTACGCGCGCAAAACTTTATGCGCGTAAAACTTTACGCGCGTACTGCACAGAGCGCAGGGCGCACCGCGCGAAGTGCCCATTAAAGCCTATGGGACTTAGCGCGCGTAAAAACTTTGCGCGCGTAAAACTTTACGCGCGCGAAGTTAGCGCGCGATCTGATTGAGAAATCCGGTGCTAACCTACTTAGCACCCTGGTTAGCGCGTCTAAAGACTTTAGACGTGCTAAGTAGGTTAGCACCGCTTTGTGAATCAAGCCCTATGTAGGCTGCACTACCGCTGTCTGGAAACTAGGCCTGATGTTAATTGACAGCCATTTTTTTTGTTTGTTTTTTGGGGGATTTTAAGTCCCCACATCATCAATTATTGTTTCCCTTTAAAAAAGAATGATGCTACATGCCTCATTTACCTTCAAAAACGTTTTTAAAGCAATTTAAAGGGCCACTTCAGGGTTTTCTACTTGGATATCCGAATTTGCCCGGATACCCTGGATACTAAGGTCAAATATCCGATTATATTTGGATACCCAACAGTTTGGGTCCGGATATCTGATCTGGATCCAGATATCTGGGTATCCGGATCCGGGTCAACCCGGATTTTGAAAAGGGGTATCCGAGCACCCCTGTCTAGATGTGATTTTAGTGTGAATGCTGTATGCACAATATTCCGATTACAACAAAAGGGTCCCTGTCATAAAGGCCCTCAGTGTGACTATGAGTACCATGTTGAGGTTTTTATCGAGTTTAGGAATAAACAGTTTGTGTTTTAAAGGCAACTGATGATCTGTTTGCTTTTTATCCAGTGGTGGTCACCTGTTGTTGTTCTAATGGTCTCTGAGCACGGTGTAACTGCAGTTATAGCCACCTGAACCTGTAGTAGACCATTCCATGAATAAATGGGTACAACTGAGCATTCAGCTAGATGAGGAGGAGTGGGAGGACAGTCTGGTTGCCACTTGCCAGGTATCCCCATACATTAAAGACCGCCTTATACAATTATGCACAACCCATCAAAGCCATCTTACCCCTAGCCATATCTCTAAGTTCACCCCAACACCTTCAATAAATGCCCCAAATGCTCTGCTTGCAATGCCTCCTTCCTTCATCTCCTGTGGCAATGTCCCCCTAAAGATGATCTCTGGAAGCAAACAATTGAATATCTCCAAGACACTATGGGCTATCAAATCACTATGGGATATCAAAAGCTGCATGCTCAACATATTTGAAGAGGACACTTCTAAATTCGATAAAGCTTTCTTGTTAGAAACCACTTTTGTGCTAAACTTCCCTACGACCGCTCCATGACAAAGGGCGTGGCCGCGGCGGCAGCCCTAGGACTGCCTAAAGCCAATTGGCGTTAAGTCCTGGGGCCGGCTACTGCAGGAGATCGCGCGCAGGCTGCATGTGCATCTCCTGCTTGGGAGGCAGAGCTCCGCCCCCCATCTTTCTGCTATGTACAGCGCTGCGATCTACAGCAGCGCTGTACTGTTGACAGCCGTGTGACATGACTGTCCCCCTGAGGCACAAGGGAGCAATCAGCTATCATAGGGTGAAGCCTATGAGAGCTGATTGCCATAATTGGTTGGCTGGGGGAGGGAGGGGTTTTAAAATAATAAAAATAAAGACAATAGTACAAAATATTTTAAAAAACAAAACATAAATATTTATAAAAAAAAATAAATAAACACGGGGGAAAAGGGGAGGGGGGAGAAATCATTAGTGTGCTGTGTTGTGCGGCCCTACAGCTTGGCCTTAAAGCTGCAGTGGCCAATTAAACATAAAATTGCCTGGTCTTTAGGGGAATTTAGCACTGTGTTCCTGAAGTGGTTAAAGAATACCCGAGGTGACATTTGACATGATGATAGATATGGGAATGTGCAGTGCAAAGCACACAAATAACTATGCTGTGTTCCTTTTTTTCTTTCTCTGCCTGAAAGAGTTAAACATCAGGTTTGTAAGTGGCTGACTCAGTCCTGACTTCCAGACAGGAAGTGACTACAGTGTGACCCTGGCTGATAAGATATTCCAACTATAAAACACTTTCTTAGCAGAAATTGGCTTCTGGGAGCTGGAAAGAGATACTAAGGGTTAATAGTTCATAGATTTTAGCTCCGACATACTTCAGTGAATGTGTCATTGAGCAAAAACAATAAAAGAGTTAAAACTTAAAAAATACATTTAAACATAAAATAAAAATGTGGAATATCTTAAAAAGTAATTTTTACGAGAAAGAAGATAGATACAATTGTTTATTTCATTAGTTTATTTTCACCTCGGGTGTCCTTTAAAGGACAATAAAGGTGACATGTGACATGATGAGATAGACATGTGTATGTACAGTGCCAAGCACACAACTATGCTGTGTTCCTTTTTTTCTTTCTCTGCCTGAAAGAGTTAAACATCAGGTATGCAAGTGACAGTTTATGTCTGGGTCGGACTGGGTCAGACTATAGCATAACCCTCACTGATAAGTAATTACAGCCATAAACCACTTTTCTGTCAGTAAATGGCTTTTGAGAGCAGAAAAGAGATTGAAAGGGTCAATAATTTGCATCCATGCAAAAAGGGCATTGGGAAAAAAGGGCGCATGGTGTAAACGATAAGGGATAATAGTGTTTATAAAAATATTGTGTTGTATTTTGTTTATAATAATGTTTTACAAATTGAAAACCTTTAACCCTCTGGGGGCTAATCCCGAGCTGAGCTCGGGGTAAGCCGCCACAGAGGATTTCTCAGGCCCTGGTGGGCCGATTTGCATAATTTTTTTTTTGTTGCACGCAGCTAGCACTTTGCTAGCTGCGTGTATATACCGATCGCCGCCGCTCCACGCTGATTCGCCGCTACCCGCCGTGCCGCGCCGCTCCCCCCCCCCAAGACCCCGTGCGCAGCCTGGCCAATCAGTGCCAGGCAGCGCTGAGGGGTGGATCGAGACTCCCTCTGACGTCACGACGTCGTTGATGTCGATGACGTCATCCCGATCGTCGCCATGGCGACGGGGGAAGCCAAACAGGAAATCCCGTTCTGAACGGGATTTCTGTTTGCTTTGATTGCCGGAGGCGATCGGAGGGGGTGGGGGGATGCCGCTGCACAGCGGCTATCATGTAGCGAGCCCTTTGTAGTTTTGCTCTATAAATACTATGTGATATCACAGACCTGGGCTGGTCATAAGAGTTAGTTCCTGTGTAACACTCGCCTGGAGTGTCAGCCTTGCTCTTTGTTTGAAGATTAGCCTAGAGTTATTCCTGGGACTGCACTAGGCAGGTTTCCCTAGTGCAGTTAGGATTGCATATCTGTTTTGTTTGTCTGTTGTGATTGTCCTGCCCCAGCGGTGGTCGACAGGAAATCGTTCTGTATGTCTGGGTGCTAACCGGAACAGCGGTTGTTACTGGTAGCCCCTTCTGATCTGTCTTCCTGGATCGCACTAGCCACTTGCGCTAGTGCTGTGGATCGTTCTGGTCTGCTACTCTGTACTTGGATCGCACTAGCATCTTGCGCTAGCACTGTGGATCCTTCTGTTCTGTCTTCCTGGATCGCAGTAGCCACTTTCGGTAGTGCTGTGGATCCTATCTCTCGCTTGTTCATGTTTTCGTGTGTCTGTCTTGTCTGCTACGAACGCTTGCTGGAGGCTCGGTGAGGGAACCGTTAAGCAAGCGCTCGCGTCCTCTGTTTCATGTTTGTCTATCGGTGGTTAGTTAGGCGTGCTTGTCTCTGTTGTGCTTATCACGCGGGGGCCGCGCATAAACGCGTGCACTGTTGCGAATGAGTGCGGTGTTCGCGTTTAGCTAGCGTTTGTTATTTTCCGTATCTCCTCATTGTATGATTTGCTGTGCCTTTGCTACTCTCGTGCTCTGCCTTGCTGTAGCCTTGTGTCACCTCTGGCAATCACCTCTCTCGCGATTGCGTTCCTACTTCATATCTGCTGTTGTGTATGCACCGTCGCGGGTTGGCGACTAGTTTGGTGCACACACATACAATCTGTCCCTGTGCTCATTCTCTTCCACAATCGCTTCTCTTGCGATTGCGTTCTCACTTGGTTTCTTCTGTTGTGTGTCCACCGTCGCAGGTGGCGGCTAGATTGGTGGACAAACATACATTCCTCATCTGTGCTTATTCGGTCTTGTTTCGCTGTTAGCAATCGCCATCTCCGGCGATTGCCTTCTTGCTTTGTCTTCCTGGTTGTGTGTTCATCGTCGCAGGGTGGCGACTAGTTTGGTGAACACACATACCCTCTGTCGCTTTGATCTCTCTCTTTCAGGGCTATCTTGCCCTGCGTTCTTCCCTTCGTACAATTCCTGTCTGGCGTGTGTGGCAGGGCAGAGGAGCCGTTCCTCTGCACTCCACAGCTCCACCTGTCGACAGGAATTTCCCTCTACAGGTGCATTGCACCTTTTGCTGGGTTCCCACAAAATATACGCTTGTGGAGGATTTCCGCAGTGTCAGCGCACGTCTTGTGCACTGATCATGTAGAGAATCCCACAATCGTTACACTCATCAGTTTATTTTCACCTTGAATGTCCTTTATGCAATGTATTGCTTTCCGATGGATAATCCAAAAACTGCAGGAGAAATGTATAGAGAAAACAAAAATAAGCCAAAAAACAAAGAACAATATGGTGGATTTTTTTTAAACCAACATAATTCTGGGTTTGAAGATTCCTGAATCTGTGGGACATTTGCTCAATGTTAGTGAAGATATTGCACACACAGCACTTCTCTCACTGTCTCCATATTCCTCCAAAAAGTGGCAAACATGGAATGTGTAAACAATCTGGAAATATTAATAGAGCACAGCTTTGTCCCTTAGAAAAACCACATTGACTGTAACAAACACATTTTTCATGTTAGTATGGAACAACAGCTAAATGACTAGCCACAGTCTCACCCGAAATGTGTAAAGTAATTTGTAGCAACCCTTGTCTCTCTTTTTGAATCCACCTTGCTGCTGCATGCGATCTGTGTGGTGCGTGTTGTACTTTTATAAACACAGGGGGTTGGCACTTACACATTCAACTTATGAAAGAAATAGATGGTGAGCCTATTTGGCAGAGCCCTTCTTCCCGTGTGCTCTTTAGCCGCCCACCATATGGACTCCGTGACTCCTCTGCTATATTTATCCCTACATTGCTACATCACTGTTTTGAGTAACTTTGCTGAATGCTGTAATGTCCCTGTGTAGCATTATTTAATGTTGTAATGTCTCCCTATCTATTTTATAGAGCTGCATAATATTATAAAGTTTAATAGGCTCAGACACCATTTCCTAATGGACTTAACGCATGAATGAGCTCCACAAGTGAACAGCCTCAGTGAACTGAAAATCTAGATTTAAGGAGACTACATCTCTCAACAACCACAATCTACAATAACACCAGTGGCGTAGCTAAGGAGCTGTGGGCCCCGATGCAAGTTTTACAATGGGGCCCCCCAAGCACTCTATACATAACAATTGATACAGCGCACCAAAACCTGCCAAAGACAACTACAGTGTCAGAGAGAGTGCAAGAAGGGGATAGGGAGCAGTTTGTTCATGATTACTTCTATTCAAAGTATCTATAGAAGTGATTATTACCAGCATAGGATCAATAGAGAGCTAATACTGCAGTTGAGGGAGGGCCTTGCGGGGGCCCCTCTGGCCCAAGGGCCCCGATGCGGTCGCTACCTCTGCAACCCCTATTGCTACGCCCCTGAATAACACTAAACACTGGAAGCTGCACCAGTGAACAGCCTCAATGGACTGCAAATCTAGATTTAGGTACACTACATCTCTCAACACCAACAATCACTATCTACAAAAACACTAAACACTGGACTTACAAAATTGTAATCAAGATTTCAGCCTCCTCCAAATTGATATGAAGAAGTGAGCAAAAAAGTGTGCTGGATCACCAGAAAACATTTCTTTGTCAGTCCCTTATTATTAATATTATTATTTATTGTATTTATAAAGCGCCAACATATTACGCAACACTGCACAATAGATAAATGGGTTAACATACAGGTAGAACATACGGAAACTCACAACAAAACAAGATCATGCAAATGATTTGATAACAATACGGTGTCATAGGTCAAAATAGAGACTGTTCGAGTCCACAAGAGGGGTGGTTGTGAGTAAGATTGCATAATCAAGCTGGATACATTAGGGAGGAGGGCCCTGCCAGAGGCTTACAATCTAAAGGGTGGGGTGGAGACAATAGGTGCATCTTTTGAGAGGGTGTCTAACAGAACATATTTTGGTGCTGGCGTAGGGCGGTATGCGAGCGTGAAGAGGTGAGTCTTGAGAGCTTGTTTGAAGGTATTAAAGGTGGGGGCGAGTCTGACGGCTGGTGGGAGCAAGTTCCAGAGACTATGGGCAGCCCTGGTGAAGTCCTGCAATCGTGCATGTGACTGAGTTATGCGTGGTGCGACTAGGCTGCCAGGCCCAGGACATTCAGTGACTACTACCTGTGTGTGTGACAGGTGCACATTGTAATACCCACTGCATATACCTACTTGTTGTTCTCTGTGCACCCACCCACCTACGTGAGCGCACACAGTGTCACTGTGTCTGTCCGGTACCTGTCTGTGTGTGACAGGTGCACATTGTAATATCCACTGCATATACCTACCTGTTGTTCACTGTGCACCCACCCACCCACGTGAGCGCACGCAGTGTCACTGTGCCTGTCCGGTACCTGTCTGTTTGTGACAGGTGCACATTGTAATACCCATCACTGCATATACCTACTACTACCTGTTGTTCACTTCAGTGCACCCACCCACCTACACGAGTGCACGCAGGCACCCGGCAGGTCTGTGCGAGGTTGTGGTAATGTGATTTCATGCGGCCCTGGACCAAAGTACAGTGCTCAGAAGAAGGCACATCCCAACAACTCCCAAGATTGTCAGGACGTGGTTGACTATTTAATACAGAACACCTCATCTTCCGCAGCCACCAGCGCTACTCCAAGTACCATATCCGCTACATTTGACAGTTCGCAGGAGATATTTGGTGGGGAAATCACTGAAGGTGCTAAGCAAGTTACACCACCTCATATGTCTGAATTAGGTGACATTATGGACGTAACGTGTGCGGAGGGGGATGATGAAGTACCTGCTGTTGGTACAGTTTTGGAGGTGTCTGAGGCAAGCAAAGCTGGGCAGGATGATAGAATAGAACAGGGGGACAGTTCAGAGGGGGAGTCAGAGAGGACTAGGAGGAGACGAGTTCCTGAAAGAAGCAGGGGGAGCTCGTCATCAGAAACAGCTGGTGGCAGTGTCCAGTGCCATGTATCGCCACCTATGTACAGCCAGCCAACATGCACTTCAACGTCAGCTGCTGATGCCACCATAGTGCCATCACCCCAGGGGGGCTCAGCGGTTTGGAAATGTTATAATGTGTCTGCCTCAGATCGGAGCAATGCCATCTGTTCTCTCTGCCTCCAAAAATTGAGCCATGGAAAAGCCAACACCCACGTAGGGACAAGTGCCTTACGAAGGCACATGGAGAAAAGGCACAAACTGCAATGAGAAGAGCACCTGAGCAAAAGCAGCACACAAAAGAAAAGCCACCCTCCTTCTCTTCCTCCTTCAGGTGCATCATCTTCAGCCGCTTTCTCCCTTGCACCTTCACAGCCACCCTCCTCCACTCCACCTCTGACCTTGAGTGGTTCCTGCTCCTCTGCCCACAGCAGCCAGGTGTCTGTGAAGGAAATCTTTGAGCGGAAGAAGCCAATTTCTGCCAGTCACCCCCTTGCCTGGTATCTGCCAGCTGGCTTGGCGGAGCTGTTAGCTCGCCAGCTGTTACCATACCAGCTGGTGGACTCTGAGGCCTTCCGTAAATTTGTGGCCATTGGGACGCAGTGGAAGATGCCAGGCCACAATTATTTCTCTAAAAAGGCGATACCCAAACTGTACTGTGAAGTTGAGAGGCAAATGGTGTCATCTCTGGCACACAGTGTTGGGTCAAGGGTCCACCTGACCACGGATGCCTGGTCTGCCAAGCACGGTCAGGGCAGGTACATTACTTACACAGCCCATTGGGTCAACCTGGTGACCGATGGCAAGCAGGGAGTATGTGGCTGTGCAGCAGACCAAATTGTGACACCTCGATGGCCTCCTGCCACCTCCTCTGATAACTATAGCACCAACTGGGTTAGCACCGCAGTGAACAGCTGATTAAAAGTTTTGCACTAGCAAAGTCTGGTGTGCTGGAAACGTCGCATACAGTTTAGTGGCACTGCTTTGTGCGCAGGACTTTGCGCGCGATCTAAACTTATCTAAACATATCAATCCTAAACTTATCACGCCTAAACGTATCATGCCTAAACTGAGTTTAGGCGTGATAAGGGGCTTTTCACCAGCGTGGTGCAATGGTTATCTCTCCTAAAGTCTTTTAGGTGTGATAACTGAGTTATCACCGCTTTGTGAATCGAGCCCCTTGTCACTGAGAAGAGAGGTCGCCTAAATCACAAAAGTGTTCAGTACCTCACCTTTATCAAAATGAATGAGGCATGGATCCCAGAGGCCTACTGCCTAAGTCAGTCCCTACACACAGCATCTCTGCCTGCACGCTGTGTGACTGCCTGCCTCAAGACTAAGTTGCTCCCCACACAGCATCTCTGCCTGCAGGCCGCTTGACTGCCTTCTCCGCCACCACCAACAGGGTCCAGGACTCCAGGTGCATTCCTGAATTTTTAAGGCCGCTGCTAGCAATTTTTCTGGCTGCACTGCAGCTGCAACAACAAAACACAAGGCATGTACATGTGCCAATTCCCCTTCGTGATCATTACCTTGCCGCGGTGAAGGGGCTTGCATATTACAATGAAGCAATGACAGCCGGCTATATGAGTGTCTCGGGGGGGGGGGGGGGGGGGGAGCACACCCAAGATAATAAGGTCGTTGCTTCATTGTGGACAGACCAAATTTTATCAGCTGGACAGTCACTGTTCTGTCATTCAACTACCTCAGCCTGGCGACCATATGGGCTGGAAAGCCGCCATCACCTGGACTCTCGTCATGGTTCGCACCAGTCCAGCACGGCCGTCACTACACAAATAGCTGTTTACAGTCACTGCATACCTTTTACTGCATCTGTGACTGCACATTGTATTATACCTGGCAGTCAGTGCATACCTTTCACTTGAATGGATGGCAGACTTGCCCTCCATAACAGATTCTTGTTACATGTAGTAAAGTCGATCAGTGTCATATACAGCAGGGTCTCGAAAGTCCTCCTGCATTGTTATTTTTGGTCACTACCTCAGGACGTGCATGCCATGCCTGCTGCCTTCCTTGGATGTGTGGTAGCCGTTCCTGCTCCTTTGCCCACAGCATGTGTGCTGCCTTCCTTTGATGTGTGGTGGTAGCCGTTTCTTAGGCTCCCACTACGGACCGGAATCGAACGCTGATTCCCCCGGCATTACCCGTGGTCACCATGCTACTGAGAAAGTACCATAGAAAGTTTCACACAGTTGAATGAATAGCAGACTTGCCTTCCTTTACACATTCTTGGCAAATGCTTTCAATTTGGTTCGTCTTGCGCTGGGTCAAGGGTCCATCTGACCACAGATGCCTGGTCTGCAAAGCACGGTCAGGGCAGGTACATTACTTATACAGCCCATTGGGTCAACCTGGTGACCGATGGCAAGCAGGGAGTACGTGGCTGTGCAGCAGACCAAATTGTGACACCTCGATGGCCTCCTGCCACCTCCTCTCCTCCTGTTACATCCTCTTCGCTGTCATCATCCTCCTCCTCCTTGGCTGAGTGGCAGTTCAACACTACTAGTGCTGCGATCTCCTCTCCAGCTAAACAGCCCCAGCTCCCCAGGGCCTATGCTGCATGCCAGGTACGACGGTGTCACTCCATCTTAGACATATCTTGCCTCAAAGCAGAGCGTCACACTGGACAAGCTCTCCTAGCTGGTCTTAACAAACAGGTGGATCAGTGGCTGACCCCGCACTAGCTGGAGATTGGCAACGTGGTGTGTGACAACAACGGCAGCAATCTCATTTCCGCGTTGAATTTGGGAAAGCTGACACATGTACCCTGCATGACACTGTCAGAATCTCATATTAATGCAGAGAACTGATCATCCCTCTTGCCCAAATCGTATACAAAAGTTAAATGGTTTGCAGATAAATTGAGTTAATTTCAAGATCCGTGAGTACGGGCAAAATCAAAATGAGATTGTGTACTTTTCAATGTTATTATTGGAAGTGAGCTGTTTATTTCTACAAGGTTAAGAATGAGATAGTATTGAAGAAATGTTCACGTTATGTAGTATTGTTGTGTTAGTAAATTTAACCGTCTAAGGTCAAGATATACACTGCTTAAGCTAAGCCTATTTTATACGCAAGATGTTAATCACATAGTGTTCACACATATCTAATAAGCTGATCAATAATATACACTTTATTTCAGATTGTATAAAAACAGTTAGGCCATAAGCCTTGTGTTGGCCATTACCAATTATAACCACAGGGGGCATCTCTTGTGCCTGCTACTACCACTTATAACCATAGGGGGCATCTCTTGTGCCTGCTACTGACACTTATAACCATAAGGGGCATCTAGATATCCCTATCTAAAAATAAAGGGTGAGGTAATGTTATAAAAAGAACATGACTTCATGTAAAATCCCCTACCCCGACGCCATATTGGAAAAATTACAATAAAAAGGCCTGGCAGGCTAGCACATTAGAACATCAAGCCTGAAACTCTACTGAGACGATTGAGGCCTAGCAAGAGACTGCCTTCCATTGTGATTCTGAAACCCCAGAGAGGTAATATGCAATTATTCTTGGTGAATTCTTTGACAATTAGTCTATATAAAAGTTAAGACTTGTCTTTTTAAACTTCAGCAGTTTTTTGAGTTTTAGATAACTTTTTTCTATGCTATAAGTTTTACTATTCAAACGCAATTGCAAGCTTAGAAGCAATTAACAAGCTTTGATGGATTAAGATATATCTACTTTAAGTTCTTCATATAAGAATAGAACTTCATAAATCATCTTTTAAGGATAAAGCTATATTGTGTGTAACATACACTGTTCAATCTCGAGACAACACAATCAATGAAGGATAAAAGCTACAGCAGAATATTTGCTATATTGAAATGGACTCTTTTAACTAAAGGAACTTTGAAAATGTATTTTTGGATGAAAATGTATTTTTTGAATGATTGACAACAACTGGAGAGATGTATATTCCTGTATATAAGCTTTATCAATTTTTCTTAACAAGATAATTTTATAAAATTCAACAGCTGAGTGTTGCGTTTTTCTTTCAGAGGTAAAACTGTTAACCTATAAATACCTTAGGGGGAACATGACTGGTGAGTTTCGGGCCCCTAGGCCGAAGAGGTCATAGCCTAGGGTCACAAAAACCTGTTTATTTGGGCTATTTCAATGGTAGTGATGGTGGCGTACATAAATCGCAGCCATGGCCGTTAGCATTGGGCCTCCTATTTACCGTTCCAAAATCTCACACCATTTCAAAGGGCAATGGCTCAGCAGTGGCAAAACTCACCAGTCATGATCCCCCTAAGGGTCCCTACAATGCTAGAAAATTTGGTACTGCTGAGCCATTGCCCTTTGAAAAGATGTGAGATTTTGGAAAGTGAAATAGGGAGGCAATGAAATCCTATGGGGGATTTTACCAATTTTGGACCCCTGTAACTCTGGTTTGCAGAGATGTAGGGACCCCATCTTTGGAATCCAAGTCTAACAATATGTCTTCTACCTGCATGAGACATTTCGTGAGATTCAGACGTTGCTAACGGCCATTGCTGCGATTTATGTACGTCACCATCACTACCATTGAAATAGCCCAAATAAACAGGTTTTTGTGACCCTAGGCTATGACCTCTTCGGCCTAGGGGCCCGAAACTCACCAGTCATGTTCCCCCTAAGGGTCCCTACAATGCTAGAAAATTTGGTACTGCTGAGCCATTGCCCTTTGAAAAGATGTGAGATTTTGGAAAGTGAAATAGGGAGGCAATGAAATCCTATGGGGGATTTTACCAATTTTGGACCCCTGTAACTCTGGTTTGCAGAGATGTAGGGACCCCATCTTTGGAATCCAAGTCTAACAATATGTCTTCTACCTGCATGAGACATTTCGTGAGATTCAGACGTTGCTAACGGCCATGGCTGAGATTTATGTACGCCACCATCACTACCATTGAAATAGCCCAAATAAACAGGTTTTTGTGACCCTAGGCTATGACCTCTTCGGCCTAGGGGCCCGAAACTCACCAGTCATGTTCCCCCTAAGGGTCCCTACAATGCTAGAAAATTTGGTACTGCTGAGCCATTGCCCTTTGAAAAGATGTGAGATTTTGGAAAGTGAAATAGGGAGGCAATGAAATCCTATGGGGGATTTTACCAATTTTGGACCCCTGTAACTCTGGTTTGCAGAGATGTAGGGACCCCATCTTTGGAATCCAAGTCTAACAATATGTCTTCTACCTGCATGAGACATTTCGTGAGATTCAGACTTTGCTAACGGCCATTGCTGCGATTTATGTACGTCACCATCACTACCATTGAAATAGCCCAAATAAACAGGTTTTTGTGACCCTAGGCTATGACCTCTTCGGCCTAGGGGCCCGAAACTCACCAGTCATGTTCCCCCTAAGGGTCCCTACAATGCTAGAAAATTTGGTACTGCTGAGCCATTGCCCTTTGAAAAGATGTGAGATTTTGGAAAGTGAAATAGGGAGGCAATGAAATCCTATGGGGGATTTTACCAATTTTGGACCCCTGTAACTCTGGTTTGCAGAGATGTAGGGACCCCATCTTTGGAATCCAAGTCTAACAATATGTCTTCTACCTGCATGAGACATTTCGTGAGATTCAGACTTTGCTAACGGCCATTGCTGCGATTTATGTACGTCACCATCACTACCATTGAAATAGCCCAAATAAACAGGTTTTTGTGACCCTAGGCTATGACCTCTTTGGCCTAGGGGCCCGAAACTCACCAGTCATGTTCCCCCTAAGGGTCCCTACAATGCTAGAAAATTTGCCACTGCTGAGTAATTGCCCTTTGAAAAGATGTGAGATTTTGGAACTGTAAATAGGAGGCCCAATGAAAGCCTATGGGGGATTTTACCAAATTTGGAGCCCTGTAACTCTGGTTTGCAGAGATGTAGGGAACCCATCTTTGGAGCCCAAGTCTAACAATATGTCTTCTACCTGCATGAGACATTTCGTGAGATTCAGACGTTGCTAACGGCCATTGCTGCGATTTATGTACGTCAGACTCGCCACCATTGAAATTGCCCAAATAAACAGGTTTTGTGACCCTAGGCTATGACCTCTTCGGCCTAGGACTGCATTGAACGCGACCCACGCATTGTGCGCATTCTGGACAACACCAATTACTGGGTTTATACCCTTCTGGATCCACGGTACAAACACAATGTTCCAAAACTGCTTGAAGAAAGAGCCAGACGGGTCAAAATGGAAGAATACCAGCAGGCCCTTGTGGAGACTTTAGAGAGGAGATTGACATCCTCCCCCTCCTCTAGCCAGTTGTACGCCGACAGACTGACTTCCGCAAACCCAGGACGACCAGGAGGGCAGCAAACAACACAAGCCGCAGCTAGTGCCCAAAAGGGAATGGTATCGGCAGTGTCCTTGGAGTGGGAAAATTTTCTGACACCCATGCAGCAGCACACAGAACAGCAAGCGTGCAGATCCACCTCCAACACCGATCGCCTGGAGAAGATGGTCAAGGACTACATGTCAGATGGCGTAGCTGTGTTGAACAATCCATCTGCACCCTTCAACTATTGGGTATCGAAGCTAGACACCTGGCACAAACTGGCAATGTACGCAATAGAGGTGCTGGCTTGCCCGGCAGCCAGCGTTATGTCGGAACGCTGTTTCAGTGCTGCCGGAGGCATCGTCACAGATCGGCGGCGTATCCGCCTCTCCACAGAAAATGCAGACCGTCTGACTCAAATTAAAATGAATCAATCCTGGATTGGAAACGACTACGCAACACTCCCGGACCCCAACCAAGCAACATGAACAATGAACATCTGTGATGGGTTAGTGTTTCCGGTCCCTGTTTATTGAACCTCTCATCTGTATTACATTTATGACTGCATGGCGACAAAATGCAAATTGCTATCCGCACGCTTCTTGTCCTCATGCAAGGCCTGGGTTGTTGTGTCTCAAAGCGTGGCCTTCTCCTCCTGCGCCACCCTCCTCCTGTTCCATCACGTGTGCTGCTGCTGGGTTAGCGTTACCGGTCCCTTTTCCTGGAACCTCTTATATGTATTACATTTATGACTGCATGCCGACAAAAAGCATGTTACCTGTGCAAAGAAAACAGACATTTCCCGCATTTAAAAGACAGTTTTCCCTTTGAAACTTTAAAATCGATTTTCTCAAAAACTATAAGCTCTTTTTGCTAAAAAATTTTTCCTCTTGTACCCACTCCCAAGGTGCACATACCCTGTAAATTTGGGGTATGTAGCATGTAAGGAGGCTTTACAAAGCACAAAAGTTCGGGTCCCCATTGACTTCCATTATGTTCGGAGTTCGGGTCGAACACCCGAACATCGCGGCCATGTTCGGCCTGTTTGGCCCGAACCCGAACATCTAGATGTTCGCCCAACACTAGTCACAGTGAAGGCACTACCAGCGACTTGATCCCGCACGCTTACTTCCTGGAGCATGCCGTGCATAGAGTGGTGGATCAAGCTGTGGAGGAGCATGAAAAGGAACAGTTACGGGAGGAACAGTTGTTGGAGCAATTTTCAGCAGAACCAGATGTTTCCTCAACACCTGCGGCAGCACAGAGGGGTGAGGAGGAGGAAGAGTCGTGTAGGGAAGAGAAGTCAGACTCGGATGATGAGGAATGTGTTTCTTTGGAGGAGGAGGCAGCGGCGGCAGAAGAACAACGGCAGCAGGCATCACAGGGGGCTTGTGCTGCTCAACGTTCCCGTGGTATTGTTCGTGGCTGGGGGAGGAGGAGGACTTACCTGACGTCACCGAGGAAGAGCAAGAGGAGATGGATAGTACGTCTGCATCCAACTTTGTGCAGATGGCGTCTTTCATGCTGTCCAGCCTGTTGAAGGACTCCCGTATAAAAGAACTCAAGGGGAATGAGCTGTACTGGGTGGCCACGCTACTAGACCCTCGGTATAGGCACAAAGTGGCAGAGATGTTACCAACTTACCTGAAGGCAAAAAGGATGCAGCACTTGCAGAACAAGCTGGCAACTATGCTTTATAGTGCGTTTAAGGGTGATGTCACAGCACAACGGAATAAAGGTACCACTGCCAGTAATCCTTCTCCCATGTCCACGCAGGCAAGGACAGGATGCTCCAGCGATCTCATGGGGATGTCGGACATGCGGACATTCTTTAGTCCAACGCCTTGCCTTAGCACTTCTGCATCCACCCTCCACCAATGCCTGGATTGGCAGGTAGCTGACTACCTGGCCTTAAGTGTGGATGTAGACACTGTGAGCAGCGATGAACCCTTGGACTACTGGGTGGGCAGGCTTGACCTGTGGCCAGAGCTGTCCCAATTTGCCATCCAACTTCTGTCTTGCCCTGCCTCAAGCTGGAGGCATTGGGCTTGATTCACAAAAGCGTGCTAACAGTTAGCACGCTGGTGAAAAGTCCCTTATCACTCCTAAACTCAGTTTAGGCATGGTAAGTTTAGGCGTGATAAGTTTAGGAGTGATAACTATAGCACCAACTGGGTTAGCACCGCAGTGCACAGCTGATCAAAAGTTTTGCGCTAGCAAAGTCTGGTGCGCGTGAAACGTCGCATACAGTTTAGTGGCACTGCTTTGTGTGCAGGACTTTGTGCGCGATCTAAACTTATCTAAACATATCAATACTAAACTTATCACGCCTAAACGTATCACGCCTAAACTGAGTTTAGGCGTGATAAGGGGCTTTTCACCAGCGTGGTGCAATGGTTATCTTGCCTAAAGTCTTTTAGGTATGATAACTGGGTTATCACCGCTTTGTGAATCGAGCCCCTTGTCACTGAGAAGAGAAGTCGCCTAAATCACAAAAGTGTTCAGTACCTCACCTTTATCAAAATGAATGAGGCATGGATCCCAGAGGTCTACTGCCTAAGTCAGTCCCTACACACAGCATCTCTGCCTGCATGCTGTGTGACTGCCTTCTCCGCCACCACCAACAGGGTCCAGGACTCCAGGTGGATTCCTGAATTTTTAAGGCCGCTGCTAGCAATTTTTCTGGCTGCACTGCAGCTGCAACAACAAAACACAAGGCATGTACATGTGCCAATTCCCCTTCGTGATCATTACCTTGCCACGGTGAAGGGGCTTGCATATTACAATGAAGCAATGACCGCCGGCTATATGAGTGTCTCGGGGGGGGGGGGGGAGCACACCCAAGATAATAAGGTCGTTGCTTCATTGTGGACAGACCAAATTTTATCAGCTGGACAGTCACTGTTTTGTCATTCAACTACCTCAGCCTGGCAACCATATGGGCTGTAGAGCCGCCATCACCTGCACTCTCGTCATGGTGCGCACCAGTCCAGCACGGCCGTCACTACACAAATAGCTGTTTGCAGTCACTGCATACCTTTTACTGCATCTGTGACTGCACATTGTATTATACCTGGCAGTCAGTGCATACCTTTCACTTGAATGGATGGCAGACTTGCCCTCCATAACAGATTCTCGTTAGATGTAGTAAAGTCGATCAGTGTCATATACAGCAGGGTCTCGAAAGTCCTCCTGCATTGTTATTTTTGGTCACTACCTCAGGACGTGCATGCCATGCCTGCTGCCTACCTTGGATGTGTGGTAGCCGTTCCTGCTCCTTTGCCCACAGCGTGCCTGCTGCCTTCCTTTGATGTGTGGTGGTAGCCGTTTCTTAGGCTCCCACTACGGACCGGAATCGAACCCTGATTCCCCGGGCATTACCCGTGGTCACCATGCTACTGAGAAAGTACCATAGAAAGTTTCACACAGTTGAATGAATAGAAGACTTGCCTTCCTTTACACATTCTTGGCAAATGCTTTCGATTTGGTTCGTCTTGCGCTGGGTCAAGGGTCCATCTGACCACAGATGCCTGGTCTGCAAAGCACGGTCAGGGCAGGTACATTACTTATACAGCAAATGGGTCCTTACTTAGATGTGCGGTGGTGGTAGCCAGTTCTCAGGCTCCCACTCCGGACCAGAATCGAACCAGGATTCCCCGGCCATTACCCGTGGTCACTCACAATGGCAGACTTGCCCTCCATAAAAGATTCTCGTTGCAGGTACTGAACAGCAAGCAGAACAAGTATTTAAAAAAATAGATGTAAGCTTTAAAAATGGTAGAGAAAGAACCATCGAAAGTTGAGAAGGCAGTCAGACATTACCTGATATCACTGAGGAAGAGCAATCTCACCATGGTGCGCACCAGTCCAGCACGGCCGTCACAACACAAACAGCTGTTTGCGGTGCGTTACACAGTGAGTTTGGTGTGTCAGTGTAAAGCAGTACTCTAATTACACTCCCTGATTGATGTATACACATCCAAGATGTTTTAAAGCACTTTAGGCCTGTAATTTAGAATTCAATGTGATTTCTGCCCTTAAAACGCTGCTTTGCGTCCAATCCAGATTTTTCCCCGGGACTTTTGGCATTTATCTCACTCCGCCATGCCCCCTCCAGGTGTTCCTTGAAACATCTTTTCCATCACTTTTGTGGCAAGCATGAATTTTTCTAGTATTTAAAGTTCGCCTCCCCATTGAAGTCTATTGCGGTTTGCGAAAGTTTGCGCGAACCAAAGTTTTGCAGAAGTTCACAAACCCGGTTCGCGAACTGAAAATCGGAGGCTCGGGCCATCTCTACCGCCTAGGAGTGAGACTGATGGATCCCTCGTGGTTTGAGGTTTGGGGGCCGCTGTACACACACCTGACTATCGGCTCTGAGACGGTCATTATCGGCCGCCTTAGTCCGGCGTGTGTACAGGCCTTTAGAAACCATCAGTGCAAAATACTGTATGTACTAGATATGGCTCTGTGTGTACTAATGAGATTATTGTTATAGGGTACCGAGTTAAGATAAGATCATACAAAACTGCTTTGGATTTACATCTTTAAAGGTTCTAGAGAATCCTTAAAGGGGCCCATACACCTAACGATTTTCCCGCCGATATACAGCGATGTTCGAATGCCCAACGACCGACGCAATACAGAGGCAATACTTTACCTGCTCCGCCGGCGTGAATCCAGGCTCTCTCCGCTGTCCTTTTCTCCGCGCTGGGCTCCGCGTCTGGCTGGCTTCACTGAACTTCCTGTCCATGCATAAAGTTTAAACAGTAGAGCGCCCTCTACTGTTTAAACTTCCCCCGGACAGAAAGTTCAGTGAAGCCTGCCGGACTCGGAGTCCAGCGCGGAGAAGAGACAGCAGAGACCGGAGGACTCGTGCCAGCTGGATCAGGTAATGTATAGCTGGCGGGGGGCGGCAGCAGCAGCGGCAGCTTCACAGATTGTGATCGGTTTCATGCTGAAATCGATTCACAATCTGTTTGCAGTGAAGGCTCTCTGATCAGATTGATCAGGGATCTATCTGTTGGTCGATCTGATGGCAAATCGACCAGTGTATGGCCACCTTAAGAATGTTTCATGATGGCCTCATTCAATATTACTAGAATTAGAACTACTGCACCAGTGAAGACTCTGTCATTGCCCTCTAGGCAGTACTAATTACCCTAGCAGTTCCTTCTTATAGAAGGGAGGAGAACAATCAGAGGTAAACAAAACTCTGAGTGGTTATTACAATGACAACAAAACACTGACTGCTCAGTCAGAACTTGGGAAAACTTTTGTTTTTTGCAACCTGAATCAACACTTTCCACTGTGAGATCAATTTCGCGTTAAATTGTTGCTTAATTTGATCTATGGCCGCTGACTTTTTCCAGGAAGGGAGTCTCCAGCCTAATTGCAGCGGTAGCATCAGCCAGGGCCTTGTGACTGGAAAGACAGACTTTTCTTGCCTCATGCAGTTGGCCTACAGCATTACAAATAAATGCATAAAACATCCTGTAGTCTTGAATTCAGTCTTATGTTCAGATCCATTTATAACAGTTCATTACAGAGAAGAAGCATGTGTGTACTGACAGAACTGACATTTCCCCATCCATCGCTCACATTTCACTGAGACAAGCTGACCAACTGTTAGAAAAAATAATTAGCATCGAACATGTATAGTGTGGGGGTATAATGTTACACTTAAATGCGTCTAATTTGTTTTTCTCATTCTGGACCTTATTAAACCTCCTGTAACCTTTTAGTTGGTGTTGATAAAACACCCATTTACACTTGTTTCCAGCCTGTGCACTGCTGTTTTATTTTTCTTTCACACATTAATTAGCTCACATGATAATTGTGTTAATGTTTAAAGAGCAAAGACTGGAATCACAAATATTGATTTAAAAGTAGCTCAGAGATCCTAAGGAACACTTAATTGCTCTACTAAATATGCATCTGCTACAGAAACACATCTGAATTATGAACAAGTTTTTTTTTTGTAATAAAGCAAGTGATGTCAGAAGCTGCAGCAATGTTGTCTCCGCGTTCATAGGAAGAATCAGAGCATCACAAAACAATGTTTATATCTACATAATCATCAAGCAGCGTCTGCCAGTCACAGTACTGAAGTGCAGACTGTGACAATGTAGGAATCCATTTCTGAGTCACCAGCAGTGGAAAATATGTGAAGCTCCAGGCAAACAACTAAATACACAGGTGACATAAAATCATAAAATATTTATTTTAAAATTCTATATAAACAAGACCGGCATACCTAAGTTAGCAAGGGGCCGAAAAGATAAATAAAAAAATCAATGGGTGCTGCTGTAATGGCGGTTCCATTAGAACCCCATATTATGTATAAACAAGTAATAATCATGGCACACCACATCCATGTGAATTTGCTTTTGACTACGATATTCCCAGAGCAGCCAACTTCACTTTGCACTGCCTGCTCTGTTTATTTCGGTACTTATATCATACTGACATAGAATGCAGTTCTTTAGAGAGTACAATAATCATTTTTATATTACTCTGGGCCAATTCAATTAGGCTTGTTTCATATGCGGCTTGTTTTTGTTTTGTATTTTTTGTGTTTTACTTTATCTATAGTTTATTGTACATGCCTGTAGTTACTGATGCTTTTTTATTTTAAATAAGTCTGGAGGCAATTCACCTAGATGTGGTATGTTTCCTGTGATTCTTTTGTGTGTGTTTTTTATTAGTTTATACATCTATCTAACTAGCTATGTATGTTCATATTTGATGATCTAAACGTTTGTACACACACTAGAGGTTTCTCGCTAGAAGCCCATCAGGCCTATCTCTTCTAAAAATCTAGCATGTGTACAGCGGCTTACATGCATCGAGGAGATATCCAGCGTGCCGGATTATCTCAGCTGAGAGCAGACCAATAGCTCAAATTTTGGTGACTTAAGGTGCGTACACACGCACTACAGCAGCCAACGATGGGTCCGTCGGCACCTCCCACTGGGCGGGTTTTCAGCAGACTGTAGTGCGTGTGAACGCACTGTCGGCCTACTGATAAGGCTGTTCACACGCACTACAATCTGCTGAAAGTCTGCCCAGCGGGAGGGTCCGACGGACCCGTAGTTTGCTTCTGTAGTGCGTGTGTACGCACCTTTAGGTTCCCGAGCTTGGAAACCTGGTGCCTATAGAATAAGGGTAGACCAGGAGCCTGATGGTGCAGTACTGTTAGGTCATATGTAGTAGGACAGAAATGTGGGTATAATATACTCACAACCATGGGTTGCAGATCTTGCAACCACCATCTGTGCCTACAGTAAAATAAGTGTCCCCGTTCAGTAGGCCAGATCTTCAAGGACCTGGATGGTTTGCTCTCCTTAGGTCTTTCCTATTCTTAGTGTAGGTGCACTATAAGTAGTAGGAAACTATCACCTCCTGTGGAGGTATCCTAGATATACAACAAGGTTTAGGAGGCGCCAAGTATAAATTGTCATGTCATATGCACTAAAAAGGTCTTTAAAAAAAAGGTCTTACCTCATTTGGAGGATTGACACCAAAATGGAAAAGATTTTTATTGAAGCATGATTAAAAAGTTGACAATGTGTTTCGCATGTCCCTGCTCTCTTCCTCAGGTCAATAAAACAGGCAGATGCCTTATACATGAACAGTGTGGAGCATGAAAACCTCTATAGCCTAGAGAGCAGACCAAGTGCATTATTATCCTCCATACCCATACTGTCGAAGTCACTCTGTCGTGTGTCATCCCATTGTCCCGCATCCTCCCTCTATAGCCCCAGAACGCTGTAGCCTCATGCTAGGTTACTGAGTCCTGATCCCTGTTGATAACATTTTTCATGCATATGTATGCATCTTTAGTAATGACCCTGCACCTCTCAGTTTGTTTCTTGCTGCGCTGTAGTTCATACCTAGATTGAGTGTCTTGGCAAATTGCTGCATACTGTTTGTGTGTATTTGTCCCTTGAGTTTGTTAAATCAAACCAAAGCAGAATTGATAACATGTCATTGTGTATTTTTCTTCTCTGCAAGCAAAATCTATGGTCACTTGTGTCTTCCTAGAAAATGTCATAGCTAAATGTTTAAACTGAGAGGAACTGTAATATATAGTAAGGGGGAGACTTCAGTATCACTGCCTTAGTTGCTATCTGACTTTATCCTGGCACCACTGACTGCAACTACAGGGTCATACACCAAATAGCTGTTTATAATGTACTCTCAACATACTGTTAACAATTGTTATAGTGTCATGCTGTCTCCTTCATTGTTATAGTATCCATGTTCATTGAGGAATTTCCAAGTCAAAGCCATATAGATGTAGGCTTCGTTAGCCAATAAAAACAAATTGTGATTAGCGAAGTTGTCAGTCTTTGCTTTGTATGCACGGCCACGGAAAGCAGGAAGTTTTTGAAAACATCACATCAACAATTGACATCCCAATTATTTTTCTCATGCAGCACTAGCAAGGTCTTTCAGATAATAATCTATGGTAAACAAATCTGAAAGATAGTGTCTCCTTAGTTTTCAGAGTCATTTGAATGGAGTGCCAAACACAACCAGTGTGATATGTGACATAACAACCACTGTAATCTCAGTATTGTTTATATTGTATTTGTATTTGCCTTTGGATTTGGGAGGAGGTTATGTGCTTGGAAGGGGAAGGTGGAGATAAATAAGATATACAAGAAGAAAAGTAGAGGAAAAAGTATTTTATATTGGGGTGAGGTAGCACGTGTAGGGAGGATTGCTTGGCCATGGAGAAGGAATAGTGCTCTATGCCACTTGGATCCATGTGAACAGCGCACCAGGTTCATAACACTGGTGTATAGGCACCTTTAGAAATCTCATAATGGCTTTAGCCCCAAACAAAACAAAAACATAATTTCCCCCCTTGCTTGAAACGTAAAGAATAAATGTATTTACACGCCAAAGTCTCGTCAGAAAACAAAACTGGACCTTCCTTAAATATTTTAATTCAGTGGAACTGAGTTAAAAAATGTAATACCGATTACATAAAACGTGATAAATATTAGTACTTTCATTTTGTTCAAAACACTAGAAGGTGGTGCTTATGCAACGCAAGTCTAATTGGAGACAAGAGAAAACAAAAAGTCCCAGAAAAAAAAGGGTTCAGTATTGACTAGGAATGACTAGGGCTCCCATTATTGACATCTTGTCATGAACACTGCATCTTCACTGACAGCCTAGAAGGGATGACTACCAACGCACCCTATGAGAATTGACTTACTGGACCAAAAGACCTTCACTCAAGTCAGTTTGTGATTTGGGACACTTTGGGCCGTCCCTCACCTCTCTGGCTCAAAACAGATAAGACCAGGGCAAGGTGCTTTGGTAATAAGTTCCTTCCAATCACCATGCAGTTGAAACCACAAAGGCCTCACATAGTATAAAAATGTACTAATTTATTACAAGATAAAAAGATATTGCACCCTGTGGGCCTGATTTATCAAAGCAATAGTGACAGTTTTTTTTTTCTTCTTAAACAGGGGGGAACTGTTCTGCATGATAATAGCAGCATTCTTAATTCCTACCAAAGTCAAATAGTGGCAGTTTATCGTAAATTTCCAAAACTGCTCAACTTTAAAGGTAGTGCAAATCCATTGCTAAACAGGAAACTAACACTGCAGCCATGGGGTTGTCTAAAAGGGGGTCGCACACCACATCCATGGGAGGAGAGGGGTCTAACCTGTGGTATCTGTGAATATAGGAAGGGGCAGCTCCAACTGATTTACTGGTCACATGTATAGGTGTAGCGCTTATCCCTCTAAAATTGTTGCACTCTCATTTTTATGTCTGCTGTCTGGTGGAGTGTACCTCCATATGCTGGTTGGCATGTGTCAGTTGCCAGGCAGCTCCTTTGTCCAGCCCCTCCCTTCTGAATAAGCTTATTAGCTGAGGGAGTGTACACCTAGAAAAGTGTTTGTCTCCATGTGACACTGTGTGACCCTGAACATTCTTTTTTATGTATTCTTTATTTAACACATTTTCATATGTATAAACTCAACACTATATTACAGAAGATTCTACATTTCACATTTCAATCTCAAATTCATATTAACATTATTCAAATACAGTTTTAAGGACCCAAGCCCTCCTTTCTCCCGCCCCCATAAGATCCCATCCCCCTCCGGGGGAAGTGGTTCCCCATCTCCTCCCCTCATCCCATCTCCAATCCTCCTTTCCTAAGGGCGCAGCTTCTCTCCTACTCCCAGGGATATCTCCTAAGGGGAAAAAAAGGGAGAGAAGGGGAACAGGCATCATAGGAGTGCGGGGCAGGACCTCAGGGGAGCTCGTTCGCTTAGCATCTCTTGTTTCCAGAATCTTCATCTCATTAGCACATTTACCCATCATTCATTCAAATCCTTCCTTAATCCAGTCACACATGTGTATCAATTCCTTTCCAGCAGATCTTTAAGATAGTGGCACGGGGGGGGGGGGGGGGGGGGGGCAGAGTGGCTGGGGGTTCCCCCCTTAGATTCCAGTCCACCTATGTCCTGATGCCCGGGCCTCAGCACATTAGATTCCCTCTCCTAACATTCCCTTATAGTTTTCTGTTTCAGTGAATCTAGTCCAAGTCTCCCAGAACTTATCTCCCAGGGCCTCTGTTCTGTGTAGGGCATGGGTCAATTGTTCCATCCTGAATATATAGGAGATCTCCCTGAGCCACTCCACGACTGAAGGGGGGTCGGCTGAATTCCAATGTCTGCCTATCAACCCTCTCGCTGCGTCTATCAAGTGGCGAATAAGTGACCTCCTATATTTCCTGATACTAAAATCGTTAATGAGTAATAGGAAAAAAGCATGGCTCATCCGGTGGCTCCGATCTCACCACCTCTTTCATCACACCCCTAAACCTTTCCCAAAATGGTCTAATTACTTGGCAATCCAAGAATATATGGCTTAATGATCCCATACTGCTCCGGCACCTCCAGCAGGTCTTATCTGCCACCGGGAATATCTTCCCTAGTCTTTCAGGTGTATAGTATAGTATAGTATATATTGCAGTTGGCTGATGGTGTAATGGTTAAGGGCTCTGCCTCTGACACAGGAGACCAGGGTTTGAATCTCGGCTCTGCCTGTTCAGTAAGCCAGCACTAATTCAGTAGGAGACCTTTGGCAATTCTCCCTTACACTGCTACTGCCAATAGAGCGCGCCCTAGTGGCTGCTGCTCTGCTCTGGCGCTTTGAGTCCGCAAGGAGAAAAGCGCAATATAAATGTTATTTGTCTTGTCTTGTCTTGTCTAGTACCATCTTGTTAGTATCTTATAGCTGGTTTCTTGTATCCTGGCTGAGATAGAGGACTTATGTGTCCATAGCAGAGCCCTTCCCCACGGTGTGTATGTAATCTCTCTCTGTAGTTCCCTCTGCCAGTTATTTCTAATGCTTTGTGTATGTTCTTCTTTACCTTTTAATATAGAATATATCTGGGATATACTCCCCCTCTGATTACTCTCCCCTCCACATAGGTCCTCAAATCGCGTCCTTCTCCTCGAGAATTCCCCCTTTGTACCTAGTGAGCTCAAATATGATCGGAATTGGACTAACGTCCAATAGTCCAAGCCTACTCTCTGGAGAGACCTCTCTATCAGGGGTGCTCGGATACCCTTTTTCAAAATTCGGATTGACCTGGATCCGGATACCCAGATATCTGGATCCAGATCGGATATCCGGATTTAAACTTTTGGGTATCCGATTAGAATCGGATATCTGACCCCACTATCCGGGATATCTGGGCAAATTCGGATATCTGGATAGAAAACCCGGAAGTGGCCTTTAAATTGCTTTAAAAATGATTTTTTTTAGGGTAAATGAGGCATGTAGCATCATTATTTTTTAAAGAGGAACACTAATTGGTGATGTGGGAACTTAAAATCCTCCCCCCCCCCCCGCAAAAAAAATGGCTGTCAATTAACATCAGGCCTAGGTTCCAGACAGCAGTTGTGCAGCCCACATTGTGTCCAAAGTCCAACCGCACAACTAAACATAAAAATATGCAGCAATTATGTTTTGGGTTAAATATAGGTGGTATCAGCACAGCAGCAGTGGCTAGTGGCACCCTGGCGGTGTAAGCAGCACAGGCAGCAGGAGCAGGGCAGTGCAGCAGCAGCAGGTGTAACGTCTGCCAGGAGCATGCCGGACATGGCACTTGGCACTGGCACATCGCATGTGGCACGTGGCACTTGGCATGTGGCACTTGGCACGTGGCACTTTGCACTTGGCACGTGGCACATGCAAAGTGCCAAGTGCAAAGTGCCATGTGCAAAGTGCAAAGTGCCACGTGCAAAGTGCCACGTGCAAAGTGCCACGTGCAAAGTGCCACGTGCAAACAAGTGCACAGGGCAAAGTGCCACGTGCAAATTGCCACGTGCAAACATGTGCAAAGTGCCACGTACAAAGTGCCACGTACAAAGTGCCACGTGCAAAGTGGCATGTGGCCCTTTGCACGTGGCACTTTGCACATGGCACATTGCACTTTGCACTTTGCTCTTTGCACATGTTTGCACGTGGCACTTTGCATTTGGGACTTTGCACGTGGCACTTTGCACGTGACTCTTTGCACGTGTTTGCACATCGCACTTTGCACGTGTTTGCACGTGGCACTTTGCCAAGTGCAAAGTGCCACATGCCAAGTGCCAAGGGCCACCTGCCAAGTGCCACGTGCCGAGTGACAGTCAGACAGCAGAGGAGAGGACACTAACTGTCACACTGGCAATGCTCAGCAGCACAGCAGTTCTGTAGTAAGCTAACACAGGAGTACTACTACTCTAACAACTACTAGCACTGAGTGCAGTCCTACAGTACTAACTACACAATTACACAGTAATGCTATTCCCTAATCCCTAACCTAACATATACTGTAGCTAGCTAAGGCTAATAGCTGGCCAGCTGCACAGCACACACCAGTGGCGGCACCAGGGGGGTGCTTGGGGGTGCTCAAGCACCCCCTAAATTTGTCCAAGCACCCCCAAAGCACCCCCTGGCGTGAACTGACTTCAGGCGTCTAAGAGACGCCGAGTCAGTTCACAGCGGCAGCCCGAAGCAGCAGAGCAGGGCTACGGTAAGATGGCCGCCCGAAGCCCTGCTCTGCAGACTTGGAGTCTGCAGTGCAGGGCTTCGGGGTGGCCATTTTCCCGTAGCCCTGCAGGCTGCAGGAAGAAAGAGGATCGTGGGAGCTGAGCTGCGCACCACAAGGAGGTCTGGAGAGGAGGAGGTCGGAACGGGAGGTCTTCTGACTAGGTGAGTAAATGGGTTTTTCTTTTCTTTTTCAGGTGGTGCTGCTGATTGTGGTCAGAACTGCTGAGCATTGTGCATATTGGGGTCAGATCTGCTGAGCATTGTGCATATTGGGGTCAGAACTGCTGTGCATTGTGCATATTGGGGGTCAGAACTGCTGAGCATTGTGCATATTGGGGTCAGAACTGCTGAGCATTGTGCATATTGGGGTCATATCTGATAAGGATTGTGCATATTGGGGTCATATCTGATAACGGTTGTGCATATTGGGGTCATATCTGATAAGGATTGTGCATATTGGGGTCATATCTGATAACGGTTGTGCATATTGGGGTCATATCTGATAACGGTTGTGCATATTGGGGTCATATCTGATAACGGTTGTGCATATTGGGGTTATTGAACGTGTTTTTGTTCAAATCTGCTCAGATTACGTGTATTTTCTTGAGAAAACCTGCACAATTATGTGAATTTTCTGGGGAAAGGGTCACCAAAACTTGGGCCCTCTGTCTTTGCGTTGCACTTTTAAAGGGAACCCGAGGTGAGAATAATATTGAGGCTGCCATATTTATCTCCTTTTAAGCAATACCAGCTGCTTGGCTGCCGTGTTGGTCCTCTGCCTCTAATTCTTTCAACCATAGACCCTGAACAAGCATGCAGCAGGTCAGGGGTTTCTGACAATATTGTCAGAACTGACAAGATTAGCTGCATGCTTGTTTCTGGTGTAATTCAGTTCCCTACTGCAGCCAAATAGATCAGCAGGGCTGCCAGGCAACTAGAATTGTAAAAAAGGAAATAAATATGGCAGCCACCATATCACTCTCACCCTGGGTTCACTTTAAATTACAGTTAGCCCGCCCTTATCCGGTCATGACCACGCCAATTTTTCGCCGCGGCGCTAGCCACACCCATTTTTTGTCAGCTCCCCCAGAAATTGGTCCAGCACCTGCATAGCACCCCCTAAAAAAATTCCTGTAGCCGCCACTGGCACACACACAGACACATAGCAGCTGCTTGCAGCACTGCAGCACACACACTGACTGTCTGAAACACAATGAAATCAAGCTAATTAACGATTTAACAATAGTGTAGTGATAGTGAAGGGGTTAATCACTGAACAGCTTCAGGTTATCACTGTGTCCAGCACTGGAGCATGTATATCAGTGAGCATTCACAAGCAAGGGACGCTATTTCTCATCATGGAAGCCCTCTTTATTATACAGGGGGGCTGGCCAGTGTTCCTTTCTGTGATTGGGTGCCGGGGTTTAGGCTGAGAGCCCTCTGATTGGCTTAATGAGGTCAGGTGGGGCTGCCAGGGTTCCCCTCTGTGATTGGTTACTAGGGCTTCTGATGGGAGCCCTCTGATTGGCTCCAGGATGTCCTGGACGTCATACAGTATATCAATAGTCGGATTTTGGCGGATATCTGCAGATATCCGCATTGCCAACCAACTATCTGCAGATAGCTATCCGGATTTCTGTAGAAATCCGGTATCTGAATCCGAATCGGATAGCTGAAAAATGGTCGGATATCCAGGTTACCCGGATATCCGGAATCTGGATGAGCACCACTGCTCTCTATCTCAACCAGCGTCTTCCATTTCCCCCTTTCTAGCAGCATATGTACTTGTACCCCCTGTGGACTTCTCCAGTTGGGGCAAGCATTTTTCCCCATTCCAGGTACAAATCCTGGATTATCCAGTAGAGGAAGTAATGGAGAGGGGTGGACTGTGAGCTCTGCTTGTTTACAATACCCATAAAAGGTATTTAAGGTGTGCCTCATCAATTCGCTCGCTTGGTGGCCCGGCCTATACTTCTTTCCCAACCAGGGAATATTTCTTAGTGTTATTTTTTCTAGGCTTTGCTCCAGACCCACCCATCTTTTACTCTGTATGGACCTGTGCCAGTCTACAATCCTATTAAGTACTGCCGCCACATAATATAGCCGTGGATCAGGTACTGCTAAGCCTCCTTTCTGCCAACTCTGAACATTCTTATCTTTAATAAGAAAATAAAAGATCAAGGAGGGAAGCTCCAGGGATGTATGTGAATACCGTTGTGAACAATCCAGGGGTTTCTCCCCTGGAACCACTCTCTTTCCTTTCCTTTCAGGGAGCTCCTTCAGAGAGGGAGAAAGGGGCTTATTATCTCCCAGCATTACTAGCACTGCACCTGGTACCTTGCGGCAACCCATCATGGGATGGGGGGGAGGTAGCTAAATACATAAATAAAGGAGAAAATGCCTTATTATTAAAATAATTTTTAAAAAAACTTAAATACACCCATAACTATAAATACCAGTACATGTTAATGCTAGGTACACACCATACAATTCTCTGGCAGGTAAATCTAACCAAAAATTGTATGGTGTGTACCTAGCGGCCTTTGATGAATTGTGCCAACCATACAATTTTTGGTTAGATTTACCTGCCAGATAGATTTTTTCCAACATGTTGGAAAAAAAAACTATCTGGCAGGTAAATCTAACAGAAAATCTAACAAACAATGTATGATGTGTACCTAGCATAAAAGTGCTTACACTTCAAAATTAGCTTTAACCAGATATCTGATCACTCAATGAACACTGACATCAGTATAACGGCAGCCATACACTAGTCGATTGCCACCAGATCAACCAACAGATAGATCCCTCTCTGATCTAATTTAATCAGAGTGGGATATAATGGCTGCCCATACACTGCACACAGATTTTGAATCGATTTCAGTGGTTAATAGCAATAGCATACATGCTCTCATCACCAAAGTTGCTACGTATGTTAAAGGGAACCTAAACTGAGAAGGATATGAATTTTTCCTATTAAAATAATACCAGTTGCCTGACTCTCCTGCTAATCCTGTGTTTCTAATACGTTTAGCCACAGCCCCATTATGCTCTCATAAAAAATTAATTAAGATTTTTCCTGAAATTCTGCATTACAATTTTGCTTTGTAAATGCGAATTATGATGCAAAATTATGATTATGTGAAATTTGTCCTTATCACTACTGACATATCACCTTAAACAGAGAAGCTAGAAGGTAAACAAGGTCTTCTGACAGTCAGGAATCAGGATAGGGCTTTCAAAAAGACTTTCATAACCCCACCCCACTCACCAGAAGACCCCTCGCCTACTTCCTGCCTCCCTTCTGTAAAGAAAAGGTGATCACACAATTGTTTTCAACTGGCAGCATTAAATTGGGGGTTGACTATAGTTCACAATAACCAGATCTCTATATCCAGGTAGAATAAAGCAGGGTCCACACTTTCAATTTGCATTTCCTTAAAGAGGAACTGTAACGGCAAAACGTCCCCTGGGGGGTACTCACCTCGGGTGGGGGAAGCCTCCTGGTCCTAATGAGGCTTCCCACGCCGTCCTGCGTCCCTCGGGGGTCTCGCTGCAGCCCTCCGTACAGCCGTGACGTAATATTTACCTTCCTGGCTCCTGCGCAGGCGCTCTGATGGCTGTCGGCTCCGAAGTAGGCGGAAATACCCGATCGCCGTCGGGTCCGCTCTACTGCGCAGGCGCAAGTCTCCGGCGCCTGCGCAGAAAAGCGGACCCAACGGAGATTGGGTATTTCCGTCTATTTCCGAGCCGAATGCAGCCACAGCGCCCCCGCTGGAGCCAGCAAAGGTAAATATTGAAATTACATTCGGGCCTGTTGCCGGCTGTTCAAAGGGCTGCAGCGAGACCCCCGTGGGACAGAGGATGGCGTGGGAAGCCTCATTAGGATCCGGAGGCTTCCCCCACCCGAGGTGAGTACCCCCCAGGGGATCTTTTTAAAGTTACAGAGTCTCTTTAAACAGACTTTAGATATTGTTTTGGACAGCACTAATGCTGGCAATACACTATGACATTTTTCAGCAGATTTACTGTCCGATCGATTTTCCAATCTTTTTCTTATAAATTTCCATTCACCTCTGTGAAAAATCAATAAGAAAATCGATCAAAAATAAGATCGGAACCGTCGTAAATTATCTATCGAAACATCTGTCTGCCAAAATATCTCATGGTGTATTCCCAGCATTACAGAGAAATTGCTGAGTTACTGGTCAAGCAGTGTATTCTGTTGTATAGAGAGGGAAGGGAGAGAACTGTATCCTGCTGTAGGGGCTTTCCTTGAAACTCCCTCAATAACAATTAGAGCTGGGATAGACTGATGTGCCTCAGCAGATTATTACAAGAGAGCTCAGCAATGTGGAGGAATATCTGTACATTCTTTATATTTTAACCTAAAATGATAAAAAATTATATTTTGAGCTGCAGAAAATCTTAAGTGTGTATATTGGCTTAGCAGCAGAGTTTTGAACACTTGAAAAATTAAAAAAAAAGCCAATATGGATAGATACAAATATTCTAGGTATGATTACATGTAAAAGGCTACCTTCAACCATTATAATATTTGAGCTGTATGAAAGAAATACTGGAATGTTATTCAACTGTAAAAATAAACAAATAAGACAAGCAAAGTTGAAATCCTAAAAAAAAACACTTATAATGTTAAATGAAATGTAAAATACTTTTACAAATATATCGACTCAAAAGAGGGAGGCTAAGCATTCAGGATTTCTAAAATATGCGGATCTGTATAATACCGAACAAAGAAAAAGTATAACTACATCAGAGGGCAATGCAAAAGCTTGGCAGGCTCGTACAAAGGGCTAGAGGACATGATCTGTGTATGCAGTAAAAGTATGTTTGCCATCTATTTAGAAAGGGGTTCTTTACAGTAAGAGTAGTCAAAATGTGGAAAATCTCACCACAGGAAGTTGTTATGGCAAATTCTATATTTGCAATTAAAGGAGGCTTAGATGCTTTCTTTTCATTGAAGACATCCACTATAATTACTAGGTCATTCCTGATAGAAGTGATCCTGAGGTTTTATTTGACTACGACGTGGAGTCAGGAAGGAATGTTTTTTTCCCTGATACAGGCAACTAAGGACCTGGAGACAGGGGCATAACTAGAAATCACAGGGCCCCTCTGAAAAACTTTGGATGGGGCCCCCTACCCCTGCACTCAGAATAGGGACTGTCTACAAATCTTTGAATGCAAAACTTTGTATGATTCATTATCAGTGGCTGAGCAGCTGCAGTTATTAGAACAATTGTGCAGAGAACAGAAAGTTTTTTCTCTCCATGCCCTTAGTTGTCAGTCTCTCAGGACGGGCCCTCTTGTGGCTCATGGGCCCCCCTACGGCTGCATCCCTTGCAGGGTCTATGGTTAAGCCCCTGCCTGGAGATAAAAATTCATAAAATTAACCTCCCCATAAGAGCATATAAAAAGAGGGAGAACCGAGAGCCCAATATGGTGTAGTAAATCTAGGCAAAATGGTATAATGGAAAGGAGTAAAAATATATACTCACAAACCAGGGTTACCTCCAGGCAACCACTGTATAAGCAGGTGAGGAGTTTGACCTGTCCCCACTCAGGATTAAGAAGTCGCTCTCTGTAGACGTGAAGAAAAAAGGGGGTATCCCCCTCCACCAAGGGTGGATATATGGTACAGTATAAGCTGAACAGAGGCGCCAAAAGGGTAAAAACAGTATTTAAAATATTTAAAAATTGCTGAGGAGTCCACCACTGCCTCCTCAGCAATTTTTAAATATTTTAAATATTGTTTTTACCCTTTTGGCGCCTCTGTTCAGCTTATACTGTCCCCATAAGAGCAATTCATAATAGGGTGTGCTGTGGGGAGGGGGGCGCTTGGTTGCTGTGAGCGTCATTACCATATGGATGGGTGGCCAGAGGAGCAGCACCCAGTAAGTAAGAAATGATGCTCAGAGCAAATTGGTTCAGACTTCAGAGTCGGGATGCATGATACTGGTCAGCATGGAGATAGGCAATCTCAATTAGCACTGCGAGCTCTGCGCACAAGGAGTGCTTGTTAATGGGAACACTATAACAAGAGTAGGACATGTGAGTGAAGGACTGTCTGAAGCCCCATCCCAGCTCCTCCTTGACTAACTCATGTGGGTGATTATGGGAAATGGGGAACAGCTCTAAAGGCTCATACACACATCAGACCATAGTCTTTGGAAAATGAAAGATCACGGTCACAGACCAATTTTACCCCCTTCCATGTAGTATAAGAGCCATACCTACACAGTCTATTCTATGGAGCTGCACTCCCCATCAGACAGAAATCTTTGCAAGATGCTGCACACAAAGATGCTGTAGACATTTAAAAGATCAGTATCTGCAAAAGATCTGTTCCTGCAAAAGATCTGTTCCTGCAAAATGCATTCATAGTCTATGAGATCTGCAGATCATCATACACACCTTGTTTAACAGACATTCATCTGCAGATTAGATCCACCAGGATGGATTTTCAGATGTGCAGTTGATTGTCTGATCTGCAGATGAATGTCAGTTAAACAAGGTGTGTATGAGGATCTGCAGATCTCATAGACTATGAATGCATTTTGCAGGAACAGATCTTTGGCAGGAACAGATCTTTTGCAGATACTGATCTTTTGTGTCTGTACAGCATCTGTGTGTGCAGCATCTTGCAAAGATTTTATCTGATGGGGAGTGCAGCTCCATAGAAAAGACTGTGAAGGTATGGTTCGCAAACTACATGGAAGGGGGTAAAATTGGTCTGTGATCTTTCATTTTCAAAAGACTATGGTCTGATGTGTGTATGTGGCCTTAGTGCCTTTAGATTTTTGTCACCGCTGCATGAGCTAGCTTAGGAATTCTGGGGAATATGTCTTAGGCCTGGAACCCACTACAAAATGCTATCGCTAATCACAATCACTAGTTTTGTATGAGCGTTTTGTAAGCAATTTCATGAGCGTTTTTGGTAGCGATTTTAAAAAGTGTAATGTTTTTGCCAGCGATTGTGTAGCGATTAGCGTTTAGCGTTTTTAATTCTGACTGGTCCTTTCAATTAATTTTTATTTTTTTACAGTGTGTTGTAACTTCAAAACGCTAGCAAAATCGCTCTGTGTAGGTTTTGATGAGCGATGAGGCCAGCATTTATATACTTTACATTGTGGAAATGCTAACGCTAAAAATGCTGTATGTCCTGCGTTTTGCGATTTGGTAATCGCAATTGCTCCAGTGAAATTTGGCCCATCCATTAACATTAGCTGAGCGGTTTGAATCGCTCCCTAAACGCTCAGAAAATCACTCTAGTGGGTTCCAGCCCTTAGCTAGTCATCCTTGTTCCCCCAACAGGTAGGGCAGAGTTCCAATGAGACCTATGCCCGTATTCAATTAACTTTTTTCAGCCTCTCTAAACTAGAAAAGTACCAACAATTAGAATAATTGATGAAGTCAAACTTATTTTCAGTGTTTTCTTGCTTGTAGGGAACTTAAAAGGAGTTTTATTGATGAGATGGGAAAGAATCCCAGTGAGAAGACTCAGGAGAAAAGTT
The DNA here is from genome assembly GCF_040937935.1 of Hyperolius riggenbachi. Classification (NCBI taxonomy): domain Eukaryota; kingdom Metazoa; phylum Chordata; class Amphibia; order Anura; family Hyperoliidae; genus Hyperolius; species Hyperolius riggenbachi. The sequence goes on along the minus strand of NC_090656.1, from coordinate 164,475,508 downwards.
TATTGAATGTAGGTGCTTGTGTTTCGGAAATCCATTTCCAATCTATGTGCTTGGTGCACAAAGCAGCAGGTAAAATTGCTGCACTCAGGCAGCATACAGTAATTTTACTGGTACTGATGGCAAGCAGGCTGTGCATGTTATACTATAAGTGCAATGCGTGTTACCAGGGTAATGAATGTGCTGCTATGGTAATGTGCATTGCCCCCTGCCAGGGTAACACGTGCTGCCCCCTGCCATTAGTACTGGTAAAATTGCCATGCACAGGCAATTTTATAGCTGCTTTTTGCATCAGACCCTATGTGTTGTCTCCTGGATATGTTTAGGATTAGAATGGATAAGGGCTAAGCTTAAAGATAAGGCATCACAACAGAGGCAATATAATATATGGAGATAAACTTTGTGTTAAATGTTAGCTATATCTGGAACGCACACCCATTTCTAACATGTTAAACCCATTAAACATGTAATCCCATTGTCTGGAATGAGATGATGGTAATACAAAAATGAATTTCAACTCCTTTCCTCACAAACAGTATGCGCACTTAAAGGACAACTGTAGTGAGAAGAATATGGAGGCTGTCATAATTATTTCTTCTTAACCAATACCAGTTGCCTGGCAGCCTTGCTGATCTATTTGGCTGCAGTAGTGTCTGAATCATACCAGAAATGAGCATGCAGATAATCTTTCAGATCTGAAAATAACACCTGATCTGCTGCATGCTTGTTCAAGATCTATGGCTAAATGTATTAGGGACAGAGGATCAACACGATAGCCAGACAGCTGGTATTGTTTAAAAGAAAATAAATATGGCAGCCTCCATATCCCTCTCACTTCAGTTGTCCTTTAATCAGTAATCTACTTCAGTAAAGTCTATTCTAGTAGATGGAGATTTCTGTAGCTGACATATAACCATCCTGATTAAAAAGCCAACTAATCTCTCAGACCAGGGCCGGGCCGAGGCATAGGCTGGAGAGGCTCCAGCCTCAGGGCGCAGTGTAGGAGGGGGCGCACAATTCATTCAGCTGTCATTCCTAATTGTGTTTGAAGCAGAAAGAAATAAGAAAAGGAGATACATGGAAGTGACTACAAGCCAGATAACTAGAGATTAAGGTGTTGGGGGCCCTGGGGTGCCTCTTAGTCTAATAGCAATCAGTGTGTGACGGCTTGGGTGGAGGGATAGAGGGGCGCACTTTGGTGTCTCAGCCTTGGGTGCTGGAGGACCTTGTCCCGGCTCTGTCTCAGACTTAGGCTGCTTACACACCAAGACGCTCCCCCAACGCACAGCAATGTAACACAAGTGGGCTGTTCACACAGCCCACGTTGCGTTACATGTAACGCTGCACGTTCTGTGCAAAGTGCAGCATGCTACGGCGTTGGAGTGGCTATAGCCGCGTTAGACTGTTTGCACATGCGCAGTGGGGGGCGGAGAGGAGGCGGGGAGAGCCAGCTACAGTAGCCGCGCACATGGCTACTTAATATTCACTGCACTGGCGGGCACTGATTGACCGGGGGGACCACGTGATGCGGAGTGTCTCGCTCCGCATCACGTGGTCCCGCTGGCCAATCAGCGCCACTCTGGGAGACATTATAGGACTCGAGCCGCCTACAGCGGCTCACTCTACCGCCGGCTCTTGCAGCACCATACGTTGTGTTAGGTGCACGTTATGCGACCTTAACGTGCCACCTAATGCAACGTCTTGGTGTGCAAGAAGCCTAAAGCATAATTTTTTGTGTCTTTAGCAATATATTAAAAAACATAGCAACATATTGACTTATTTCATTTTAATCACTTTGGATCCAGACCTTGTTTCCCTGTTATGGACCAGAGCAGTTTTGACATTTTAGCTACGTCCCTATTTAATCAGCGATAACGTTATCCCTATTTATGACACCTGAATTAAATACAGTATATATTGTTTTTTTCAAGACTAACTAGGATTTCATTGTATGACATTTTTTCCCTAGAACAATTTTGTTTTCTATGCATTTTAATAGAAAAAGGAGAAAAAAAAATAGAAAAAAACATTATTTCTCAGTTTTACCACTTCCAGTTTAGAAATAAAAAGTGCTATTGTAGATAAGAAAAAGATAAATTTTGTTTGGCTATTTCTACTGTTTATCACAAAACTTTAGTGCGTACACACGGCATACCGCCGCAAATGACGGGTCCGTCAGACACTCCCGCTGGGCGGATGTTTAGCCGACAGTAGCAAGTGGGTACTCTCTGTCGGCAGACTGATAAGGCTGTTTCTGAACGATCCGCTGAGCGTTGTGATGTTCCTGTCACAATTTATGGTGAAGATATTTGATTCTGAAATAATGCTACATTGTGTATTTTTCACTATGAACTGAGAAAATAAAAGTATTTTTAATGGTAAAAATCAATCTTATTGGCTCAGGAAACATGTATTCGCTTTCACCAATTAGTGCTGCAGCAGATGTTGGAGGTTTTGCACAGGAGCAAGCCCAATCATGCACAGCACTGCTTCAGCTATACAACTTATAGCTACGTCCTCGTGGCTTAGATGAAGTCACAGAGGACATAGTAGATATACTGTAGTGGTGGAAAAAGTGATTAATGTATGTTTTGCAATAATATTAAAACTGCAGAAACCAAAGTCTCGGTTCATTCAGAAAGGATATTTTTTTCGTTTGCTTGGTTTTTTGTTAATTGTCTTGTTTTCTTTATCTGGAAGGAAGTCTTCTTTTTCTGTCATAACCGTGGGTACATTTCTTTAACGAGGACAGAGACATTGTTGGATGAAATATTTTATGGCATTCCTCTTTTTCATGTACTGTCCCTATGCCTACCAGAGTTTACTCTATAGCCACAAAGGCCCCCATTGACAGGAAGAAAGGGAACATTTCCTCCAACAGGGGTAGAGATAGCATTAAAACCTAGCAGATGCTAACACCTTCCACAGGTTCAGAACGAAATTAAAGAAGTTAGCCCTTATTGCATTTATAAAATTATTATCCATCCTCAATTTCCCTGTTTATGGTACACATTAAAATGCAGCATGCCTTGTGTCCCCTTTAAGCCTGTGAAAAACAGATTTCCCAAACAATCAATTAGCTCTGCATGAAATAAGTTTGAAACTTATTGGCCTGGAACCCACTGAAAACAGCAAACGCGAAACGCTACCACTAGAGTTTTGTCTGAGCGGTTTGCAAGCGGATTCATGCGCGTTTGCGGTCGCGTTTTGCAACATTGTATTTTTTTGCTCAGCGGTTGCGTAGCGTTTTGCGTTTTTATCCTGATTGGTCCTGTGAATAATTTTTCATTTTGTTACAGTGTGCTGAACTGCAAAACGCTAGCAAAACCGCTCAGTTTAGGTTTTGCTGAGCATTTCTGCTAGCGTTTCAATACTTTACATTGAAGCGCTAACGCTTCCAAAATGCTGCACGTCCTGCGTTTGCGTTTCTGGGAAACGCAAACGCTCCTGTGGAAGTTGGCCCAGCGTTTTGGCAAAGTGCTAGCATATCGCAACGCTGCCAAAACGCTGCCAAAAGCGCTCCTGTGGGTTCCAGCCCATTAAGAGAGTTTTAAATACACCCATTTTCAAGATATTCACAGGCATAAATGTTACTTGCCAAATCCTGAGTATTGACACTTTGCTGCTAGTAGATATTTCGGCTCTTGGCTAGCCTGGACATTAAACTTTTTGTAGAACTCTTAGCATAAAATTTAGTCAGCAGAAAAATCTAATTTAGTCATCAAACAATCTAAATGTAATCAATGTCAGCAGTGGTGTAACTGAGGAGCTTGGGGCCCAGCACGAGTCTTACATGGGGCCCCAACACTCTATTGCTATGGAGCCCCAAAACCCAAAGCAGGAAAAAAGGGCTAAGGAGCCCTTTTGAAAAAATGGCGCCACCACTATTATAAAAGCAAACAGCGGCAAAGAAAGGAAATTTGGACGCATGTCGGCAGCCACTATCGGGTGCCTCCAGGCTACAAAATTGACCTTCTTTTGTCACAAATTTCAGCTTTTATAATGACCGAAATATACGCAAATCAAGGTAAATTTCAGCACCTAGAGGTGCCCGATTTGCAGTGGTGATTTGAAATATCAGTGCTGGGGCTTTCGGAAATGCAAATAGCAGCATTGCATTTCCGCAATGTCTCTATTCCACAATGCAATGCCGCTATTTGCATTTCCGCAATGCAATGCTGCTATTCCACAATGCAATACCCTATAACTTGTAAATATGTTTTTTTTCCTTTGTCAGTATGACACAGCTTGGCTAGGTAGGTAGCCCAGAGTGTGACATTAGATGGGTTGGGGAGGCATAAAAGTGTATAGAAAAGCCGACTAAAGTATGTACCACAAAAAAGAAAGTGAACTTCTGCCCCTTTAAAACTCTAGTAGATGTCTACATTTCTGCTCACTGCCTGGATTAAAGAGCTGAACTGTTCAGATGCCAACAGTTTTGACTATTCAGTACTTAGTTTTCCTAAACACTTCATCAGTATACATAATGGTACAATTTACAGGAAGTAAGGGTAACTAGAAAGTAATGTCAGCTGTGTGAAGCCAATGCTACCCCACCCCATTTGCATGCCTAGATGTATAGTTATGGAGAATATTATTAGACCCTTGTAACTATACAATTGAGAGTCTGGTTATTGCACTACTTGCATTGTTGTAAGTTAAGGTGCCCATACACTGGTCAGATTGGCAGCAGATAGATAAGAAATGCATCTGATGATCTATCTGATGCGTTTTTAGAACATTTTTTACCAGGATAGAATTCCAATAGATTTCAGTTTGAAATCTATTAAAATTCGATCTGATGGCATTTTTTTGCCATCAGATTTCCATTAAGGCCAATGCAAACTGATAAGCAATCTCATCAGATCGACCTAAATTTTCCACCCTGCAAGTTCGATGGAAATCCATCGAAATCGATCGAAATCGGCCGTCGATCGGTCGATTGGCCAACCGATTTGCAATCGATCGATCGATCGGGATCGATCGGTCGGCCAGAAAATCGGCTGAGTGTATGGGCTGCTTTAGTGTAGAGAGGTAGAATGACCCAGACATCATTCAGGCCATCCACTTGGCACATCATGACCCTACATAGGGGCCCTAAGGACCTTGTAAATGGTTTTCCTCCCAATATTGAGACATGCAAAAATAAAAGATGAGTGAACAGACAGTTGTGCTGTGGAAGTTATTGTGTATTAAATGGCAGAATCTTGACTCTAAACAAAAGGAAGGGCTGGAACCCACTAGAGCAATTTTGTGAGCGTTTAGGGAGGTTTTCAAAATGCTAGCGATTTCCCTAAATGCTCAGCTAATGTTAATGGATGGGCCAAATTCCACTGGAGCGATTGCGATAACCAAAATCGCAAAAGCAGGACATGCAGCATTTTGAGCATTTCTGCAATGTAAAGTATATAAACGCTGGCGTAATCACTCGTCAATACCTAAACAAAGCGATTTTGCTAGCGTTTTTAAATTACTGCACACTATAAAATAATAAAAATTAATTGAAAGGACCAATCAGAATTAAAAACGCTTATCACTAATTGCAACACAATCACTGGCAAAACGCTTACACTTTTAAAATTGCTATTAAAGTCACCAGAAAAACGCTCATGATATTGCTTACAAAATGTTCATTAAAAACGCTAGCGACTGTGATTAGCGATAACGATTTGTAGTGGGTCCCAGGCCTAAAATGCTGTGGCCTACCAATAAGCAGACTGCAGTACTGAACGATGCCCCTGAACTCACCAACTCCTCTCTTTTCCTCTCCTGGCTGCCAATTACATAAGTAAAATGTCTCACTCTAACTGATCCCATGCTAATATTAAAATTTTACCGACAGCCTTCCTAGCCGATGCCTCTTATCCCATCTAGAGATATCTTCACACCAGGGGCGCCTCTGGCCATTTTGTCACTCCAGGCGAGAAAGCTTGTGGCGCCCCACCCCCCTCCCTCCCTGGTTTAATGCTTGGGATACACGGTACGTTTCTGTACCGTGTATCGACCAGCTGATCCGGCCAGCTGATAATATTCAGCTGGCCCGATCATGCCGCTCGACCCACGCCTGCTCGATTCCCGCCGGCGGACAATGGCAGGGAATCGTCCCCCACAGATCAAATGCAGATATGTCCCCCATAGATCAAATGCACATAACACATCGTCCCCCCACAGATCAAATCCAGATATGTCCCCCATAGATTAAATGCACATAACACGTCGTCCCCCACAGATCAAATGCAGATATGTCCCCCATAGATCAAATGCACATAACACGTCGTCCCCCACAGATCAAATGCACATAACACGTCGTCCCCCACAGATCAAATGCAGATATGTCCCCCATAGATTAAATGCACATAACACGTCATTCCCCACAGATCAAATGCAGATATGTCCCCCATAGATCAAATGCACATAACATGTCGTCCCCCACAGATCAAATGCACATAACACGTCATTCCCCACAGATCAAATGCAGATATGTCCCCCATAGATCAAATGCACATAACATGTCGTCCCCCACAGATCAAATGCACATAACACGTCATTCCCCACAGATCAAATGCAGATATGTCCCCCATAGATCAAATGCACATAACATGTCGTCCCCCACAGATCAAATGCACATAACACGTCATTCCCCACAGATCAAATGCAGATATGTCCCCCATAGATCAAATGCACATAACACGTCGTCCCCCACAGATCAAATGCACATAACACGTCATTCCCCACAGATCAAATGCAGATATGTCCCCCATAGATCAAATGCACATAACACGTCGTCCCCCACAGATCAAATGCACATAACACGTCATTCCCCACAGATCAAATGCAGATATGTCCCCCATAGATCAAATGCACATAACACGTCGTCCTCCACAGATCAAATGCAGATATGTCCCCCATAGATCAAATGCACATAACACGTCGTCCCCCACAGATCAAATCCAGATATGTCCCCAATAGATTAAATGCACATAACACGTCCCCCACAGATCAAATCCAGATATGTCCCCCATAGATTAAATGCACATAACACGTCCCCCACAGATCAAATCCAGATATGTCCTCCATAGCAAGACGGACCAGGGGGCTGGGCGGGGGCGTGTGTGCGTGCAGCGGGCGTGTGCGCGTATGGTGCGTGGTCGCGCAGTGGGCAGCCACTTGCATGCGTGCTGACTGTGCGGCGGTGGTAACAGGGGAGGGGAGGGAGTTCAGACACAGACCTAGAGCCCGTTTTTAAACGGGCTTAGGTCTACTAGTAATAATAACAATAATAATATGGTAGGACATTACACTATGACTATGGTAGAAATTAGATTGTGAGCTCCACTAACAGCAGTCAGTGACATGACTATGTACTTTGTAAAGTGCTCCAGAAGATGTCAGTGCTCTATAATTACATAATAATATGGTAGGACATAAGACTATGACTATGATAGGATTAGATTGTGAGCTCCTCTGAGGACAGTCACTGACATGACTATGTACTCTGTAATGTGCTGCAGAAAATGTCAGTGCTTTATAAATACATAATAATAATATGGTAGGACATTACACTATGACTATGGTAGGATTAGATTGTGAGCTCCTCTGAGGACAGTCACTGACATGACTATGTACTCTGTAATGTGCTGTAGAAAATGTCAGTGCTATATAAATACATAATAATAATATGGTAGGACATTAGACTATGACTATGGTAGGATTAGAGTGTGAGCTCCTCTGAGGACAGTCAGTGACATGACTATGTACTCTGTAATGTGCTGCAGAAAATGTCAGTGCTATATAAATACATAATAATAATATGGTAGGACATAAGACTATGACTATGATAGGATTAGATTGTGAGCTCCTCTGAGCACAGTCACTGACATGACTATGTACTCTGTAATGTGCTGCAGAAAATGTCAGTGCTATATAAATACATAATAATAATATGGTAGGACATTGGGGAGAGGTCACTTGGTGCTGTTTGGGGGAGAAGGGGCAGGAAAGATTATTGGGTGCTGCTGGGGGGCTCAAGAGAGGTCACTGGGTGCTGCTGGAGGTTGGGAAGAGAACAGTGGGTGCTGCTGGGGATGGGGGTCAGGAGAAGTAACTGGGTGCTGCTGGGGGGTCAGGAGAGGACACTGGGTGTTGATTTAGGGTCAGGAGAGGACATTGGGTGTTGATTTAGGGTCAGGAGAGGGCACTGGGTGTTGATTGGGGGTCAGTAGAGGTCACTGAGTGCTGCTGGGGGTCATTGGATGCTGCTGAGGGGGTCAAATGAGGTCACTGGGTGCTACTGGGGAAGGGGGGGGTGATCAGGAGAGGTCAATGGGTGCTACTGGGGGGGGATCAGGAGAGGCCATCATTGGGTGCTGCTGGGGGGGGGGCAGGAATCAGGAGAGGTAACTGGGTGGGTGCTGCTTGGGGGTCAGGAGAGGTCACTGGGTGCTACTGGGGGTTGGGAAGAAGTTACGTGCTGCCTGGGGGGTGTTAGTCAGGAGAGGTCACTGGGTGATGCTGGCCTGGGGTGGTTCTGGTGGTGGAGTGGAGGCACCATCTTACCGGCTGCTGACAGCATCCCAGTCTTCATTCCTGCCACCACTAGCATTCCTGTCACGGTCATAGTCGGGTGGGGGCGGAGCTTCGATCCGGTGGGGGCGGAGCTTCGATCCGGTGGGGGCGGAGCTTCCCGCGGCCGTGGCTTCATCTGCGTGCAACTGAAGAACCTGGAACCAGGCCAATATCTCCTCCCCTTCCCTCTCTGAGTCGCAGCATGACCGGGGGAAGCCTATGGTGGAGGATTCAGCAGTTTCTTCCATTCTTCCTCACGCTGCGAGGGGGGCGGGGCACCTTTAGCTACGCATGCTTCCCACCATGCCTCTCCACCTTCCGCTGCAAGACACACACCCCTCTCTTCCTAGCAGGTCCAGTGTAGCCGCTGTTTCACTATGTTGACATAGTGGCGGCAGAGAGATAAACTTGCCCACGGCTGTAAAGGGGCCATGCCGCGGGTCATTTTAATGACAGAGCGCGCCCTGTGCATTGTGGGTGCTCCAGGCAGTTGCCTGGAATGCCAGTGCCTAGAGGCGCCCCTGCTTCACACTCACTCTATAAGGAGTTTTCATACAGTACATCCATTATAATATTGTACTGAATCATAACACAGACACACTATCATACGTATATAGTATCATAATTGTTACTACAGGACAAAGGAGGATCTCAATACATACTAACCTCAGACTGAAGGCTGGAACCAACTAGAGCAATTTTTGAGTGTTTAGGGAGCACTTTAAATCGCTAGCACTTTCCCTAATTACTCAGCCAATGCAAATTTAACAAATTCTACAGTAGCGATTAGCAAAATCACAAGACATGCAGCATTTTGGGAGCGTTTGCGCTATAATGTAAAGTATATAAGCGCTGGCAAATCGCTCATGAATTGCTACACATCGTGATTAGAGTGCGATTTTAAATTATTGCAAACTGTAAAAAAAATATGATACATTGAAAGGACCAAGCAGAATTAAAATTGCTAATCGCAAATCGCTACACAATCGCTGGCAAAAAGCTTACACGGTTAAATATCACTCCCAAAAGCGCCTGCAAAACGCTCATGAAATCGCTTACAAAATGCTAATTAAAAACGTTAGCATTTGCACCAGCAATTTGTAGTGGGTTCCAGGCCTGAAAGAATTTTAGGGTGGTAATGATAATTAATAAATCACTAAAATCATTATTACTCTATCACACTACGTATATTGCTCAAGATATTAAAAGCACCACTAATGTCTTTAAAAAATTGAAAAAAAAAACAACATACAGACTAGCAAAGCAAATTAAAAATGTTTTAAACTATATTAGTATTCAAATGTATCTCTCAAACACTTACATTAATAAAGAAAGTCCTTAATAAGGTCTTTATACGGAGTAATATGTTAAAAGCATCTTCCATATAGTGACCATTTTCATACAACAGGCATCCTACTACTTTACAATATAGACTGCACAGGTTGTATAAAACATATATAAACTATCCAACCATCTCATAAACTGTGCAAATTAGCTTTAACGTGTCTGACACTTCCTCAGAGGAGGACAGAGGTTTTTTTTTAGACTAATGAACATGCAAATCTGATGAATGTGCAGACATGCACCATCTGAGAGACATTCCAGGGTGAACCTACATGTCTCTGTGTCTGTTAATGAACTGTGGTTCTAATTATAAGGTGAATGGCCAAACAGCCACCAAGCTACATGTGTCTGTGACATAATTCTGGTGACTGTGTTGGTATGTTGCATAGTAATTCAGCACTTTATAAAGGAAACCACAGATCATTAATAGATGGAGAGATTTATATTGTGAGCCCCATTTGAATGTCCCCTATAACATTCCACCCGCCCTCTGCCCCTCCCCCACATTCCTTATCTGCACAATGACCACATTTGGAAATGCATTGGTTTCATAAAAGTTTGTACTGACACTTTGAGCTTCTGAAGAAGCAGCTGCTATGCTGCGAAACATGCATCAGTCCATTTTATTCTATTTTACATACTTAATAAGATGACTGGATATTTTGTACAATACTTTAGATAACCTGTGTCTGCAGTTTTTAGCACATAATTACTATATTCTGGTATTTCTCATTATTCATAGGATACATGACCATAGTATGACAGCTACATTATACATTACTTTCTAGGATACAGATTGCTTTCATTTACGAATGCAAATGAAGGAGAGATACATATGTAATTACTGACAGAGGTACATTTTGTTTTTCAATCATTACTTTGCTTTGATACTATGTCATTTTTACATCACATTTAAAGAAGCCGCTAAAGGGTGGTAGTATTAGTATAAACTAATACACACAGTAATACAGAGTGATCACAGTGAATTAGTAATTAGCATCTCACCACAGAACCCTTCTTATCCCCTTACAAAAAGAGGTTATTCAAAAGAAACTATATATATATATATATATATATATATATATATATATATATATATATATATATATATATATATATATATATATATATATATATATATATATATATATAATGTATATCCAATAGTAACAAGTATCTTGATAATGACCTCAGTTTATTAGGTTGGCATAAACAAGCTCCTAGTTGATGAATGGATGACCGAATTCATTCAATATCCACCTTACATATGTACATATTTTATTATATTTCAGCTTAAGGGTATTTAGCAGGGCTTATGTTTAACTTTGAATCTAACACGTATATCATTGTATACGATACAGCCTGCTGCACTGGGACATCAGTATTAGCTACTTCATGCCCATGCAGTTATTTGTCTTGATTAGTAACGATGAACACAAACTGAAATGTAAACAAATCTGCCCACGTACAACGATCACCTTAACCAGCTAACAATCACTTCTGTATTAAGCACTGGGCATAACCGTCTTCATCCTCATACTTATATGTGAACCGATGATTAATGTGTTTGCACATATCATCTGCACCACCTCAAAGCAGGAGTGGTGATCTGAATATAACCCTGCTTGCTCTAAACATTAACATCCTCAATACATGGTTTATACAGCTTTGTTTGTGACCAGTAGCTGTTTGGGTTTCTCTTTACAACTATAATTAGTTGTGTTCAGAAGGGCCTCCGTGCAGTTTTGGAAATAACATAGTAGCAGGACCTCTATGAAGTTTTATACTGATAATTATACACAAAGTTATGCAAAAGTCAGACGTTAAGCTTGCATTCAGGAAAGGCAGTTTTATGTTATGTTGTAATCTCTCTCTTGCAAACCCACCAAAAGCATAGTTACAAATGTCACTGGAACATTCAGCTGACTATGGGATAACACTTGCAACAACTGGGAGGATGGAAACGCGCTGTCTGCGACTAAACGGGTATCTAAAAAGCCTGGATGAGTAAACTCCGAGATGAACAACACCATATAGTAAAAATAAGAACAAAAAAAATAACAATAGTGCTTTAGGATAGTCTATTACACAAAGCGAATGCATGGCTGAGTATCTGGGGGGAGGAAAGATTATTTTCCATGATTCATTAGGAATGTACAAACAAATACTATTCGGGGAATTATTAAGTATAGCTATTATTAATAGCCACTCAATCAGATCTATTGCTTACTTCATCCATTCAAAGAGAACCTGCAAAAGACTTTTTATTTTCCATAATAAGCTTCAAAGAAAATGTGGACAACTGCTCATCATAAGACGTTATTTGCGGAAATCAGAGAAATTTAAAGCATTGCTTTACTATGTTATCTATATAAAATATAGCTCTGACGTTAACGTCAATTTTCTTCATAAACGCCGTAGAAAGCATTGATAGAGACGTGGGGAAAAAAAAACCCCAAAACAAAAAATGTTTGCTCAGGGACACTGATTTATCAAAAACTGCCATGTGAGATAGTCTGGTTTTCGGTGACATTTCTTGTTTATACTCATGACTTGCTCAACAATACTACTAAAAAGTACTTCAGATGATGTAAACAGTACAGTACATCCCCAAGAAAACCTAGCTGTAAGCCGAGTAGAATAGCAATAATCTAATTGACACTCTCTTGCTCTCTCTATATATACACCTTATTTTGCATTTAGCAAAGCTACTACAGTATTTTCGTCATAAACATAGTCTGTTTCAGCACAACATTTTACAGTGATTGTTTTTAGAATTAATTTATACCAATAATCTCCGAACTTTCAAAAAACAGCTAGCTTGGAACGTTGCAGAAGAAAGAGCAAACTGCCTATAGAGGGCGCCCCAAACCCATATTTCATTATAGCTGATCCTGTCTAGCCCCATTATGTTATCAGTGGCATCTTGAACAAATCCGTTCACAGTAAAGACCTCCAAATAGCCCTTTTCTTGAGAAAGGAAACACATTTGCAGTTAGTCAGTTAGTGTACCAGCACTGATGCTGTTAAGTAGGATCGTTTAATATCTTTACGTTGTGTTTCCCTCGTAAAAAAAGTTACATTCTCTACGTGGTTGCACTGTCGTTTAATTAGTAAGTGATACTTCAATAGCACACCTCAAAGTTTATTTTTAAGACTCAAGCAATTTAGCAGCTGCTGCTGAGCCCTCTGCTAAATCATGTGACCCGTCCAATGGCCCAAGACAATATTTTACTGGATAATAGACCTTACCATACTCTTACCATTGCTTAAATAAATTATTATCATTAATACAAAGAGATGTTGACCTGTTCAGCATTAGCTAAAGTCTCAGCAATTAATTTATTAACAAAAAATATATACTTTCTTGTACAATTTGGCTTTAAGACATATGTACATTTTGCTATATATACAAAGGATAAAATAATGACGCTCAATTATCAAAGGAACGAACCATACAAACTCAGGTGATGGATAAGCGTTTACAGATAGTTTTTTTTCCCTTTCTGTTTTGCATCAGTCTTACGCACAGACATTGAAGGAAGGTATTTTTTTAATACTACATTGTCCACTGTGGAAAATAAAAATAATGATGAAAAATAAAATAAAACGTAATAAAAAAATGCCGGTTGTTATGAAGACGACAATGCGGACAGGATCATAGCAGCGTCGAACTGGGTTTGTGACCTGTAAATAAAATAATCATATTTAGTACACATATATTGGTTACCCGAAACACGTAAAAGACTTTTTGCAACTTTTTGAATCTTCTTACTTATTAAATACACTTGACAAAATATATTGGTCTTGATAGTTTTAGCAGATATATTCGTTTTGATCTTGCGTTGATATATGCGTTATTACAAGCCTCTCTGTTTTCAAAATACAGTTTAAACAGAGCAACTTCTGCCAATTCTAATGAGTATTCTGTGCAGCTCTGCCATGCAATTATGTGGTCATAATGACAGACATAAAATTAAACATAATTGTGAAGCACTCCTAATTTATAGGCCCATTAAGAGCAGTAACTGTGATAGTGGTTTACTTTAGAAGATATGTATGTATGTGTATGTATATATATATATATATATATATATATATATATATATATATATATATATATATATATATATAAAACACTCACTCCTCGCCCTTACCTTCGTTGAACTGGCTGAAAAGCTGTGTTTAGTAGTTTTTTCTCTACCTCCAACGTGCTCTGCCGATCTACAGAAAATTGAAGGAATTAATAACGTATTGGGTGGGTAATAAAAGCATTATTAATAGAGAGGTTGGTTGTTGACTGATTACAATGTCATGCTTGCAGCCTGCTTTGAAACTCAAGTTAGAAAGTACGTTTGTGTATTTTGACAGCACCACGTTAGTAATTATCAGACAGATTAACAAGCATCCTCTTTGGCAGAAAAGTATTACTAGTCGGGACATGTAATGCTTCCAATATGTTTTGTAACTTCGTGAAAAAAGCAACCAAATATTTCAAAAGCAGCACCATCGCTGATCTGCAAGTTTCCTATAGCCATTGTGTAACACTTAGCATATTTATTGAATATATATATATATATATATGTATATGTATATATATATATATATATATATATATATATATATATATATATATATATATATATATATATATATATATATATATATATATATATATTCACTAATTCAAAGAACTCCGAATTTAGAAAACTGAATAAACCTTTACTTTGTTACTAGCTGCAGAGGACCACTCGACATAAAAATTACAATCTAAATTTAGTTTTAAGAACAATGCTTTTTCTTATGAGGGATGGGGCAGACGCCTGAGCTACATAATTTACTACACTTTGTCTAAGCATGACAATACTATAAATAGCTCCTCTTTATTTAATATGGCATATTACCATGTTGATTTAATATATGAATTATTTCTCTCCTGGCCTGTATCCCCCCACTCCCCCTTGAAACTGATTAGACAGATATTAGAATTGGGTACAGGCCAGGGTATAAGCAGAGGCCATATTAGGGGTTATAGGGATGAAAAGAAAGTGCTGTCACCTGTTACTGGATCTGTGCTGTGGGTGTGCTCCCCAGGTTTACTGAAGCCTGTGTTGCCTGCATTTGCTGCCGTATGGGTAACGCTCAGTCCTTGCAGAAAGTGAGGAGAGTTCAGTAAAGATAACTGCTGTGCAGAAAATGTCCTTCCTGTCCAGTTCTGGAACCTGCTCCCCGGGCAGGCGATGAGTCTGTGTTGTGCTAAAAGACTCTGGGAAGTCACCGAGCCACTACTGCCCTGAGGAGACTTACGTGGGTTATCCGGAGCAGTGGCTGTTTCTGCAAGGGACCAGATTTTAGGTTTCTGCATAGCTGGCACGTTATTTTCCTGGGAGGAATTGGGAGAAATGCTGTCCAGTTTGATTTGCTCACACGGAGGCTGGTGAGCCTCTGCATCCAAAGACAGTTCACACTTGTCCCGCACACCACTGTCCCCAACCACAGACTTAAGAAACCTATCCTCTGAGACATTCAAGTCCTCAAAACCTTCTGAGCCCTCAGAGTCACTCCGAGCGTCTGTTTTAGAGTCTGAGTGGATGTCATTATACTGGTCATCCAGGTCTAATTTACTTTCAATGTCCTCAGTGTCAATATTTTCCAAATCAATCTCTTCTTCGTCCTCATGCTTGTCCTCTTCATGGTCACTTTCATAAGCGTTTCCGTCCTCGTCTGTCCGGCTCCTGGGGGCCCAGGTCATTTTATTTTCCTTTTTAAGCCTCCTCCTGGCATTAGCAAACCAGGTGGACACTTGAGTGAGCGTCATCTTGGTGATGATGGCCAACATAATCTTTTCTCCTTTGGTGGGATAGGGATTCTTCCTGTGTTCATTTAGCCAGGCCTTGAGCGTACTGGTACTTTCCCTGGTTGCATTTTTGGGCCTTGATGGGTCTCCAAACTGATATTGTCCATAAGTGTAAAAAGCTGGGTGATGGTGGGAGAAAGCTGGATGCTGTACCCCCGGGCTGTCCTTCATCTCGTACTGGGAACCCTGCATTAAAAGAAAGCTTGTGTTAATGCATTCAGAGATGAACAGGGCCCAATGCATGGCAATACGTACAGAATTGTAGATAGGTACCCTTATTTATAATCAACACCGACATTATTAATAATATTATTATTAGTGTTATTATTATTATTGTTCTATATGCATGCATTAGCTTCACCATCATTCTCTGCATCATTTTTACTGTCGTCATCATTATCACCATCATCATCATGTCAAAGTCACACTTTCGTTCCCCCACTAGCTAGGATTAGAGGAAATAAGTAAAATTCCATAACATAAGCTTTTATCCCCCCCACTCCCACTTTTTTAAAACCCTCATCTGTTTCCTTTCACAAGTTAGGTATCTGGATCTGTCAGCAAAGCACGGCTAATTTTACAATGAAAACAAACTTTTTGCTTAACCCCTGAGACCAGAGCAAACACTGGCTAGAAGTTTTACCAAACACGAACTAACACACTTATTATCCCACTCACACAACACATGGATTTCAAAGGCACGGTCCTGCAATTTTTAGCATTGTAAGGTCATGTATGCATTTGATGAGTAGATGAAAAACAGAAACCGGTTCAAAGCATTGTTATGAGCTTCAATATACAGTCGCCGAGAAGCTTATCCAGAATTCTAAAGTGTTTTAGCACCACTGAAAGCGGCTGCTAGACTCTCGGAAGTAGGTTTATAAACAGATAGTACCCATCTTAGTTCCTTACTTCTCAGTACAACCTATCCCGATTCCCGACCCTCTGCAATCATCAGAAGAGATCAGCATTAGCAGAGGACCATGCAGAGGAGAGAAGAGTAACCCTTACCAGCTGTGAGAAGATTGGGAGCTCCGTGGTGTAGGGCAGGAAGGCTCCATATGCCTGAGCTGCGGCGGCCGCTGCATAGGGAGCGCCATACACAGAAGACAGAACATTAGATAGAGTCCCAGCCGGAGAGAGTTCAGCCCCGCTTCTGGTGGCCCCCACACCTTGCCTCTCAGAAGGGTACAGTGGTCTGATGTACTGGTAACCCAGCTGTGGGAAGGACATGGCGCAGTAGCAGGTACAGCAGTAGGGTTACTGGACAATCTGGACCCTTCTAGGTCTTAGGTCTTTTTCTCAGCCTCCTACTCATCAAGCAAGAGGGGAACGGGGTCCAGCTTGTATAGTCCTCCCAAGACTTTTGGTGACTCTGTCCTCTCCCTCTGGTGCTATTGATCTGAATGGACCCAGGTCAACTCCTAACAGATTGCTTCAGATCATTGGCACTCACCCTCTGATTGACATTTCAAGCCTCGCGTTTGCTCCTCCCAAATCTTCCAGTCTAGCTTTGCTTTCTCTTTCATCCAGCCACCCCTTCCTAAATCTCTCTGCTGATCTCTGGTTAACTAGTCCACTGCCGAAGGGCTTCCTCCGGCAAGCCGTCAGCGTGCATCTGCCAGGGCTTCGCAGCTACGCCAGAGTTAATAGTTTCTGTACAGCTGTCCTGACACAGAACAGAGTGTCCAACCTGATATTTTCTACACCGGTGTCACTTATGGACTGGTGACAGTACATTCCGGAAACAATAATACTAATAGTATGGAACGTACCTGTGTGAACACGAGCACAGTGACATAAGTTTGAAAAGTTTGCACTCAAACTGTTTTGCAGCCTAAAGCATACACATATTCTACATCAAAACACACAACAAAAAAACATATACAGGAGATAAGGTTCACCCTCTATCTATCTATCTATCTATCTATCTATCTATCTATCTATCTATCTATCTATCTATCTATCTATCTATCTATCTATATACAGGTTGAACCTTATCACCTGTATATGTTTTTTTGTTGTAAAGTTTTAAAGTAAAGTATTAGTTTTTTTTATTGTTAGTGGCAAAAGTTCTTCTTTTTCTTTTTATACCTGTTTTCGAATTAATTAAGGTGTTTTTTCCTCTCTATTCCACACTTCCAGTCATTGGATGACCTTTGGCACATCTCCCTTTAGGGTCCCTGCTATGAAGCCCCCATATCAGGAGTGTATGCAAATCTCCCATCTAACTGTATGCAAATACAGATTAGGGTGTGCAAATGGAAAGAGAATTGTGATTCTTTGGGATTTTCTCTGCGTCGCCTTTTCACATCCTAAATCTCTTAAAAGGGATCTCGAATTAGTGTAAGCTATCAGTGGGCGAAATAGGGGGCTAATTTTTCTCCAAATACGGCACTTCAAAGGCTTGGAGGTCACAATTTTTACATCAAAGAGGGGGAAAAGCAAGGCAAATTGAAATCTTAACAAAGGGAAGACAGGGCAGCCCTCTGGGCGGTGTATATATTTTTAGTGCGAGGAGGGAGATACTGGGAGGCACAGGGATTAAACCCATTAACACCTTTTTGTCTTGGTGTTAAACTGTAATTAGAAAATTTATGATCACTTTTCTTGCTGCAATGAGCCTCACGCAGGATAGCTGCTCCCAGCAGTGGCACCTCACTGCTTCTTACGTGGCTGCAAATGGAAGGCAGAGCCTGGCCAGACCTTTGCCTGCAGCCCCGCTGTGTGACTCGCTGGACCATAGTGCCAATCGGAAAACAACTCCTGTCCCATCAGCTCTCCATAGCCTGACTTGTGTCACTTGGAAAATTAACCTCTGCTATTAATACATATATATATATTTGTACATTTATGGAGGTGGTTGTTCTCAACTCCCCACGACATTATTTCTCTAGCATTTTGAGATAAGAGGAGCCCCGACCATTCCCCCATTTCCTGGCTCTCGCCACACTTTAATTCCGACGGAAACATCTAAAATTCGCTCTGGATAAATCTCGACCTTCACTGCAGCTTAGTTCTAAGATAATGTTTCATCTTGTAATTGATACAGATTATTATATTACAAGTTTCAGAATTAAAATTCCCTGAATCAATATATGGAAATCTTGCGAGATACATCTTTAATCGTATTAGGGATATCCCACTATCAATCCCTACACGCTAATCTATGTCATAATAACGGTGGATCTGCCGGGGATTTATAGCCTTTCCTAATATACCGCCGCATGGTGATATGTGGAGAGACAGATGAATTGTATGCAGATAATCATCATCCTGCAAAGACGATCTTTATCTCCTGATGCTTGTTTGAACTTTGGCAATATCTATATCCTACACCCCCCCCCCCCTCCCATCAGTTTCTGTTTTGTTTTAAGCAATGCAGGTTATCCGGGCTGGTGAATCTTTCAAAAACTTTGGAAACGCACACTTTCCTCTTTTCTTTTTTTCCTCTCTACAGAGACCCCCTAAAACCTACCTAAATCGTATAACCTTCCTCTTTCAGGGCATGGATGCACACATGACGATTTATCACACATAGCCAGGGAATAATAATAAGTACATAGGAAGCAGGGGTGAAGGTTTGCCTCAGATACTTAAGCGTAAGAAATCTGCTTCTCATCTTCATAGGGACAGCCGTGCAAACTGACAGTGCACTGCTCTCTGGAAGACTTTAAATGACTAATGCAACACTAACCTGGTGCACTATATATATATATATATATATATATATATATATATTTTTTTTTATTTTTTTTTTTTTACATTGCAACATATCTCAAGATTCACCCTGTACAGTAAAAGTGAGGAGTGTGGATAAAAAGCACAGCTAAGTTCATAAACCCAAGGTGATGAGTTTATTATCTAGGATTGCTGTCTAGTGTCATGAAGACAGATCTTAATGAACAAACAGAATCAATAGAGATCACCCTGCAGTGAGTGCAGTACATGTGCTTACATGGGCTGGGGCAGAGGAGACCCTCTACAATAGGAAGGTGGAGGGGCTATGTATGCATAAGAGATCAACTTTATTTCAGAGGAAAAAGCACAAATATTGGGAAGTGAGGACATGATGGATTGTTTAGATGAGATGCCATCAGCAGATGACAGACTGAGTGGAAATGAACTAGCCAGAGTCTACAAGGTGTAGATTAGGAAAAGAAGGGAGGAATGTAGGCCTAAACCTTTTAAAATAAGGGGGAGGTGATAAATTTATGGGTGATACCAGGTTCAGGTCAGTATGAGAGTGAGTAATGGTTTAGTAATGGGAAATAAATGGACAGGGAATGCAGAGGGGACTAGGGAAACAGGGGAGAGCCCAGAAAAAAGACATCTCATGAACAAGAAGGAAAAAAAAAAAGCTTGCAGTCTAAAATATTTTCAAAGACACCTGTAATTAAAGAAACGTGTGCTTTGATATGCAGCCCCAAAATGAAATAAGACATACGTTATGGGGAAAAATAGGAACAAAGTATGACCGCAGAACGCTGGGGTATTGTATAGGGCTGAAATGGAGGAAATGAGCATCTATGCTAGACTGCTTATTCTTCAGTTTTTACACTATGAATGTTAATATATACTAGTAGTACTAGTGAGCAGACATAAGTACTGCAAACCAATGCATCATTTTTTTTCTGGAAGACAAGTGTGTATGTTCATATGTTCATCCCTGCTTATTCAGTGAC
Organism: Hyperolius riggenbachi; assembly: GCF_040937935.1. Taxonomy (NCBI): domain Eukaryota; kingdom Metazoa; phylum Chordata; class Amphibia; order Anura; family Hyperoliidae; genus Hyperolius; species Hyperolius riggenbachi. The sequence continues at coordinate 164,455,060 of NC_090656.1, read as the reverse complement.
AATCTTTTTAAAGGTTATGTAATGAAAAATATTCTGCATTAAAAAAATGAATGACACACACACATGTACACGCACACTAAACACACACACACGCACACTAAACACACACACACACACACACACACACACACACACACACACACACACACACACACACACACACACACACACACACACACACACACACACTGTATACACACACACACACACACACACACACACACACACACACACACACACACACACACACACACACACACACACACACTGTATACACACACACACACACACACACACACACTAGTACACACACACACACACACACACACACACACACACACACACACACACACACACTAGTACACACACACACACACACACACACACACACACACACACACACACACACACACACACACACACACACACACTAGTACACACACACACACACACACACACTAGTACACACACACACACACACACACACACACACACACACACACACTACACACACACACACACACACACACACAAACACACACACACACACGCCCACTACACACACACACACACTAGTACACACGCACACACTACACATGCACACACGTACACTACACACACGTACACTACACATGCGCACACTACACACGCACACACGCACACGCACGCGCACACACACTACACAATGACACACTAAACACACACATACACACACACACGCACATGCACACTAAACACGCACACACTACTGTATAAATGCCATTGTTGCCTATAATATATTTACAAAGAACATCAATTCATTATTTATTCCACACTTTGGGAACAATCTGCTTTCAGTCCTCAGTATATTAACGTGGAACTTAATGTTCCAAATGAAACTGTTTCATCACTAGAAGATCACACACAACAGTGTGCTGTACACAAGAAACCTGCTCATAGGTTGTGGTTGAAATGTCCTTTCTAGCACTTCACTACATCCTAGGCATTTCTAAAGAAGCTTGCAACTGAAAAGGCCAGTGGGAGGCACAAGGGCTCTTCACAATATAAACAATAGCTGGCCAGAGAAAAAAGTAACTGGATAATTCAACAGGAATATCAACAGGGCATGCTTTTCAACAGCTTTATGCACACTATTTAAAAAGGTATCATTTTAAAAGTATTTAAACTACTACAGTAACTCTGCCATATGCTGGGCTGCTTTCTTGGTTAGTTCTGGATTATCTTTACATAGATTCTGTGACTCAGAAAATGATTTGTGGGCTTGAGTTAATTAGGAAAAAAAACGTAAGGAATTTAAGCAAAGGTATTAGAAACATACAGAAGACAACCACAAAGTAAAGACAGTTTTCACATAGTATGATTCTGCTGTCATGTGATATTGCTTTCTGAAAAATCCCATTGCTTTTAGTGCAGCTGCCAAGTCGCATCCCCTGTTAGTTCTGTCTGAACTATAACTAATTTTACTTGAAAGGCAAGGCTTGGTTAGGATTGGCTAACCTGTCAGTCACAATGGCAGTAATGCAGAGTAAGTCACACCCACTAAAAGTAATTTGAAATTACTTAGAGATGTCTAAACTGTGAAAGTGCAGATGACAGATCTCTGTGTTCTGAAAATGTAAGCATGCATTACTCTTACCAAAATAACATATTTAACATATACATTATCAGAGCTGAGTCACTATATATGTAGTATCGTGTGGGATTTGTCTTTCAGTAAAATGTTTAGAAACCACTAATTATGATTTTACTTTAGGTAGAAATGATAATGCTGTTACAATTTCCCCACTATTTTCTCTTTTGCTGTTTACTTACCATTATGGGTGTGTGTAAGCCAGCACCTATTCAGTAGGAGACCTTGGGCAAAACTCCCTAACACTGCTACTACCTATAGAGCACGTCCTAGTGGCTGCAGCTCTGGCACTTTGAGTCCGCCAGGAGAAACGCGCACAATATAAATGTTATTTGTCGTGTCTAAGTTTGAGTATGTGTGTTTTGCACAAAGGGGGAGCATAACTGGAAAATTTGTTTGACCATTTCTTTTTGCCACCTTAAACCTACTAAAGGCCATTGTCTTATATCATAGGGTCTTTCTTTATGTGACTATGGCCCTTATTCAATTAACCTTTTCTCTTAGGAGATGATTTTTAATCTTCTGTTTAAAATTACTTTTCAGTACTTTGCAGTAAGAAAAAAGTACCAAAAAGTTGGTGAAAAAGTACTCTCAAAAGTATTCTGAATATTATCTTTCTTGCTAGGGGCTTATAATGCATTTTATTGATAAGGTGAGAAAATGTCACACAGGAGAAAACTTATGAGACAAAGAGAAATGAAAAAGAGTCTATGGGCCCGATCCAATTCACTTTTTCTCCTACATGTTCTCCTAGAAAATCATTTTCATCTTCTGTTTAAATTAACTGTTCAGCACTCCGCAATTGAAAAACTACCAAAAAGTAGGTGGAAAAGTACTGCCAAAATGATTCTGAGTATTTTCTTGCTTGCTGGTAGCCTCAAAGGCATTTTATTTATAAGATGTAAAATATCACCTAAGAGAAAACTTAAGAGAAAAACTGAATTGGATCAGAACCATATGTTTATTTCGAATAGTTTGGATGAACCTAAAGAAGGGCCCGTTCTTACTGAATTGTAATCTTCACAGCTAGCCATTGACCACTCTGCTTTTTAGATGTTTGCTCACAATATTCATATATGTGAACATGCATTGCAGCAATCCAAATGAAGCATTCATCAGTAATGTGGGGGAAAAAGAATAAGCAAATGGCGTGTTGGATAAAGTGTGTGTTCAAATGGCATTTTCTCACCCAGAGATACTGCATGCGATTATTTTCTACTGCTTTCTTACCATGATATTGAAACACATTTAGAAAACAGCCTGTGTACTATCCTTAACATTCCTATATATTTCTACAAACACTTATTTTCCTGGCAGCAAGCAGTTTTCTCTAAGAAACAAGATTCTGCGAAAATTAATTATCAAACACTCATGTGAACTGGGTTGGTGAATGCACCCCCTTTAAGAAGTACAATACTTTTTTAGGTTTTTAAAAGCCTTATTTGTGTCTGAAATTTACTGTACTTTTTCTAATTATTTTGAAATCCCAGCCTTATATAAATCAGTATCTGTAGGAAACAACTTCCTGTATGATATGAGCCCCTCTGATGTACAGCACACATTATTGCTCTCCACTTTTGAGATGTTCACTTGAAGGGCATGCTTATATATTGTATGTTGGACCTGGAATTGCATGTACAGTCTTATTGTTCAATCAAGCTCCTGGTATCTGTTTTTTTTATTCACATTTTTTAAAGTAATTACGTTGCTGATTATTATTTTTAATATGATGTAACTTTATATTATACATCTTCATAGGTAGAATGGAGGACCTTACCAAATAGAGTTTACAGTGCTGAAAAAAAACACCAGCTTTGGTAAACCATCCATTCTATTACTGCTTGCAACTTGTAGTGTGCATAAGTATGGTATACGGTAACAATTAATAGATGTAAATAGCTTATTTATGCAGAAGCATGAGTACTGAAAAGCAGACAAAATGTGAAAAACCTTTGTCGCTCTGACACTTGTAGTATATCTCAACGGCCTTCTTTAAGAAATGTTTAACAACATTGGTTAGCGTAAATGTATGACAACCTCTACATCATAAGTGAATAGTTACAGTGCAGTGCTTCCACATAACTGACTTATGTAGATTCTGTACATTTTATGTACCTGGGATTTAATAACATAATGCAGGCTGCTGGTAGAATGCAAGCTGCACATCTTAGATTCTATAGACTTATGAATGTCACTAGAACAGAGCAAGATTGAGCAACACATTCTCCCTGTTATACGTGCTAAGTTTAAAAAAACATTATGCAATTCCTGGAACACTTAGTTTATGATATTGTGTCATAGCAAATTACTAATGCCAATATTGAATATTGCAAAATGACTACCCATTCGAAAACAGTAGCAACATTTTCCATGAACGCACATAGCGCAATCATGGGAAAGGTATATACACTTATAATCCATACTGACAAACATATATCTAGTTATAAGTGATCTGCAACACAGAATTATCTCATGGGAAGTTTCTCGGAAAAAACAAGTACTTTTAGTTCAACTATCAATAAAAATAAAATGTATCATATGCATGCATGTCTACCTGTCGGTATGTAGATATACAACTGATCTTTGTGTTGCAGAGTAAACTGAAGTGGCATAGTTAAAACAAGTAATTACTCCTGATTTTTATATTTGTGCTGGATCTTTAACAAGGAAGAGTAAACTTTTGTCCAGTAGGCCTTCTTTAGACTCTATTCTTGTAGCTGTCATTTATATGTAATTAGGCAGAGAAAATCATTGGTTTTGATACCATGGGCCATATGCAATTCACTTTTTCACCTGAGTTTTTCTCCTAGGAGATCATTTTTCATTTTCAATTTTTAATAACTTTCTAGCACTTTCAACTACAAAAGTACCAAAAAGTAAGTGAAAAGTTGCTATCAAAATTATTTTGAGTATTTTCTTGCATGCTGATGGTTTAAAAGGCATTTTCTTGATACGTTTAAAAATATCACCTAGGCGAAAACTCAGGAGAAAAAGTGAATTTCATATGGGCCCATGTATCTATATTAGTGACATATGTAGTGCTCCACTTTACATACCGTATGTAGAATACACTACTACATATGTAGTACACTACTCAGTCAAACACAATCACTGTATTTTGTACCAGCCAGCCACCCAATAAGTTCAACTCAACCAGCAAACAACACCAATATAGGAGAACAAAACAGGTAACTTCTGAAAAAACAGTGCTAACTGCAACTCAAACGAAATTGAAATGCAGGTGTACACTGCTCCATATTTAGAATTGAAACCCTGAAACAAGGGTCCATGCAGGGTGCTTCACAAATACAGATTAAAAGTGAATGACCATGTACACAAGCCCTTATTGTGACTGTAAAGAGTTGGAGCTTGAGATACTGGTGTGTGACTTACCACCATGTAGCATTAGTTGACATAAGTTTGCCCATAGTGAATTTACTGCAAATACTCCTTTAAGACAATGCAGAGAGCAAATGTTATCAATTACGTCATGTCCAAGGTGACAGATTGTCTTGAAACAGGCCTTTTGTCTTGCATTATGCAACAATACTTGCTGTGCTGTCAGTTTTGTGGGCAGTCTTTTTTTTTTGCTTACTTTTATCCATTTTTTTTTCACACGTGTGCACTGAACAGAATTCCCTTAAGCTTAAGTGCAGAACATTGTGGTTTCATAAATGTTCCATTCTGCTTGCTTACTGGTACCTCTATCACTTTACAAGGAAATTCTTAAAGATAGGCGGCCATGCTGAAAATAAAATAAGTCCTGATCTGCTCATAATCATTTTAGAAAATAAGCTAGCATTTTGTTAAAATATATTACTTTTGTAGGGTTTGGATAGAGCAGAAAAAGGCAAAACCTTGTAAAGTTATTTCTCTCTGTACCCATTTTAACAGTTTTTTGAATTTCACTCACTTTATTAATAGTACCTGAGAGAAAAGTTTAGTAGATTTCTAGAAATCATGCAGAACTGTCTCAGACTTAGAAAGAATGTACAATTTCCTTCTAAAACTGTTCTAAAACTAGAGGAGCTAGAGGAGATAGCTAGGTAAGTTTCTCAGTATTGGTGCAGTTTGCCAGGGAATTCAGTAATGTATGTATGTATGTATGTATATGTGTGGTGCTGGGAATCTTGAGGCAGGGTTCATACCTATCAAAAATTGTGTGCATTTTGTGATTTTCCAAGGCCATGATTGCCACATATGTAATGTATTTCAGGAGCATCAAATTTGTTTTGCGTTTGTGATTCTGCGTTTGCAACTTTTAATGCATTTTAAATTCAGACAGAAGCGCTGTTCACATGAAATTTTGACGTTAGATAATTTTTTTAAAATGTAAATTAACTTCATTGTTATTCACAGAACATTCACGTGTGATTTTTCACACACAAACCTGTTTAAAAATTACAAATTCACACACAAACATTCCTTCAAAAAAGATCCAAAAAATCTCAAAGGCTGTGGCATGAGAGGTAACGTATGCAGAAACAATTTTGATGTACATATAAATGCAACTTTAATGTCACATACATGCTCCACAAATATGTATGTGCAGGCACTTCAATGCACCCCTTCATTGACTAACATAGTGCATGTAGCCATGGAGATAATAACAAATCAGCTGTTACTATAGACATGCATTGCCTGAAGTGCCAAATGGGCCAGAAAGGGCCCTGGGAGTAACTACTTTTACACGGGGGGGGGGGGGGGGGGGGGAGGGGGGACTTGTGGTGGAATCCGGGAGAGCCTTTAGTAATGAGGGGACCCCAAGATGTCTGTCCCTTATTAACAGGTAAGTTGGTAAAGGAGTTAATTTGTGATCCCCTACATATATAAATTATTATAGTTAAATATTTAATTGAAGTAAAAAAAAAACCTTTATTTAAATATTGTACATTTTGCTACCTTGACAGACTTTTTATTTTTACACAAAGGTTGATTGCCTAGGGGCTCATAAGTCTTCCCTTTTTCGGTATCACTATAAGGGTGCAGCACACACTGGGTTTCACCCGTGACAGATAATAATGGTGCACAGCGCCAGGGGAATGATAATGGCGCCGCATAGACTTACATTATATAACGCTATTTATAACTGTTAAAAAATGCAGAGGGCACCGAGGTGGGGCTGGGGGAGAGAGAGAGGCAGCGGACACTGGAGGGAATAGGCATCGGTGGAGGATATGTGTAATATGCACACATTACCTTGTCCCGGGCCACCGATCGCTCCTTCACTCCTTCTGTTAGTTTGCTGTAGTCCTGCAGCCAGCCAATCACCATGTGGTTTCAGTCCCCGCATGGTGGTTGGCTGGCTGCAGGACTACAGCAAACAAACTAGGAAGTGAAGGAGCGGAGGGAAGGAGCGATCGCCAGCCGGGACAAGGTAATGTATGCATATTGCACACATCCTCCCCCGATGCCTATTCCCTCCAGTGTCCCGCTGCCTCTCTCCCCCAACCCCCGCTGCCTGTACTAGCCCTCCTGCATTTTTTTTATGTTGCACCGTTCTGCAATAAATGTATCATAAAACACTATTTATCGTTTTAATGTATTTATATTAAAATGGTAAATAGCGTTTTATGATACATTTATCGGCACAACGATGCGCCATTTTTCTCCCTGCCCATTTTTAGATGGACACGGGTTTCACCATGAATGGGTTTTTTGCAGAGTGCGCAAGCATCATTTCTCAATTCTCTGGCCAGTGTGCTCGTTTTCCTTCTTTCATCTGGGCATCCGCTTGTCTCCATAGCTCCCTTCAGCAGCATCTGCATCCCTGTCCCTATGACCTGCAGGCATGTTACATCAGCATGTATGTACATGACTGTATGGAACGAAGAAGAGGCGCTGGCGAGGAGTACCAAGATGCTGCAGCATGCTAAGGAAGGAGGAGAGTAAACAGTGCAAGACAGAAAGATATGATGTTCCGCTTTGCACCCTGCATTGCTGGGGCGGAGGAGGAAAGCAAAGGGCACCCTAATGCTAATATCTGGTTGGCAGGGCACCCGATACCACTATATGAGGGGGGGGGGGGCAGGGCCACCTAATGCGACAGACTTTATCCACTCCCCATCCAGTCCACCAAAACATAGCTTGTCAATCAGCTATTAATAGCCAATTGGCTACAGAAAGTAAAGATGACCATTAATGGTACAATCCCGTGGCCGATCAGTAATTTCCGATCACCAAGGTAATTGATTGGAAATGACCAGTCATGCCCATTAACAGCTGAATTCCCACTAACCAATTGGATTAGGTTAATAGGAATGATCCATTGTTTGGATTGATGCCATCAATCTGATCAGATAGCGGTAATTCAGCTGTTAATGGCCATAACTAATCGTTTCTGATTGATTACCGCGGCGATTGGAAATGATTGATCGGCTGTGAGATTGTACCATTATTGGGCACCTTAACTCTATTCTATTTTAGCCAATCTTGTAGCTGATTGGCTACTAACAGCTGTATCAGGCGCACTGTGCTCCCAATTTACCATCTTGACACAGGCTACCGCCAGTATTGCCAACCTCAGAAATACATTTTTACTGACAAAGCACAAAAAATTTACTGACAGGATACTTTTTTTACTGACATCTACTATTATTGAAATTAAATCAAAGATATCACACATGCACCCTACGTGCAATACACCGGCAACCACGTACTCGAATGAGGAATAAGAGTGCAGTGGTGGACACCGGACAGGTGAAGTATTAATGCACTGCATCTGGAGGGGGGGGGGGACTTTGACATATTTACCTTTGGGGGATGCAACTGGGGGTTTCCGTCACATTTTTTCTCGATTATCGCAGCCCTTACCACTGCATGCCTGATTGAGCATGCCAACCTGAGATTTTCCAGCATGTCCGATTGATACATGCGATCGATACATGCAACCAATTTCGGCCCGAAATTGGTTTGATTGTCAACTAGGCATGCTCTTGGTGGCACAGATTTTTATAATCTCAATAATAATTGTCTTATCTGATGGTTGATCGGCCGCCAAGTCTACAGATGTATGGCCACCTTTAGCTAGAGCAGTGTACATTCCAGAGTGATACATGAACTGATAAGCAGTAAATGCTGTGATCTTCTGGGAAAGAGAGAGGGTTTTTTTACTGACACCACACATTTTTTCATGGACTTTACTGACAGCCCAGATTTGTTGACTTTTTTACTGACAGTCAGTAAATTTACTGACGGTTGGCAACACTGGCTACCGCTGCCTTGTATTGGCGTCTTTTGGATACCTGCTGGAGCAGCCACCCGAATCACCTGATCTGCTAGCTTATCCCATCCCTCTCACAGTATTTTCTGGGGGTCTAGTGGCCCCCCTCACAGCATTCCCTAGTGGTGCACCAGCCCTCTCAAAATTATTCCCTAGTAGTCTAGTGCCCCCTCCATGTTTAATGATTGCCCCTCCCATATTCCTTGGTGGTTTAGTGGTCCCCACATCCCTCTCAATAGTATCCGCCGGTGGCCCAACACTCCCCCTTCACAGTATTCCTGGTGGTTTATAGGCCCTCACTAGGCTGTTCCCTGGTGACCTAAAGCCCCCCCCCCCATTCCCTGGTGGTCTTTGTCTAGTGTCCTTCCCCCACACAGTAACAGTATCCCCTGGTTGTTTAGTCCACCCCCTCTTTTCTACCAGTAGTGTAATCCCTCTTAGTTGTATTCCCTGGTGTTCTAGTGGTCCCTCCCCCCTGCATATGTGGCCACAGTTAACCCAACCCCCCACCCTGCTATAAAGTATGATCACTGGCCAGTGTAAGTGTTCTAGAATTCCTCACTCCCTGGATGGCCATCATGCTCCTATTCCCTCCCCCCCCCAAAGTTTGCATTATCATCCCCCTCCTGCTTTTACAGTGCAGTGTATATTACATGTATATCTTGTACAATGCTGTGCTTCTGCTCCGATCTGCTCTCTTCAGCTGTCTTCAGAGCCTCTTCAGAGTACTAATGTGTGGCTTCTGTGTTAGTCACATGACATACATGATAGCCCCAGATTAGTACAGTACAATCATCCAAAACTGCTGAAATTTCATAGTAATTAGGTAGGTATTTAGAATGTCATAATTTACATGCAAAACAGTTCCCTCTGCTGGTTAAAAAGTTTAAGAATAAAGTGTCCATTGGTTTGATAAATGTGTCCACTGTTCTCAGATAGCATGACAAAAGGGAAATTTATGTAACAGAGACAGAGGTAAGGGAAAAGTCTCCCACAGGCAACTCTATGTGTAGTAACAGTACTGCTACCAGAGAAATGACAGTTTATTTTCTAGTATTGTGTCACTGGCAGCAGAAATATGCTCTTCTCTCTTGCATTGCTCAGATAGCAATGGAGCAGCCCATTGCGCCAGTGCTACTGATGATGTTTTAGTAAAAATAGGTGGATTAAGGTAGGGGTCATACTTGAGTTCCATGGACAAATCTGCATTGTTGGCTGACAGCAAGCAATAGGGAATCGCATCTGGCATGCAAGAAAAAGCAACAATGCCGGTATTATTTTTTGCCACTGCAAGAACATGTACATCACTCCCACTACGCTGCGATTTTACATTAAAGTGGATCCGAGATGAACTTTTACTCATTGCATAATTGTGTTCCTTACATATAGTTTATAGGGCATTCCTCAAGCCAAATACTTGTTTTGTTTTAATACCCTAATGTCCTATAAACTAAATAAGCCACACCCACAGCTTCTCCAGAGTGCCTTGGCGCTTGCAAGGGATTGTGGGATTTCAGTCTGGGCAGGTGAAAAAGGTGTTACTAGCTATAGATTTCAGAGGCAGAGTTTTCACAATCAGAGAACTGCAGTGCAGATACAGATCAGTTGCCTGTGTAATGGAGGAGATAAGAGTGGAGTTTTCACAGAATATGCAGATTAGCATGCCTAGATACAGATAAGCTTGCCTGTGTGTGATTGTGTAATAGTGACAAGCAGAAAACATGTCTGCTCCCATTGTATCACAGGAAAAATTATTAATATACTGTTGAAGCTGTTTGAAGATAGATTTGCTGTGTAAACTATCTAAACTTTAGATAAGATGTATATAGACAAGTCACTTGTTATATTTAGTTTTTCATCTCGGATCCGCTTTAAGAAGCATTATGTGTTTATGCATTGTGGAAAATGCAAAACAATTTAGTGATTCATCTGTTTTGGCTGTATGGTCTGATGTAGTAGCCCTTTTACCTCAGCAGTTTTGTAAGTGTTTTGATATCTTATTATGCATAGTAAACTGGGTCACTTTAGGTCCCATGTAAAATAGCCCATCCTTGATCCAGTCTGACACATGGGCCCCTATTCAATTTAATTTTCTCCTGAGTTTTTTTTCATAGGATTTTTTTAACACCTTATCAATAAAATACTGTTCAAATCCCCAGATACTCAAAAGAAGCCTGACATTACTTTTTACCTATTTTTTATTTTATTTGTTTTTCAGTTGCTAGGCGCTGAAACTTTATTTTGCAAAAAAGATGGACATTTTTCTCCTGGGAGGAAACTCAGTCAGGAGAAAATTTGATTAGATAGGGGCCATGGGCCATTGTACAATAAGCTTTCTCACAACTAGTTTTGTCTTCTCATTGTTTTTTTCATCCTAGTCCCTATTCGATTGACTTTTTCTCCTGCGTTTTTTCACGGGAGATATTTCACACCTTATCAATAAAATACAATTTAAACCCCCCAGCAATCAAGAAGATACTCAGGATAAGATTGATTTAATTTGATTTAGTATTTTTAAAGGAAACCTGAGATAAAGTAATGTGCAATATTTATAATTACCTTGGGCTTCCTCAAGCCTCATGTGCCCCAATAGTCTCCCTAGCCGTCTCCTTCGCTATTCTTCAAACTTTGCTGGTAATTGGGTCCCAGTCACGCCAATCATGCACTCTTGCACCATACACCCATCTCCAGGAGCATTACAGTACTACTTGCGCAGGTGCAGAAAGCTCCTGGCAACAGGAGCGCGGGACCCCACGGAGCAAATGGGGTTGGAGGAAGCCCCAGGTGAATATAAATACTGTGCAATACTTAATTTCAGGTACATGTGCATTGTTTTACTTGATAGGAACTGAAACATCATTTTTAGTAAAGGTGAAAATGTATCTCCCGGGGGTATAACACCTTTTTTGACGACAGTGGCCCATATTAAGTTTTTTTTTCTCCCGAGTTCTCTCCTAGGAAATAATTTTTCATTTTTTCTTTAAAACAACTCTTCCTCACCCTCACCTCCTTTCAAGTACCAACATTAGGTGAAAAAAGTACTATCAAAATTACTTTGAGTATTTTCTTGCTTGCTGGGGATTTATAAGACATTTTATTGACAAGATCCAAATATATCACTTAATGGAGAACTCAGGAAAAAGGTAAATTGCATAGGTTGTAAGCATTCAGCAGGGTTCTCAGCCTTGTGTGTCCTACCTGATCATGCACCTCTATTACTGTGCACCCATGCTATGCATTTGAGTGAACTTGACTTGCCTAATCTCCATGCTCCATCCAGTGACTGACTAAGCATTACCTTGTACTCATACTGTGCTGTGTGATCTGGTTTTCTTGTATTCCTGTATTGTCATATTGCTGTATGTCACCCCTAAATATTGTCCGTACCCTTAACTAATGTCCAGCGCTGCGTAATATGTTGGCGCTTTATAAATACAATAAATAAATAAATGACATTGGCCAGTGGCCCCTAATCAATTAACTTTTTCCCCCAGGTGATATTTTAAAACCTTATTAATATAATGCTTTTTAATCCACGAGCATGGAAGAAAATACCCAGAGTTAGTGTGGCAGTACTTTTTCACCTACTTTTTGGTACTTTTTCAATTGCAAAATGCTGAAAAAATATTTTAAACAGAAGATTAAAAAATATCTCTTAGAAGAAAACTTAGAAGAAAAAGTGAAATGAATGAGGTTCAATATGTAAAAAGTAAACTAAATACAAGGCAAAACAAGAAAAATCAACTATTAGTTAATCAAGTAAAACTTACCTTATCCTGTGGTCTTGTAATGCCCTAAACACATTATATAAACAAGATGAGATATGGATACGTTGAGATAATCCTTCAGCAACATTAAGTGTATGAGAAACAAGAAATAATGCTTACTTTCATGTTGACTACACAGCAAAAGTTTAAAAAAAATGCTCATGCCTTTCATGACAAACCTGTGGATCAATCTTCCATCATATTTAAATGTACACCTACAATTTAATGTAAGTAAGACATTGGCATGCAGAAATAGTCCTCATAGAGTGGAACTTAACCTGACACCAAGGAAGCAGGCCATTTAGAAATAGCCAGGCCAAGAGAGTTGTTGTATGCCAAGTCTATGGTTTGACAGTTAGATACCAGAGATTCCAAATGTGAGACAAAGTGGAAGCAAGCACATTGATATGGATGTCACACAAAATGTCATAGATAAGTAGCCAGGGGAACATTTCAGCATGAAATAGTACGTGAAATTGTACACTGAGTCCCAAGGAATGCAGACTTATGTTATAATGCAATAGATTAAAGGACATCAGAGGTGAAAATAAATGTATGAGATAAACATTTTTAGCTTTCCTCCTAATCCTAAAAATAACGTTTTCAGATACCCCACAGTTTATTGTATAATTTAATCTTCTTTTTAAGTTTTTACTATTTCATTGTCTCTGCTCAATGACACGTTCATTGAAGTATGTCAGAGCTAAAACTATTGACCCTTTTTATCTGTTTCTTGCTCTCAGAAGCCTTTAGCTGCCAGGAAAGTGTAATATGCGCTGCGTAATATGTTTGCGCTTTATAAATACAATAAATAAATAAATAAATGGCTGTAATTTCTCATCAGTGAATGTTATGCTCTAATCCCCACCGGACAGAAACTGTCACTTGCATACTTGATTTTTAACTCATTCAGGCAGAGAAGGGAAAAAAAAGGAAACAGCATAGTTATTTGTGCGCTTGGCACTGTACATACACGTCTCATGTCACCTCAAATGTCCTTTAAATAGCAAGTCAACTATTTCTGGGATATTATTTAGAAAATGTATGATTGTGAGAAAAGACTTGACACTTGATAAAATTATCATGCTAAGCAGCACTTCCTTTTTGGACACACCAATATGGCCCATCTTCTCCTCATTTATTTAGTTGACTCTGACTCTTTTTGACCATATGTACTTTTGCATGTCATATGTGTCTAATATGGCCCATACCAATTCTTATTCAGTAATATGGCCCATACCAATTCTTAATCAGTAATATGGCCCATACCAATGATTGTTTACTGTCACCTGGGAATATCCCACATTGGCTGTTTTAATCTTTGGGGCACCAGAGGACACTTGTACTGACATCGAATTTCCACCTTCTGGTATCATAAATTACAATCTCAGCCCTCGGGCAATTAAGATTTAGTATTTGTATGCAAATGTAGTCATCAGAATCAGCTTGTTACACTGAAATGGCAGTAAGTAAACAAATGAGAAAGCCATTGGTGTGCTGCACATACACATACAGTACATTATATCATCTTCTGCTCACAACAAATTATCTCTTATATCTATGAGTAATTTAGATATTATGTAATCACATGTCTATAATGCTAATGTCTATGGTCTATGGTTCTGAGTAAGGATTCTTTAGTTCACCACTGCTGTTGACACTGAATAAGACACTGAGGCATGAATGTCTACTCTTCTATTCTCCGTTCAATCAATCATTTAAGGGGAGATTTTCACACCTTATCAATTAAATGCTTTTTAAACCACCAGCAATCAATGATTTAGAAAGTACTTTTGTCACCTACTTTTCTCAATTGCAGAGTGCTGAAAAGTTGTTTTGAAGAGAAGATGAAAAATTATCACCAATGAGAAAACTTAGGAGAAAAAGTCAATTGAATAAGGGCCAAATGTATATAACTGTTTCCCATTTCTAAAGCATACAAATACAATACACTTGTGCAACGGCTGGATAGTGTAATGGTTAAAGGATCTGCCTCTTGTAACGATTGTGGAATTCTCTCTGTGATCAGCGCACAAGACGTGCGCTGACACTGCGGAAATTTGAGGGAACCCAGCAAAAGGTGCAATGCACCTGTAGAGGGAAATCTATCGGCAGGTGGAGCTGTGGAGTGTAGAGGAACAGCTCCTCTGCCCTGCCACAGATGCAAGACAGGAATTGTACGAAGGGAAGAAACGCAGGGCAAGATAGCCCTGAAAGAGAGAGATCAAAGCGACAGACGGTATGTGTGTTCACCAATCTAGTCGCCACCCTGCGACGATGAACACACAACCATGAAGAACAGGTGAGAAGGCAATCGCCAGAGATGGCGATTGCTAACAGCGACATAAGACTGAATAAGCACAGATGAGGAATGTATGTATGTCCACCAATCTACACAACAAAGGAAACCGAGTGAGAATGCAATTGCCTGAGAAGCAATTGCGAATGAGATTGAGCAAAGGGACAGATTGTATGTGTGTGCACCAAACTAGTCGCCAACCCGCGACGATGCATACACAACAGCTGACATGAAGTAGGAACGCAATCGCGAGAGAGGCGATTGCCAGAGGTGACACAAGGCTACAGCAAGGCAGAGCACGAGAGTAGCAAAGGCACAGCAAATCATACAATGAGAAGATAAGGAAAATAACAAACGCTAACTAAACGCGAACACCGCACTCATTCGCAGCAGTGCACGCGTTTATGCGCGGTCTCTGCGTGTTAAGCACAACAGAGACAAGCACCCTAACTAACCACCGACAGACAAACATGAAACAGAGGACGCGAGCGCTTGCTTAACGGTTACCTCACCGAGCCTCCAGCAAGCGTTCGTAGCAGACAAGACAGATACACGAAAACAGGAATAAGTGAGAGATACGATCCACTGCTCTTTCCGCCAGAGCGAGTGCAATCCAAGTATAGAAACAGAGAGAGCTGGATACACTGCTCTTTCCGCCAGAGCAAGTGCGATCCAAGTATAGAAAGAGAGATGGAGATCAGACGGATCCACAGCACTAGCGCAAGGCGAGTGCGATCCAGGCAAGACAGATCAGATGAGATAGCTGGTAGCAACCGCTGCTCCAGCTATACTCCAAGAACAAAGATCAGAACGACTTCCTGTCGACCACCGCTGGGACAGGACAATCGCAACAGACAAACAAAACAGATATGCAATCCTAACTGCACTAGTGAACCTGCCTAGTGCAGTCCCAGAAATTACTCCAAACTAATCTCCAAACAATGAGCAAGGCTGACACTCCAGGAGTGCTTCACAGGACTAACCCTTATGAGCAGCACAGGTCTGTGATATCACATGGTATTTATAGTGCAAGCCTACAAAGGCTGTGGCTAGGCAATCTGCATGACAAACGTATGCAAATTCCTCAGCAGCAAGCTGCAAAACTGATAAAAGGTCTCTCTTCCAGAGACCTGCAGAATGCAGACCTGAACAGTGGTCAAAAAGCTGCCTGCCTGCGCAGGCAGCCGAGCGGATCCTCACACCTCTGACACAGGAGACCCGGGGTTGAATTTTGGCTCTTCCTGTTCAGTAAGTCAGCACCTTTTCAGTAAGGGGTCCTTGGGCAAGACTGCCTAACACTGCTACTTCCTACTGAGTGCACCCTAGCTCTGGTGCTTTTAGTCCACCAGGAGAAAAGTGCAATATAAATGTTATTTGTCTTGTCCTAAAAAAACGGGTAACTTTAACAATAAATATTTTTTCTATTCTCCATAAATAATCCTCCATTAACTTTGCAATTCTTGGATGTAAAACATGAGAAATTGGAGACAGAGCAAGTTTTGAACTTTGTGCTTGCTAACTTTTAATTATTATTTTTTTATATTTTATTTAAAATGGGTGTATTGCCCACTTTTTAAACTTGTTGTGTATGTGCAGTCAAGTTGTATGCAATGCTTGCACAATTGCTTATCCTACCTAATAATAGGCAAGTGTCCCTGCGTCTGTCCGTGTGTCAGTGCTTTTTAGCACTGCGCATGTGCAGGGACAAGACGCAGAGACACTGCTGAGAGCTGGAGGAGGACGGGACCAGAAGGGGTGGTCGCGTGTGCGGGCGTGCGCAGAGGTGTGCGCAAGCGCGGCTGGCGACATGTGCGTGGACGACGGATTACTGACAGACCTAGCCCGTTTTTGAATGGGCTTAGGTCACTAGTGATTAAATACTGTTACAATAAATTTTCCAGCTTTCAGAATATATCCAGGAGCTTCCTAATGTCCTACAGTTAAATGACTAATAGTTCTCTCCTCCCTTATCCATCAAAAATGCATAGAGATGGAGCCATGACTGTACAGTTATTGCTCGGCCGCAGGAAAAAAAAATATTGCAAATATGCTTTGCACACACAACTATTATCCAGTGTTTAAGTAAATGAAATGTAAGAATTGTGCTCAGTTTAAAGTGGACCTGAATTCTTGCACAGGACAAAAGGAGAGAACAACAGAGAGAAATGCACCCTGTATGTATTTAGAGAGTTTAGCCTGTTTAATTCCTCTTCATTTGCGTCTAATCACAAGTTGTAATTTGATCTCTCCTCTGCGTAGCCTGACTGCCACAGCAGAGATGGCATATAAGCTTTCAGATGGCATATAAGCTCATTTGAAAGTACAGGAGATTAATATGTCTGCTTCCATGAATCAGGAAGTAGAAACAGTGCAGATTTACTTTAGGATCTTTATGAGCTGTAACAAAGAAATGTTTTTTTGTTTAAAGGTTATTTTGCTGTTGCGTAGCTTTTAGAGCAGACAGGAAGTTCTGAGTTCAGGTCCGCTTTATTTTCAATAATTTTGATTTGTTTTAACATAAAAACAGAACAGCATTACAGTCAAAGTAATGAACCCTGAGGTACATTGCTGTATACAAACATAACGGTAGTGCAAATAAGATGCATATTCAAAAAGTCATAACTTGACAACATGAATCCTGACACTATACAAGCCTATGAAAATTGCATAACGGTGATCAAAAAATTAACGTATAGAAAGGGCAACCCCTAGCAAAATACATCAATTCTCGAAGACTAAATGTTAAAAGGGCTTAATAACTTGGTTAGAGAAGGTAGCGACCGCCCGTTCACAAAACCAAATATGGTTGGGCAGGGCCACCTTCCCCTGTTTACAACTATAAGCTTTTGAGGTCCTGTCTCCAGCGAGGCAGGATCATTATTAGTAGTGGCTGGATGGTGTACTGGTTAAGGGCTCTGCCTCTGACACAGGAGACCTGGGTTCGAATTGCAGCTCTGTCTGTTCAGTAAGCCAGTAATTCAGTAAGGAGTTCTTTGGGCAAGACTCCCTAACACTGCTCCAGCCTACTGAGTGCGCTCTAGTGGCTGCCTCGCAAGCGCTTTGAGTCCGACAGGAGAAAAAACGCTATACAAAAAAGGTATTATTATTATTATTACGAAACTTGGAAAAATTGCACTTGCAACATAACAGTATCTTGGGACTTAAATTTATTTGGGGTCGAAGTAACAGTACTGATCTATAGCGCTATGCCGTGTCAGGTTGTTGGTTCCTAAATGAAAGTATTAGAGAGAGAAAGAGGGAAAAAGAGGGAAAGAAAAGTATGGAAAAGAAAGTCCAGACCACGAGAGCAGGGGCCCACCAATCTCTTAAAAGTAAAAACTTTTATGATTTAACACATTAGCCCAGGTGAGTAGAATCAGTATCTCAGGTCTGCTTTAAATACATCTAGAACAGGTCCTGTTGCATCCATGGTTTTGATCAGTCACTGATTTCACTTGTGATGATTAGACATTTAGGAAGTGCCATTGTTTTGCATCACTGTTTGGATAGCAGTTTTACATTTGTGTAATGATAAGAAGATAAGTTTGTTTACTTTGCAAGTGTACTCGCATCACATCATTAAACTGTAAGCTACTAATGACTAATTGCTTTGAAGTGCAATTTCCTGCTCAATTGCTGCTAACTTTGCCATGAGAAATTGTGTTCTGGGGGGAGACTGTTTCTCACAGAAACGGTGTCAAAAAGGCCTATAACACTTTGACAAATTCAGACAGATAGCTAAAGCAAACAAACAAAGTGCAACTTCTCTAATGAACTACTGAAATGATAGAAGACCCACACCAGTGATAATTTTGTTATAATTGGCTTCATAGTGTGTCTGTGGTGTCTATGCCATATTGTGGCTGGCACTTTTGTTCTTCAAGTAGTACACTCCCAATCTAGCTTGTACTACAGGCATCATTAAAATTTTGAGTAGTAGTAACAGTAGCAGCCACTACATCTAAATGAGGCAGCTCTGCAGCTGATTCCATCCATTATATGTGTGGCAATGTGGGGAGCAGATAGCAATAGAAACATGACTAATGTTTGATAATTGGGATGATTCATTCCCCTAAAAAAGAAAGCTTTGCAAATATGTATGAAAATAAACCACCTCGACTCTTCCAGTTCAGTAAGCCAGCATCTATTCAGTGAGGAGAACTTGGGCAAGACTCTCTTACACTGCTACTGCCTATAAAATATGCCCTAGTGGCAGCAGCTCGGGGGAATTGAGTCCGACAAGAGAAAAGCACAATATAAATGTTCTGTGTCTTGTCTTCTTTTTTAATAGTGAAAGTTATTTCACCACGGCCACAGCAGCTGAGTTGAATAGAAGCCAGTAATCAGCCACCATGAGCACCCCTATTTAAATTGTGTATTGTAGTACTTTATAATGCATATTGCTGTTTGTAGCTCTCAGGGATGAATGTAATTGTTATAGTACAAATGGTGGGGTCAAAGTCAGAGCAGGATCATCCACCAGGCAACCTAGGCAGGTTCCTGGGGCCTAGTGGGTGTCAAGGGGCCCACCAGTCACCTTCTTTGATCTTTCTCCATTCACGGCATACCTAGGGGATCATTACATCTGAATCCATCTCTGGTTAAAGTGGATCTGCAGCCAAGGCTGCAGTCCAAATCTGCACAGCAATAATATTTAAATGTAGTCCTGGCAGAGTCAAATTATGGCGCCTGACGTCACATTACCACATGCACCCATGTGACACATGCATAGCCTGCCCACAGTCTGGTCCATGCACAGCACAATATGCTGATACTGTAGCCCTGTGCCCACTCAGGAAAAGCCCCACAGCCTGTGCTTTGGAATAATGCCTAGGTGATGCATAATTCAAATTCATAGCACCAGACAGTGAAGGAGGCAGCTGGAATAGCCAAAGCAGCTGTCTAAGCATGCATCCTACATTAAGGCTACGTTTCCACTGTAGCGTTACATTTTCGCCTGCAAAAAATCGTCTAAGATTTTTCTGATTGGTGAAAATTTGCATGTAAATTTGTATGCGTTTTTATGCGTTTATTAGTTAAATATATATAATCTGCCTAGTAACAGCTTAGTCATGACTGCTGACAGCTTCCTGTAACCATGGATCTAATGCGATTTTTCCGCGATCACGATTAGCGCTTCTATAGCACTAAACGCGATCGCCGGAAAAAACGCCTAAAAATGGTGCAGGCTATACGTTTGAGTTTGGTGATTTGCGTTAATCGATTAACGCAAATCGACCAAGTAAGAACGTGCCCATAGGGTATTATTGCACTAGTGCTTTAAAAAGTGCTAGCGCTAGTGCTTAAAGTATTTTTTTTCTTTTCCAGCTGCCGGAGAGATACGTAGAGGGTGCATTTCTCTTGCGCAGACTGGCCACAACTGGCTGAATTTACGGGACCCAGTATCAAAAAGGGAGAAGACTGAGGACGGTGGCGTGGGAGCGATCCGTGCGCATGGGGCCGGAGGAAGCCCCAGGTATGTATAAAACTTTTAGTTTAGTTAAGCTCTGCTTTCCTTTAGGACGTTTTAGTAAGAGGTTTTTTTTGGTCCTTTTCAGCCCCTTACACAATCTTAGGAAACTTTGGATGGGACCAACTCCCCTTGCCTTTTGCACAGGTAAACTGAGAACCAATTCCCCTCATACAGAGACACATGGTGTGCAGAAAACGCATACAGAAAACCGACAGCCTCAGCTTATTACCCTCACTCTGTCCATCTTTGATGGAGCAGAACTGGCTCTGCAGACTTCTCCAGCATCACTACAGTACACAGCACTTTGGGAAGGGTAGAGAGGTTGGGGGCTGGGCACTGTACACAAGAGCCAGCTGCACACTGAATAGGGACTGTCTACAAATCTTTGTCTGCAAAACTTTGTATGATTTATTATTAGTGGCTCAGCAGATGCAGTCATTAGAACAATTGTGCAGAGAGCACAATTTCTCTCCGTACCTTTTTTCTCTTTGTGCCCTTAGTTTTCAGTCTTTAAGGAAAAGAAACGTCTCCAGTCTTTAAGGAAAAGAAACGTCTCCCCCCACTGGGTCTATTGTTACGCCCCTGGAGCCACATTAAACTATGCCATGCACAGTCTGAAACAATCTGTATGCAGAATTTGGGCTGTGTGTTTATTGGTTTGACAAGGTCCGAATTTGAACATCCATTTTTGAACCGTATATAAGGAGAACCAGAATTCAAACACCAACACTAGTTATATACCAAATCACCCTGAGTGGTAGATAATTCCTTAAAAATGTTAATCACCAGGATTTTTTGGGAACTTGAGTTGATTGGAAGTAATGAACAGGTAATTGGAATGAAATAAAAGGTGGTGAGCCAGATAATGATGCTACACCCATTGTAAGTAGTTCTGTGTTTCCAGTGTGAAGATTGTTAAACTTTTATGAGTTGCAATACTTCATAGGCACTGTATGGACTGGCTGTGGGCATCCAGCTTCACCTAATAAAAGAGGTAACTACAGTATATATATATATATATATATATATATATATATATATATATATATATATATATATATATATATACAAACTTGTTTGATGTGGGTGATTGTGTGACCACAACAGAAGGTATGTGATTTATCATACAGTGGAGAGTGCCAAACTTTTTATTCTAGTGCTATATGCCATAAGCAATAAGGCCCATACACACGTCGGATTTCCGCGAACGACGGGTCGTTTGAACGTCCCGTCGTTCCGTCGTTCGCCCGCTAAATCGGGCGTGTGTACAGACTATCGTTCGTTTGATAAGAGTGAGTTTGAGCAATCCGCCGGGCGGATCGCTCAAACCCACTCTTGTCAAACGAACGACAGTCTGTACACACGCCCGATTCAGCGGGCGAATGACGGAACGACGGGAAGTTCAAACGACCCGTCGTTCGCGGAAATTCGACGTGTGTATGGGCCTTTAGTCAGACCTCAATGCAGGAGCATATGACCCTTGAAGATTTCTTCCAGAAACAAAAAAATCTGAGCTTTAGCTCTTTCATTTATCACATTTTTGTTTAGAGTTGAAGAGGAGGAAAGTGTGGGATGGTCAAAGGAAAAGTCGACTATACTAGAGTTTGGTTAGGTTAGCACTGACTGGCCTAGTAGGATTACTTAATTAGTTCAGGGGCAAACCCAGGATTTTCAAGGGGGGGGGGGGGGGGATTCCTGAAAGGTCTCCCTCAACCATGCACAATACAGTATAATAATATGGTAGGACATCATGCTGGGTACACATAATGCAATTTCCCGTCTGACCGACAACTAGATTGATCAGGAGCAGTTTGGATACAGATAATAATGAGGACAGCCGACATTGATAATGAAGGGGAAAGTGAAGCATTCACACAGCAGGGCACAGGGCTGTGCTCATACCTTACCTGTTAAGTTCTCCAGAGCTGCTCCATGCTCTGTACACACTACTGCTCCATGCTCTGTACACATGCTGCTGCTCCATCCAGGTCAGTTGTAGCAGGGTAAGAAAGGGGGCAGTGCTGTGAGCTGCAGGATGCCTGCAGATATTCTGGAGTCTCAACTTGTGCCTGTCCCCAGACCTACATTGGCCCTGGTCTGAGGGGGGATTCTGGGCAGCTGTAACCCCCCCCCCCCCCCTGCATTTGCCTATGTAGTTGGAATCAATACAGAAATGCAGTAATGACAGGAATGTTGATGAAGTGGAGAGAGAAGAGGCAACACCTCCTAGAATTAATAAGAGTATGTGTTCTCAATTTTGTAAATATCTGGGTGTGGAGAGCATCTGAGACCCACACATTGTTTATTTTTATTAAAGGGACCCTGAGCAGAGGTAAAAAAATAAATAAATCTGGACTTACTTGGGGCTTCCTCCAGCCTCCCGTTGCCCACGAGGTCCGGTCCCTCTGTGTCCTCTAGGTCCCCTCTGTTGTACCTTTAAGCTCAGGTGGTCCACTTTTCATGTGAGCCTGTAGATCTGTCTATGGGTCAGTGGTCACCATTGCCAAGCTGCACTGTACACATTTTCCTCTATTTGACACCCACAACAGTATACAGCTTACACCTTCAGTTTATGCTCTGCATTCTTTGCACACAAGACCATCTGGGATGACCATTATTCCACGGGGTCTTTGGGGTATATTCATGAAACCTTGGCAAATTGTTTGCGTGCAGAGAGTATATAAAGTTTGGCAGTCTTTCCACAGTCTACATGGCATGTTATGCAAATAGCATAACTCACATTATACATGCATTTAATTAATTTATTTTGATACAATTTTAGACAAGGATTTCTTTTCATTTGAAAAAAAAATCCATTTTAAATAACCTAGCATAACCAATATGTAGTTAATAAGAAAAAAGGCCAGTTTCTTCATGGTATTTATCTGTTAGAAATATTTGAAAGAACGTTTACATATTTTTTGTGGCTTGTAGATCTAAATTCAACATGCAGTAGTACCCAGCAGAGCAGAATTCCAGGGGGGTCCACAACTAAAGTGCAGAAGCTGTGGGACAAGCCACCCATTGCAGTATGTAGTTGAGGAAAGTAAGGATTACATTACCCTCTCTCCAACAAGGGTGTTATGGTCGGTTACCTGTTCAGGTGGAGTGGCTGGTACAAACTGACGTGCGCAGGTGTTCAGTCCACCAGGAATGGGGGTCTGGAAGTTTGCACACTTGTGCATTGCTTGCCACAGTATAAACTTTGGCACTATTTGGCATCTGCATGAACACTTGTGCGCATATGCAATGGACTTCTGCGTGTGCATGTTTAACATGTTTGTAAATTGTGTATAGTTTTAGGCATACTTGTTCATTTGAATTAGCATCAAATGGCCTATTTAAAGGGAACCTTTCTGAGAGGGATATGGATGTTTCCTTTTAAACAATACCAGTTGGTTGTCAGTCCGGCTGATCTCTTTGGCAGCAGCAGTGTCTGAATCCCACACCTGAAACAAGCATGCAGTGAATCCAGTCAGACTTCAGTCAGAGCACCTGATCTGCATGCTTGTTGAGGTGCTTGTTGAGGGGCTGTGGCTAAAAGTATTAGAGGTAGAGGATAAGTGGGACAGCCAGGCAACTGGTATTATTTTTTTTTTTAAATACATATCCTTCTCAGTTTAGGTTCCCTTTAAGCCTGGAGAAAGCCTCTGACTAGTGTTGTAGTACTGCAGCTTGTGTGCATGTCAGTGTTCTTTCCTGTGACTTGACCTGAGTTTCTGCCTGTTCCCGTTGATGTTGACCTTGGCTTGTCTGACTACTCACTTTTGTTAGTGACCCCAGATTTGTACAACCACCTGCTCTGTTGCTGAACCCTGTCTGTTTGAGAACCCAATTAGTTGCCTACCTTTTGCTTGTACGAGAACCCACTTTGATACCAATGTCTGCTTGCCATCCTCTAATGACCCAACCTGCAGCAGCATCTTATCCTGCTCTGGTGACAGTCCATTACCTGAATCGCTGCTTCATCTACCAGCAGCTATGAGAGCACTTTGGAACTTATTTGGTTAGTGATGACTGGGGAGTTAGAAAATCCCCAGGGCACAGGCCCAGGGAGAGTGACCTCTCCGAAGAAGAATACAAACTTGGATTGGAGCTTCAGCAGGGCTGGAGAGGAGACACACAAGGAGGTTGGAGGCAAATTGTGCAATTTTACAGAACAGTCAACATTCCGATCCATTAATTGTGTTTGGGAGGAAATGATCGGAAAGCATTGATTTGGCCCATAAATGGAATATAAATTATAACCATTCGGATCATTTCAGATGTAGTACATCCACAAAAGAGATGGATAAAATGATTGACAAACTGGTCGCTTGTAGTCGATTGACACCATCAACACTGTCCAATCCAATCAATCGGAAGGTTAATTGTTCAATAAAATTGCATCTTTTATAAGCATCTTTAAATACATTGATTACTGGGAACAATAAAAGTGTATTTATGTACTAAAGTCTCTTAATACATTTATTACTAAAGTCTCTTAATACATTTATCATCTTGATTAATGACACACAATATTATAGTGGTTGTACAATATAATGCTTTCTACCATGGGACCCCCGTATCAAAAAACTCAAAGGGACTCATGACCTGTACTGGTTGGCCACGCTACTAGACCCTTGGTACAGGCACAAAGTGGCGGACCTGTTACCAACTCAACAGAAGGCGGAAAGGATGCAGCACTTGCAGAACAAGCTGGCAATGATGCTTTACAATGCGTTTAAGGGTGATGTGACAGCACAACGCAATAAAGGTACCACTGGCAGTAATCCTCCTCCTCCCATGTCCACGCAGGCAAGGACAGGACGCTCCAGCAATTTCATGGTGATGTCGGACATGCGGACATTCTTTAGTCCAACGTCTCGCAGTAGCGCTTCCATAGACACCCTCCACAATGCCTGGACCGGCAGGTAGCCGACTACCTGGCCTTAGCTGTGGATGTAGACACTGCGAGCAGCGACGATGAACCCTTGGTCTACTGGGTGCACAGGCTTGACCTGTGGCCAGAGCTGTCCCAATTTGCCATCCAACTTCTCTCTTGCCCTGCCGCAAGCGTCCTGTCAGAAAGGACCTTCAGTGCAGCTGGAGGAATTGTCACTGAGAAGAGAAGTCGCTTAAGTCACAAAAGTGTTCAGTACCTCACCTTTATCAAAATGAATGAGGCATGGATCCCGGAGGGCTACTGCCCGACCGAAGACTAAGTCACTCCCCACACACAGCATCTCTGCCTGCAGGCCGCTTGCCTTCTCTGCCACCACCAATAGGGTCCAGGACTCTAGGCGGATTCCTGAATTTTTAGGGCTGCTGCTAGCAGCGGTTGCTATACTAATTTTTCTGGTGCGTGTACATGCCTGCCTAATTTTTCTGGCTGCACTCTGGGCGGCGCAAACAAAAAAGCAAAAGGCAAAAGGCATGTACATGTGCCCATCCCCCTTCGTGATCATTACCTTGCCTCGGTGAAGGGGCTTGTGTATCACAATGAAGCAATGACCGCCGGCTATATGAGTGTCTCGGGTGGGGGTGGCACATCAAAGATAATAAGGTCGTTGCTTCATTGTGGTCAGACCAAATTTGATCAGTTGGACAGTCACTGTTGTTCTATCATTGAGCTAGCACAGCCCGGCGACCATATGGCCTGGAAAACCGCCACGGCCTGCACTCTGGCCATGTTGCGCACCAGTCTAGCACGGCCATCACTACGCAAACAGTTGTTTACGGTGCGTTACACATTGAGTTTGGTGTGTCAGTGTGAAGCAGTACTCTAATTACACTCAGGCCCGCCCTAGACTTTTTGCCGCCTGAGGAATCTTTAAAGAAATTGCCGCAGGAAGTGACGTCAGTGGAGCGCACGGTGGAACGAGGAAGAGGTGAGTGATCCCGCCCGTTGCCTCTTACAATAACTGCAGGCAGCGACGTAACTCCCTGATTACACTCCCTGATTGATGTATTCACATGCAAGAGGTTTGAAAGCTATTTAGGCCTGCAATTTAGCATTCAATGTGATTTCTGCCCTTAAAATGCTGCTTTGCGTCAAATCCAGATTTTTCCCCGGGACTTTTGGCGTCTATCCCACTCCACCATGCCCCCCTCCAGGTGTTAGACCCCTTGAAACATGTTTTGCATCATTTTTCTGGCCAGCATAAGTGTTTCTATTTTTCAAAGTTCTCCTCCCCATTAAAGTCTATTGTGGTTCGCAAACGTTCGCGTGAACTGAACCTTCCGCGGAAGCTCGCGAACCGAAAATCTGAGGTTCGCGACATCTCTAACCTCCAGAACCACTGGAATGCAATGATGTGTCAGCTTGTTAATTTGTACAGAGCCATAATAATCCAACATGCATACAGACTGTTTCGGATTGTTTAATCCTCATCAGTGCATGGCATGGATTAATTTGGCTCTAGGGGGTAGGGCTTGTAACACCAAGAGGTACAGACTAACCAGCAAGCTCATGGTGACCAAGAACTCATTGGAGTGTGTGAGGGGCTACAATGGTCCTAAAAGCCCCCTTACTAAAATACTAAGGAGCACAAAAGTTTGCTTTCTTAAAACAGAAAGAATTTGCAATAATTCAGGTTGGAGTGAGCTTGAGATGTCTCCCAGTGCATCACTGCTGAATATATGCAAATTAACCATTGTTGCCCTTAGAAACTAAATAATAAGTAGTAGAATGAGTAAAAGTTCATGTACAACTAGGTGTCCTCCATAATAATGGGGGGACCAGATAGCCACTCTCAACCAGTCTTGTGCAGTCTTCCTAAGGGCTATGGCCCACCACAGTGCTTTTAGCTGCTCTTTGGAATTGCTGATGATTGTCAGCAATTCCAAAAGCAGTTGGTTAATTAAAGTGAATGAAGTGGACCTCACAGACCAATTGTGATTTACCAAAATTGCAAACGTGTAACCTGCAACATTTTTTTTAGAGCGATTCAAAAAGGAAAGTGATGGTCCAAAATCGATGTCCCTTAAATCGGAATCACACTGTTTTACGTTGCAAAATCACTCTCACTCAGGACCAGATTTACATCACTTGAGCATAAAGGCACAGATGTCCTGACACCTTAGACTTCTCCCTCCATGAACCAACAAACCCCGGCTGAACCGCACCGCACGTGTGCTGGCCCAACTGCCACCTCTCCCCAGGGTTGCCAAGCGTCCGTCAAAAGACGGACTGTCCGTACAGAAGCTCTTAAAATAGAGCTGTCCGTGCTGCCCGTGTTTCCTGGGCAGTCGTCCGTCCAAAAGTGCATAAATTATTCCAATCTATTCTGCGCATGCGCCTTGCGCTATGCACACTCTTTTTCCTACCTCCCTCAGTCTTCCGTCAGCCGCCCTCTCCTCCCCGGGTGTCCCCTCCAATCAGCTAACCTCTTTTTGGCACCGGCGCCACTCGCTGTCCAATAAGAGATGCAGGGAGGGAGCCGGCCCAGCCCACTCTGAGCACAGCAGCGAGACGAGTGTCACAAGGAGGAGGACAGCGTGGAGAGGAGTGCGTCACACAGGCGACAGCCAGGTCGGAGCTGAGGTCGCAGCACAGACAGCACTCAGGCACACAGACACAGCTGCCGAGCCACGCAGCAGAGCCGAGCAGGGCAGGAGTAGTGTTGGGCGAACACCTGGATGTTCGGGTTCGGGTCCGTTCGCCGAACATGGGCCAGATGTTCGGCATTTTCGGCCCGAACCCCGAACTCCCCGAACATCCAGCTTTTGGGGGCCCTATGGGGTCGCAGGCATAAGGGGGGAGCATGCCCCGGTCGCGGGGTGGGGGGGGGGGTTGTGTGTCGGAAATTCCCCCCACCCCCTCCGCTAGCGATCCCCCCTCTGCCCGCTTCCCCATAAAAAAGTTTGATGAAAGTACCGGTGGCTGGCCTGGCAGTAGAGTGAGTGAGGAGGAGGAGTCCGGAGAGTGATGCGTTGAGGCCGGGCAGCGGGCGGTTCAGCGTTGTACCCTTGTGGTACTTCCGCCCTTTCTCTGACCTCACGTCCTCTACGTGATGACGCATACGAGGGTACGCGTGACGCGTACCCTCGTATGCAGAGGACGTGAGGTCAGAGAAAGGGCGGAAGTACCACAAGGGTACTACCACTGAACCGCCCGCTGCCCGGCCTCAACGCGTCACTCTCCGGACTCCTCCTCCTCACTCACTCTACTGCCAGGCCAGCCACCGGTACTTTCATCAAACTTTTTTATGGGAAAGCGGGCAGAGGGGGGAGCGCTAGCTGAGGGGGTGGGGGGAATTTCCGCCCCCCCCCGCGACCGGGGCATGCTCCCCCCTTATGCCTGCGACCCCATAGGGGGGCAGTATTCGGCCGAACAGGGCCCTGTTCGGCCGAACAGGGGCCCTGTTCGGCCTGTTCGGCTGGGCATTGAGCTGTTCGGGCGAACCCGAACTAAAAAGGCCTAACACCATGAGGTGTTCGGCCGAACTCGAACATCACCCGAACAGGGTGATGTTCTGCAGAACCCGAACAGTGGCGAACACTGTTCGCCCAACACTAGGCAGGAGCAGCCTATCCGAGCACAGGAGCAGATCAGCAGCCTGACTCTGAGCCTTGGCAGAGTGAGTCTCAGTCAGTCAGTCTACAGCAGACTGATTGGAGCCGCCCCACCCACAGCCCAGCAGCTGCCACTGCCGCCACCTGCCAGGCTGCCAGGAGCGACCAGACCAGGCCAAGGAGGAAAACAGCGGAGCCGAGTCGACCCAGCAGCCCAGCACACTAACTGTGAGTCTCTCTGTGAGGGAGAGAGGGGCACCCCTGGGGGCTGGGAGTCTGTGGGATTGGTTGGGGGACAGGTGGAGACTTAGTTGGAGCCAGGGAGGGAGACAAACAGCCACCCAAGCACACTCACTGTGAGTGTGAGTCTCTGTGTCTGTGTGAGAGAGAGAGGCAGTGGGGGCTGGGTGTCTGTGGGACTGGTCTGGGGGTCCAGTCAGTGGGGGACAGGGGGAGACTTATTTGGAGGACAGGTGCTGTGCTGGCTGCCTGTCACTGGAGGGGGAGAACTCACATAACCCACCCATACAGTCAACAATATCTACTTACACTATCATTCCCTAACAGCCATAACCCCCTTACCACACAGTCAACATTGTCTACCTGTCCTGCACTATCATTCCTGACAACCATAACTCACATTACATTACCCACCACCTATCATACAGTCCCCACCAGGCCCACCAGAGGAACTTAATGACAAAGTGCTTCAAGTTTACAATTGTGTATAAATGATTTAGTCAGTGTTGGCTCATTGTAAAATCTTTCTTCTCCCTGATTTACATTCTGACATTTATCACATGGTGACATTTTTACTGCTGGCTAGTGATGTCAGTGCAGTGGAAGGAGATGCAATACAATATCAGCCATACAGTGTCCCCTGATAATCCGTTTGGGAAAACATTTCTCATGGGAAAGAGGGTATATCATATCAGCTACTGATTGGAATGAAGGTCAATTCTTGGTTAGGGCCTGTTTCCACTACAAGCAGAAGCCCGCTACTGACTCCACCCCCTGACTCCGCCCCTGTCCGTCCAAAACTTGGGGTGTCCAGATTTTTTGACCAATTTGTCCAGCAAAAATAAGAAATTGGGTTGGCAACCCTGCCTCTCCCTTACTTCCGTTGCCCATAATAGGTAGCTACAGGTGTCTCTTAGCATTAGGTAGCCAAAGGTACCCTCAGTATTAAGTGGCTAGTGGTGCCCCCGACTGAAAGTAGATCTCATCAGTGGGTGATAAACCTCTCATTTACACTCTGCTCAAGACTGCATAGGGAAGGAGGGAGGCACTCGGGGAGGGGAGTGAGCTGCCTTTCCATCATCTGGCGCCTG